>NW_005369915.1:577076-662373 GCF_000412655.1 Myotis brandtii
ATATATATGTATGTATATATATTTTATTGATTTCAGAGAGAAAGGGAGAGAGAGATAGAAACATCAATGATGAGAGAGTATCATCGATTAGCTGCCTCCTGCATGCCCCACACTGAGGATCCAGCCTCACCCTGGGTATATACCCTGACCAGGAATCCACTCTTGATCTCCTGGTTCATAGATGCTCAACCACTGAGCAACACCAGCCGGACCCTTTTGCTCTTCTTTTTTCCTGTTCACTCAATCTCGATGGATCAAATTGGAATAGAGTGGAGTAAATACCAAACATTGCTAAATTTGGGCTTATGTAGAGACATATGAAAAGAGAAATGAGAAAGTCCCAGAAATTCAAATACCAAGTTATATTAAAAAGAAAAGAGAAGCAGAGAATATAATTGCATTATTTTTTTAAAAAATTCATACACATTGAATATTTGTTCTGGTGGGAGGTTAATGAATAGTAAGTCATCTTTTTGTTTTGCAGATGTAGAAACTGAATCTTGGAGAGTCCGCACAATTTTAGCAAACATCTATGTCTAATTAGAAACAAAATCAGGAACAAAATACTTATTTGGCTTGCTGTCTATGCTTTCTTGTACATCACTGCCCCTCCGCATGTACTATAGAGTAACTTTCCTGGTTTAGGGTGGTGTTATAATGACTAAATGACTAATGGAGATGAAAAGTATAATCCTGTCCCTACTAGTGAATGGCCATCACAAGTATTTCCCGTACAGGAGATCTCTCACTATTACCCAAGCCGTACTTATTCTTCAAGGCCTGCCTCATAGCTCCTCCATGGAGTCTTTTTAATCAATGCAAAAATATGCATTTTTTCTTTCCAAAACCGTGTATTTCTGCTGTTATGGCAATTAAGGTTTTCTTCCACGTATTATCTCTTGATTATTGTCTAATTGCTGTAATGTATGAAATGGTACTTACCAAATAGTTATAATGATGCCAGGTGCCACTTTGAGACAGAACACTGATTTTGGAAATGTATATGTCTAGTATATGAAATTGAATGGTATTAATTCAAGGCAGCTATGGAGAATAGCTGTACTTGAGCTCATTAGTTAGAATTAGGCATTGCCTCCAAGATTTTCTCATTAACTATTGGCTATAGCAGACCTTAGCCTAAAGCCAAAATAGAAAAATGAGAAATTAATATAATTCTGGATTTCAGCCTCTATATAATCCATTTTAGAAACCATCCAAAGAAAACATTATCTCTGAGTAATATGCAATTAGATAAAGATGTATACAGAAAAATATAAAACCTTAATAAGTTCACAATATATGAAATTTAAGTTCATGGAACTCTAATGATAAATGTAAAATAAGATCCAATCTATACTATTCTATCTATGTAATATAAACTTTTAAGAAATACTATAACTATTAAGAGTTTAAAAAATAGATTACTGACATTTGGAGTGGTCAGAGATGAAACTTATCTGGCTCTAGAGAAATGAGTAATATTTTAATAGGATTTAATCAATCTTTCTCAACTTTAATTCAGGGGATAATGGCTTTCAGTTGTATCCAGAGAAAAATTTGTTCAGAATAACTAAATTATCTTTCTCATGTTTAACTATGTACTAGAAACATGCAACTAAAAGGTTTGCCAAAGCCTTAAAAAATGATAATTATTTTAGGATTTGGGACTATTGATATTTTGGCATATGTGATGGAAGTGAATTAGACCAGATTTAATGCAATCCCTTCATACCCTATATCTGTGAATCATTATTGCATATTAAATTATTAAAATTCTACCAAATACTTAAGTATTTCCAAGTTAGCATGGAATATATTACTGGGACTTTCTGCTAAAGTGTAAAGAAAAAAATGTGTGTAAAAGATGAGCAAGCATTTCTTCACATTTCAGAGAGTGATTACAAAGTATGATACACTACTTATGAGCCAGAAAATGTTTGTAAAATTATTTAAGATTTTGGAGCTTGATTCCTTCTTTTATTAGTAAAGTGACAATTAATTCAAGTAAATCTTAAAGAACCATTTATATTTTGTTTATTGCTATTTACCCAGTGTCTCTTACCTGTCAGATATACACAAAAACATTTTAAATAAATTGGATCTATCTGATATGTCTATACTGAAACTTACTATAGGTAGTTTAAGTTAGCAATGACATCTAAGAAATGTAGTTCATGCAAATCCATTAATGAGCCATACTTTAGTTAAAACAAAATTAGCATGTTTCCTGAAAAGCTTGTTCTGCTACTATTTTCTCTCTTTTAGGTATTAGCCACTGATTGTATTTAAAATAAAACACATAAATACATGCCCAACATAATTAGAATCGGCCTTTTTTTTCATTTCTACAAATATAAGAGAATAATAAAGCATAACAATAATTACCCATGAGATTTATCATTTTTTATCAATCTTTTGAACCTACTACTTTGGTTTTTAAGAGTTTGGGTTTACCTTGTGTATACATTCTTCAGTTACATATGTTTTCATCACTGTCACTGAACAAGTCTCAACTTAGAAGGATTCCAGAGATAGTGCTAGAGAAGTTATGATTGACAAAGACATACCCAAATTCACTACATATATGCACATCATCCTGTTTTCTTGGACCATGTAAAGTATCCAAGTTTATTGTTGCTTTTGTCAGACTCTTCTTCTCTTTGAATATCAATGTTCCTTAATTGTGCCCCATGGGCATCTGGGACAGGAAGCAATACTGAAATATACCGTTAGAGATGCTTATGGCAACGGTGTAAAAGGTAGCTAATAAGGTAGCTAATAAGGTAACTCTGGTAATATTACTAGAGACATTGGCAATAGCAATATATTGTTGACTCTGTCTTTAGTACTTTACCTATTGTCTTAGTGGGGAGCTATAAATACAGGATATTGTATTATTTACTTTATGTAGTTCTGAAAATCTTTTCTTTTACATATTATGTATAAATTTTTTTGTTTAAATCAATCTCCTTTCCATTTGTCTTTAATATTTCTTCACAAAAATGCAACTGCAATTGCCAAGAGAGTTAAATATGGATATTTATATTAATCTTTTAAATGTAAAAGTATAAGCATTAATGTCAAGAATAGATCTGTGGGAAGACAATGGGCGGGGTGGGTTACAGTGACTTTGGTTGAAGAGAATTAAATAGTTAAGAAAAAGAAAGTGATGCAGTTAAGAATTTGAAAGGTCTGAGCTAGAAATTCCATTCATTCTCAAAAAGGGATATGGCATATATCTTCAACAAATCTTCAAAAACAGAGAGAAAGAACTCATGGATATGGACAATAGTGTGGTGATTGTGGGGTAGAGTGCTGGGTGGAGGTGGAAGATGGTGTAGGGAGAATACATGATGATTGAAAAATATATATATAAAATAAATTTAAAAAACTGTATTGCCACATCTTCCCAAAGAGCTAAAGTTCTAGCTGCAGAGGTTGAGCCTGCCCAGCATGTGTCGCTTGGCTGTCACTGAAATGTTGAATGATTTAGACCTGTCCATACTTAGGATTGTTATTCTAGATACTCAGACATGATCTTTTTTCTTCCCCAGTGAGATAGTGTCTGACCTGTTGACACATCTCAGGCTAACGGCAAGTCAGACTGATGCAGAAGTTTTAAGTTCTAAATGGTTAGGCCTCTTAGATTTAAGGCAAATAATCTACTGTCAGGTTTATAGAAAGGGAGATCTTTAAGGCTGTGGTATCAAAGAGAGCACTCCCTACAAAGTAAAAAAATAAAATCCTTCAGTTACCTTTGTCATTATCATTTGAATTACAATGAAAGTCTTTGATTCTCACAAAAATGGAGAAAAATGATTTATTTGAAATATCAGATCCCAGCTTCACAAGTCTCTATAATACAATGGGTTTTGTTCCAAAAAATCAATTTAAATGTACTAGCTATGTAAAATAATGTGATCCAACCCTAAATCTTTTAAATTTTACAAATGAACCATTAGGTCAATCCAATATAAAATTGAATATGTGACTGTGTATATAAAAATCTAATAGCATATTATCCAAATATTTTTTATTCAACTTTAACAAATATGTACGATTTTCCTTATAAAACCTATAGTACAAAAAAAGAGCAAGTCTTCTATCCAAAGGGGAGGGGGAAAGAAAAAGTTGAGTAACACTAAAAATTTTACCCTAAGTCATAATAAAGAAATAAAGGAAATATGTTGGTAGATGTGCATTAAACCATCATTAAAATCTAATTAGAAAAATGTGTTTATGTGTGTGTGTGTGTTTGTGTGTGTATGTGTGCACGTGCATCTACTTAGAGTTTGCTTAGCTTAGTTCATGGTTTTGTTTTTTTGTTTTGTCAAACAAGCTGCTAACATTTTCAACCTTTTTTTTTTTTCTGTGAAGACCTCATTTGTTGGCATCTCCCCCCAAACCACAAAGAAGTGAGTTGGGCTCATTTCTGTCTTTCTGGAAGTCACAGTGGGATCATTTCCCAGGTGTTTTGTACAGGGCAGACTAGACTTCAGTGCCGAACCTCAGCATTTCAAGCAGAAACTATAGATTCGTGGTGGGACTAAAGTCAGTTTGGTAAAGTGACCCCCTCTCTCCCTAGTCCACCTTCAAACGGCAAGGGTTTTTGAGAGCTGAGGGGGCAACTTTAAGTCAGCCAACAGCAGAAAAGCAGTAGGTTTTCTAGCACAATGTCCAAGCACAGTTCACTCTGCTGCAAATGAGCCATCTCAGATGCTTCTTCACAAATATAAATACTCTAATACTGAAGCCCAGTTGGCTGGAGGGTGACAGACAGAAGCTCTCTCCTGGTGACTAATGATTGTGGGAGCTGGTGTGCGGTCCTGTCCTCGGCTAGACTTTTCCTGATTAAATCCATGTGCTTTGGCACAGCTGATTTTCTGGTAGAAATGCCTTAACATTTTTAAAGAAATGTATGTAAGGAGGCAATGAATAGAATCCCTGAGAAGGGCAACAATTTGAAAGTCATCGTATTTCTTCCTTTTTTCTCTGATTTGCACATTTCCTATCAACTCCTGCCTTTAGACGTCCCCCGGGGTGCCCCTGTACATACAGGCCATCCTCTCAGATGAAAACCTCTCGAAGGAGAACATCACCTCCACCACAGGACACGTCCCTCCTTGCCCTCATCTCCTGGCAATGCACGGCCTGCTTGTCCGTCTCAGGCTGTAGGGCTGGACCATTACAGAAAAGAGAAAACACTATTTTTCTCTATTCTCTACTGAGAGAACATCTCATTTTACTTCAGTTTCACAGGAAACCTTGTAAATGCAGCTGGGGAAATAAATGAACAAAACATACATGCAACCAGCTACTCTTTATTTATTGACTAAATATGTAATCAGTTCTCTGTTTTGCAAAGACAGCCCCTGGTTTTGATTCTTGAAATTTCTCTACAAAAAGAAAGAAGATCAAACAGTTCCTCTGGTTTCACCAGTTGTATAATTAAAAAAACTTCCAGCATGGATATATAATTAACAGCTTTCTTTTCATAATTGTTTGTCTTTTTATTTAATCATAATATGGACTTGTACTGACTAAAGAGTAGGTTTAAAGCAGAAAATTCATTTTAAATATATTCAGATTAGTAAATAATTTAATTTCAAAACCATGAAAAACATCTTTGAAATGTTATAGCAAGTAGCCTCTGAAATCTAAAAATAAAAAAAAATTTCAAAAAGTCATTGTTCTCAGCAGAGCTAGAAATCACCCTACATATTTTAGATATTATTTTATCTGACTAGCAGCCAAGAATCCCTGATCACTATTATGATACCTATCCCAATACGGGATTAATAAAATAGATAATAACAGTATTGGATGGAAAATGATCTCCTCTAGTCCTTATGTATTTATGGGTAGTGTGGTGCTCCATGACAGAAATGGTCCCTTTAGACTCGCAGCAGTTCTCAACCTGTGGGTCGCGAACAATGAAAATACATCCTGCATTCAGATATTTACATATTGATTTATAACAGTAGCAAAATTACAGTTATGAAGTAGCAACGAAAGTAATTTTATGGTTGGGGGTCACCACAATATGCGGAACTGTATTAAAGGGTCGTGGCATTAGGAAGGTTGAGAACCACTGCTAGAGGTAAGGAAGGGAAAGGGTGGATTTATATTCCATATGTAGATTACATATACACACACATGCATATATGTAATTGCTTAATTTATTAGTTTTCTACTTCAATCTAGTTTTAGGAAAAACTTAAGGTCACTTGTAAGAAAATATACAATCTAATAAAATAGCAAAAGTTGCAAGTGGAAATAAACAAAGAGCAGAATTGAGGCTTAAAATTATTTGTTAAAAACTGACTAGTTAAGCACTGCTCTCCACACTGTGGTTTCTTCAGGCAAGAGAAATGGGGTTTTTAGTAACAGGGCAGTTAAGAAGGTTTGTGGTAATGCTTGTCTACACAGGTATGCGGACTTTCCATTTTCTTTGGGGGCATACAAACTCCCTGAAGAAGGGGCTTATGGTAGATCTAATCTGGTGGTTCCTCCTAGGAGTAGACCCACCTGGAGAGGGAACCTTTGTCAGCCTCATTTCCAGAAGTTGATGCTTCTAGTCGGATAAGAGAAGCTCTGTGAAATCTTATTTTCTGCATTGGTTAAATAGCAAATGTCTTCATCTTAAAAATAATCTTCATACTGACAATGGGATTCTAGTGTGTCCCCACAGAATAGTTTCTAAGCTTTGGTCTTATCAAGTTACCAAAGTGAATATACTAACATCACCTATCTTGTCAGATAAAACTTACACATAATTTAGCATTATCCTAAGATTCTACATTTGTTAATTAATTTTAGGACAAATATTTTCCTTGAAAAGACTAATAAGAATGGCCTTACAGATGAGTGGAAGATTATATATATATCCTTGAATCAACAATTCCTCTCCTAGATATATTTACTAGCAAAACTCAATTTACGTGCCTATAGGGACATTTTTAAGAATGCCCATTAGAATATGGTTTTCATAACAAAAGAAACAAATCATGAACAGAAAAGCTGGCTTATATAATATGTGAGTACATGTAGGATATTGTATCAGTAAAGTTTACATGTGATCTATTCTTACATTGACGTTCTACATAGCCTGTTACATGAATTATCTATAGTTACATGTTTTAATGATTTATCTCAAAACTTTAGTAAATTTTTTAAAGTTGTGAAAATATAATATATATATGAGTTTCTGTCATCATTTAAATATTTCAAAACCATGAAAACAACATGATGCATTTTTATGAATACATAAATTTGTTATTGTTGTATATTTTGTAAATGCTATACTCTGTTTTTTATGCAGTATCTAAAAGAAGGTTTGGCTTAGAATAGACATTAAGCAAATATTTCTATGAGTAAATAAGTTATGACAGATTGAATAATAAACAACCAATACAGAATGTGGTTAACTCTAAGGAGAAAGTATGTGAGGTAATAATATGGTGAAAGGGTGCCCAGCTGGCCTTCTCCTCCTATATCTGTATGTTCTGTTTCAATTAATACACACACTCCCCCCCCCCAACACATTATGTAATCAGAAGCAATCATATTAGAGAACTTGCTCTATCGCCTGACATTTTTTTATATTGTAAATATTTGTTGAAAATTTTTGAAATAGATCTTTAAAAAATTCACAATAAAATTATACTAAATAAATTATACTAGTAAACAATACATATTTGAAGTTTTTTAAAATAAAAAGGGGAAACAGATTTCGCCATTCTATAAAAACCTAGGACATTTAATGATTTGAAGAAGGCTGGTTTAAAGAGTGGTGAGTTTTCTGTTTTTTAACAGAGGCTACTAGATGGAGCATATTATTGGGCTTATTAGGTGAAAGAAAAGGAACATATATCTATATCCTCTTCAAAGTTTATATAGTTCTGCTGGAGAGGCTCAGTGGTTGAGCATGGATCTCTGAATAGGAGGTCACGGTTCGATTCCCAGTTGGGGCATATGTCTGGGTTGCAAGCTCCATCCCCAGTGTGCTGGAGGCAGCTGATCAATGATTCTCTCTCATCACTGATGTCTCTATCTATCCCTCCCTTCCTCTCTGAAATAAATAAAAATATACTTAAAAAATCTATATAGATTTGATGGTTTGTTTTTCAAATCCATGTTATGTATTCCTTTTATGTACTGTGCTCCTGGCAAAGTAATATTGTGAGAATTAATTAATAGAAACCAGCTCTTTTACTTAAAAAGATATTTACTTTTTCTGTACTGAAAGAAAAATGCTATAATACAAAAGAAAATATTCCAATTAAAATTTTTAATGTGTATGTGTGTGCGTGCGTGTGCGCGCGCTCGCACATGTGCGCACACCTGCACATGTGGATGTGAGTGTGTGAATAGAGAATAGATATTTCTTTCTTAAAACCTTTTCTAAAACTGTGTGAATCTAGTCAGTACATGCCTGGATCTTGCAATAATTGCTCTTTCAGCCAAAGCAGTATCATAACAGTATTATTTCAGCAATAAAATATCTTCACCTTCCTTTAGTGCATTTGAAAATCTCCCACAGTCCGAGCCAGTTTGGCTCAGTGGTTGGAGAGTTGGCCCGTGGACTGAAGGATTAAATTCCAGTCAAAGGCACATATCTTGGTTGCAGGTTTATCCTTGGCCCTGGTCAGGGTTGGTGTGAGAGGCAACCAATTGAGTGTCTCCTTCACATCGATGTTTCTCTCCCTCTGTCTCTCCCCTTCACTTCCACTCTCACTAAAAGTCAGTGGAGAAAATATCAGGTGATGACTAACAACAATAAATAAATAAATATATATAAAAATATCCCCAAAAGTAATAACAACATTTTTAATCATTTTGTATGGAATATTCTGTTTCATAGTAGAAGCTGTTTCTTAATATCGAGTATTTAATTTGACATACTAACAAATTTCCTCAATTTTTTTATAGTCATATTATGTATTTTCCATTTATTTATACTTTAAATTATGAAAAATAAGTGAGATTGTTTGCATCTCAGAGCAAATTGGAAGCAACACCAATTACATGATCTGGGATTTAAAACAAATAATTAATATGATCAAAGAACTTGATCCTGACATTTAAATACTAAAGCTAGTTGATTATTCACTCAATATATTAACAACAGGATAGTAAGTGCTACAAACCAGAATACAAGTAGAGAGTTATATTTGTTTACAGGCAAGCATATATGCAAAATATAATTCTTTCATTAATTGTTAGTGATGGAGTTCATTCAGAATTCAAATATCAAACATTTTGGATTAATAAAAAAAGTAATAAGTACAAGGTCTAAAATAGAATGACTAAAAATATTTTAAAGAAGAAAAACAAAGATTGGCCACATTTGTTTAGTATTATTTTGGATTTCAGATGTTTACATTATTTAAAAATCCTTAACCAGCATGGCTCAGTGGTTGAGCATTGACCTATGAACCAGGAGGTCACAGTTCAATTCCTGGTTAGGGCACATGCCCAGGTTGCTGGCTAGATCTCCAGTGTGGGGAGAGCAGGAGGCAGCTAATCAATGATTCTCTCTCACTCTCTCTCTCTCTCTCTCTCTCTCTCTCTCTCTCTCTCCCCCTTTCCCTTCCTTTCTGAGATCAATGAAAATGTAGTTGGAAGAAGAAGAAAAAATCATATAAATATACAATTTCACTATACCACGTCCACTGGGGGGAAATAGCTTTTTAGTTAATCACAGGATCAATTTACAGTTTACTTCTATAAACATTGATTGAGCACCCACTAGGAGTATGTGACAAGACAATGATATAAACCCTAACCATTAGTATTTAGAGCAGTGGTTCTCAACCTTCTGGCCCTTTAAATACAGTTCCTCATGTTGTGACCCAACCATAAAATTATTTTTGTTGCTACTTCATAACTGTAATGTTGCTACTGTTATGAATCATAAAGTAAATATCTGATATGCAGGATGGTCTTAGGCGACCCCTGTGAAAGGGTCATTTGACCGCCAAAGGGGTTGCGACCCACAGGTTGAGAACCGCTGATTTAGAGGAATTTGACCCAATGAGACATAGGTATTTGAAAAATATGTTCCAATGCAATGTGGTAGAATCTATGAGAATTTATATGCAGGATGTTATGAAAGTACAGAAGAGAAAAATTTACTCCAGACAGGAAACATTGCTTCCCAATAGGATAGGCGTTTCTTGTCAAGGTTTTCTCAGAACCTTGGGATGGAAATAGTTGTATTGTTTTTATCAGATTTCTAACCAATTCCTATTGTCCAATAACCCAAAAATGTATGCAGAGTCTTACTCTTTTTCTTCTAGTAAATATAACTTCTCTCCTCTGAAGAGAAAACCTCTTTAAACATAAATTTCCCCTGTCTCATTTGCTGTCCTGACACACTGGCCAGTGCACAGATTCTTTCTGCTCCTGGAGCCCCCTTTCCACACTGATTTATCAGTAAACTATCCCTGTGTCTCCTAAATTTCTGCCCTTCATTCAGATTACATACCACTCTCATTATTCAGAACATTGCTAATCTCTCTGAGCAGGAAATCATTTTTTAACCCATTTCAACTTCTTTTCCAGTAAGATCTGGTCAGACCCTCAGGCATTTATATTTTTGATACAGAAGGTCTCATTGCCATGGTGCTTAATACACGTTTTAGAATGAACAAAATGACAAAACAGCTTTAGGAATAATAGTTCATCTATTCATTTATGTGGTAATAAATGTACTACCTATTGCTTCCCCACCCATGCATCATGGCATGATCCATAAAAGTTTAACATTATCAATGTATGCTACTGCCATTATCAGATACTATTAATTGCTTCTGTGAAATGTCTGGGTTAAAAATATGTATCTTTATTTTATAGTGCAGGTTTAGATTCACAATACAGTATCTGAGAAGGTACAGATATTTCCCATAGACCTTCTGTCTCCACACATGCATAGTGCACAGCCCACCTCTCACCAGAGTGGTACATTTATTATAATTTATAAACCTACACTAATAAGTCATAACCATCCACAGTTTACAGTTTACCTTAGGGTCCCAGTGTTTTTTCTCCTGTGTAATGATATTAATTTTCAAGTACATGCATAGCATAACCATGTAGACCTAACGCACCTCACATAGAAACTTCTCTTCATTTCAATATGTCTTTCATTTTTCTAGGTCCAGATACAAATGTTCAGGATGTACATGAAGTTTAAAAAGATAATATTTATCATTTTGTTTATTTTAAACAGATATTACTGAAGGATAAGTAAATTTTTAATTATCATTTTACAGGGTTTGGTGACAATTAATTTTTATTGTTCAATATTTCATTAAAAGATCTAATTAAAATTATTTACAAACTCTAATTAGGTTCCAGGAAGGTGAGCATCATTCAGTTCCTCATAACAACAAAGTAGAATGGAATGAGTAAAAAGCAAGAACCCATGATGAGGAAAGCGTAAAGATCCACTTTATCCGATATGGAGTGCGTTACTCGGCTCAGGCTGCCATAACAACACACCACAGACTGTGTGGCTTCAACCACAGAAATTAACTCTCCCACAGTTCTGGAGACCGGGAATCCAAGACCAAGGTAGCAGCAGGGTTGGCGTCTGTTGAGACTTCTCTCCTTGGTTGGCAGATGGCTGCCTTCTTGCTGTGTCCTCACATGGCCTCCCCTTGGTGCTCATGTGGAAAGAGAGAGAGAGAGAGATCTCTGCTGTCTTTTTCTCTTCTCATCAGGATCCCAGTCTTATTTGATTAGGGCCTCACCTTTATGACCCCATAGACCTTATGTACCTCCCTAAATGCATTCTCTCTAAATAGTCTTAACATTGGGGTTAAGGCTTCAGCATGTGAATTTTGAAGACACAGCTTCATAACAGGGATCCATGCAATAAGTCCTGCATATTTAAGTTTTAGAAAGGCTTACTTTAGAATTTTAAGCACAAACTTAAAATATATTTCAGTTTGCATTAGATAAAACCCATCTATACATTAACATGCTGTATCTACCTTAATATTCCTAATGTATTCACTGATGTAATAGTCCATTAGTAAGAAACCACTGCTAGTCTATTGTCCTCTAAAGGGTTGAAAGCATGGCCCCCTATTTACAGGAGCCAAATATATATAGAGATATATATAGATATAGATAGATATAGATTGTGAGTCTAATTGAAATATGACCAGACCTCTTTAGACATTCTATTTTATTAATATCTTTACCTTGAGATAATGTTGCTCTGAGTGTACTCTACAAATTAAAAATTCAACTTCAGAAGTATGAGCAACTATAAGGATAAGTAAGTCATTTACTGAGTACCCCTTTCATTCAAGGGGCTGTATATTTTCTAGTCAATACCAATTCAGTTCAGTGGGACTGAGGTCGGCTACTTCCCCATTCCTTGTATAAACTCCTCTGTATTGTCAACCCACAGTCATTGGTGCCTATTCAATGCCAACGGAAATCCCCAATTTGCGGTGCAGTGAAGAAGGAAACTTTATTCCATGCACAACAGCTCAATAGGAATACAGCATGGCAGTGAAAATGTTATGCCCAGATTTCGGGGTTCCCAAAAATCAACCACCAGGGAGCCGCTTCCGATGCAAAAGCAAAGAGTCTTTATTCAAGCCCGGGCTTGGCTCCCAGCCTCCTTACCGATGCAGCGGCGAGACAAGAGAGCGAGCCCCAGGAGAACAAAGGTTATGTAGGGCTAGTCATCTGGGTGGGCTTAGGTAAGTGACGTGGGTCACAGAGATTGGTCACTTAGGTCAGGGTTTTTCAGCAGGGTCTTACAGCACAAAGGTCAGGAAGTGACCAACATATTCTAAAGTTTGAGCCATCCCCTACTATTTCCTGATTGGTCAACAGCGACGCATAGGGAGCATCCTGTGGTATAGCCTTATTAGGACCTTAGCTACGTTCCTGGAGCTTCATTGGTCCACTTAGGCGGTAGTTGGGGAAGTTAGGACATTTCTGGCATTCCTGTGGTCACTCCCAGTAGGGGGGCGGGGGTTAGGCTGAGGATCTAGCTCTACAAGATGGAGGACAGTCAGTTCTGCTTTGTCCTTTCAAAAACAGCAAGGCTGTGAAGCAGCCCTGGGTCCAGGCCCCTCTCTAGCTAGACAGTTCTGCTCTGCACCACACTGGTCTGCTCTGCTCGGGGGTTTCAGCTCAGCCACGGAGATGCAGTCATCAGTGGAAAGGGAAGTAATGCGGGCGTCTGTATGGACAGAAATCCTGGCCCTCCTCCCTGACTGGCCTGTCCTCATGCAAATGAGGACTTCCAGTTCTTGCAGTTTGATTGGTCCAAAAGGCACTGTCCTGATTGATCAGAATAGTGCCATTCTGGTTGATCAGACCTGCACAGCTCCAGTGGGATGAGAAAAGCCTCAGTCCTATTGGTTGAAACAGGAGTCCAGGGACTCCTTTCTAAGGGCTGGCTCAGATGGCAGAAACACAGTGCAGGCAGGCAGTTCAGTGCAGAGGCTGGTAGTCCAGGTCAGGCCTCTCCCAGAAGTAAGATTTGCATGAGAATTCCCCATGTAGAAATGTCTGCTGTGCTTTTTTATTTTATTTTATTTATTATTTATTTGTTTGTTTGTTTGTTTGTTTGTTTATTTATTTCAATTTGAGCCCAGTTAGCCACCATGACTTCTTTCTCAGGGTTCACAATATCAACGTGACCCAGAAATGGACCATCCCCCTTATACTCCTTTTCCCTTATAAGTCATTTGTTCATGGATCAATAATAATCAACTCCAGTCCCTTCTTTGAGATTTGAGTAATGATGTCAGCTTGGCTTGCTTTTGCATATGTTTCCCTGGCAGGTCAGCTCACTTGTATATAATCTACTGTCGCGTTCAAAGGTCTGCTGATTGGCAGGCTGTCAGCTGGGGCCATGGAGGCAGCTGAGTCACCGCATGCCTCTCGTCACCCAGCAGTCTAGCCCAGGCTTATTCACATGGCGGCACCAGGGTTTTAGGAGCAACAAGAGAGCAAATCCTGATGTGCAAGCACTTTTTAAGTTTCTGCTTGCATCATATTGTCTGTTGCCTGTTAGCCAAATCAAATAACATGGTAAACTGTAAGTCACTCTAGGAAAGGGCCACCCAAGGTGGGGATAAAAAGAATTGTGAACACCTGGGGCATTACGGCACTCATACACTATAACAAAAAAGAGCTGGAATCACTTTGAAGCATCATGCTTAGAATAGAGGGTACATGTCTCAGAAAGAAGGAGATTAGATTGGGGCTAGATACAGACACCAGAAGGTAAAATATTGGACACTCAGTCGGTGTTCACTGAGAATTGGAGAATTATTCAGAAGTGATACACCTGGGAACCCACCAAAATCTCTTAGTTCACACATGCCAACACAGCTTAGTTTCCACAGAAAAATCTTAGAAATATATGATGCTAAGTACTGAATACAAGAAGGTCAGTAGAAAATAGTAAAGAGGAGTTCTGATGCAGATGCTGGAAATTCTTTAGGGGTAGGCTCTTTCGGGGGCTAACACTTCCACCACCACCACACCCACCCCCTACTAATGTTCATTTGTGCAGCTTGCATCTCACTCCAGATTCTGCTCTATAGTAAATTCTGATGAATCTTCTAGAACAGTGGTCGGCAAACTCATTAGTCAACAGAGCCAAATATCAACAGTACAATGATTGAAATTTCTTTTGAGAGCCAAATTTTTTAAACTTAAACTATATAGGTAGGTACATTGTTATTAACTTAATTAGGGTACTCCTAAGGCTTAGGAAGAGCCACACTCAAGGGGCCCACGCCGCATGTGGCTCACGAGCTTCAGTTTGCTGACCACGGTTCTAGACCAATGGCATATACCCATTCATTAGTCGCCATGATAATTTCAGGGATGGCACTAAGGTGCCAATCTAATCTCTTTGTGTTTCTCCATGTAAATACAATGGTTGACAGGTGGACCCACTATAAAACATTCGTCTCCATGTCCAGGATTTATATTTGATAGCGAGAGTAAGAGAAACATTTCTTCTTCTGAATGGTTTGCTATACAAATGTGGGGACCGAAGCAGTTGAAATCATTCCACTGCCCCAGAGAAAACCACCTGAGTCTGCAACACTAATATATAAAAAGGCAGCAACACACAACCCAAATAAAGCAACACAAAAACTCTAAAACATGCACATTACTCCAAAAGTACTTCAATTCTCATTTAAACTGGTTTCACATGTTTGTTTGTTTTTCCTATGGTTCATTTGCTTTTATTCTGCTAGTGCTACCAACTACTTCCTCTTTTATTTGAAACAAACCAATCAACTGACAAATGAAAAATCAAGATTATTAGTGAAATAAAGTCATTAACATAGAAAAAGGAAGGGCTGTGTTTCATAATTCTTTCAGCATGAAACATTGGCAATCCCACAACTTGGATTCGAATGTGATATAATAGTTCTTTACAACCATACATTAAGGGCCAATATCTTGCCTTGTGAAATATTACACAACCACATACATTTATTCTGAAGTAGTAGTGAATATATAGGACAGGTGAATAATAAGAGCTAGGATTTCAGAAGTCAAAGTCAAGATAAAAAAGGGAGCTGATTAGAAATTCATTTTTGAATATTTTTTTCTAAAATAAACTCTCTGATTATATATATCCATATTACTTGTGGTTTTTATTCCTCTTTGTATACTCTTTTTTTAGAGTTTTATAATCTCTTAGATATGTTTTGTGATAGGAGACTGAATGACTATATCCTATTTTGTTCATACTAGGAAATTTCATTTGCATTGAGTGTATGTACATGTTTTATAAAATTCAATAATCTCTCTGGCTAATACATCAATAATTATTACCACTAATATTTAAAAATATTTTTATAGTGAAAATAAACTTAAAAGAAAAATAAAATACAGTCACAGAATTAAATATTTTCAGTTCATGCTTGAGAGGGAAAGAGAGAACATCCCCAAATGAATTCATTTAGCTCCACTATATATATGTACCACAGCTCTTTTATCCACTTAGCCATAAAAAAGGAATGAAATCTTACTATTGAGACAACATAGATGGACCATGAGGGTATTATGCTAAGGGAAATAATTCAGTCAGAGAATGAGAAATGCCATTTGATTTCACTTATATGTGGAATCTAAAGAACAATATGAATGAACAAACAAAACAGAAATAGACTCATAGATACAGAGAACAAACTGGTGGCTGCCAGATGGGAGGGGGGTTGGAGACCTGGGTAAAAAAAATAAAAGGATTGAGAAGAACAGATTGGTAGTACAAAATAGTCATGGGGATGTAAAAATATAGCATAGGAAATATAGTCAATAATATTGAAATAATTATGTGTGGTGCCAGTTGGGTACTGAAAATATTAGGGGAACACTGTAGTAAAGTATATGATTGACTAACCACTATGTTACACACCTGAAACTAATAATATTGAATGTAAAGTGTACTTGAAAAAAAATGTTCAAATTTTAAAACATCATTTTAGCTCCAATTGACCTTAGTTATGCTTCTATAACTATGCTGATATTTACTACTGTCTTAACTAAATCTCTATATTTAAACAAAGGCTTTTTCCAAACTAGCTTTCTTTCTCCTCCCAGCTGCCTAGAAAACCACATTGCAGAGGTGATGATATTAATATCATTGTACTTAGCTATCTATACATATAAAAACCTAATATGCAAATAGACTGAACAGTAGAACAACCGAACATCTGAACAACCAGTAGCTATGACGTGTGCTGACCATTAGGGGGTGTGCGTGGAATATGGTGGGCGTCAGCAGTAAGCAGCAGGGTATGGAACATGGCAGGCATCGGCCGCAGTGGGATGGTGAACCAGGTAAGAGGGGGCGCCAGACCAAGGCGGGGTGCCGGTAGCTGTCATGGGGGCGAGGCTCTGGTGGTTACTGAAAATTCTTTGCTCCTGTGTGCCGCGGTCCCGCCTGGAGCTTGCACCTGCTGCCAGCACCTGGCACCAGCCCCGATTGTACCCATCAGCGGGTGTGAGAGGCAGCTGCTGGCCCCAATCACCCCTCGGGGCTTCTCCACCTCCCCCTGCTCCTGAGGGGCCATCAGGGCTGGCAGCTGCCTCTTGCACCCACTGACGACACTGGCCCCACTTGTACCTGCAGTTGGCACTGGAGACGCTACTCGCACCCGCTACTGTCGCTAGCCCAAATTGCTCTGCACCATCAGCGGGTGTGAGTGGGGCCAGCGCCGTCAGTGCATGGGGGTGGCAGTGGTAATGGGGCTGCTGGCAGAGAGAGGACCTGGGGCCGTGGTGGGAGGGGCTGGGCGGGGGCATGAAGGATGGGCCAAAATCTGCCCCTGAGCCCACTGCTGCCTCGTGGCCCACTGTTCCTTTTAAGGTGCACGAATTTGTGCACTGGGCCCCTAGTTCATTAATAATAGGAAAGGAGCAAAGGGAAGACCAGACATGATAGGCATGTCATTTGGGCAGCTTCACCAGGAAGTTGCAGCTTTGCATCCCCCAGGGAACCACTGGCCTAAACAGTGGGGGAAGGGATCCAACAAAGAGAAGATAGCACATGGGTAATAAAGTTGAGAAGGTACTTGCCTGTCAATCGAACCTGGGAACAAAGATAATTGACTATGAGTGGCCATGGCTACTGCAAGCCTGTGAAAATTTGGGAATACATAATCCCCCAAACAAAGGAATGCTTTCTCTTGTTGCTCTTGTGCTCTTAGCTAGCTCTTGGCTACCTTGCATTCACTAGTGTTTCCTTCATAGCCATGTGGACTTGCGCACTCCACAGGCAATAGACTGATGGACTGCAGCAGGGAAACACAAACTGAGCTAGCCTGATGCTGTACTGGACTATGTCCGAATGTGAAATGGAAATTCTGAACACTGGTTCTGATTTTAGATCTACTGAAGTCCCAGCTACACTTTTTTTATGGCAGGGCAAAGGGAAATCAGACTTTGGAGACCCAGGGGTGTAATTCCACAAAAAAGAAAGCTTTCTACTATATCTTATCCTCCCATGCGTGTCTCAGAAAATTCTTTTTCTTGGAATATCTTAAGAAATCCATCCCCACTAGCAACTGGGGGAGACCAGGACCCTCTCCCCTCCATTAACAATATCGTATCATTTATAAGATAAAACATATCAGTGGAAGCCTAGTATTCAGACACAAAAGGTCTGACATAGAGAGCAAGATTTAAAGTGGCATGAATTAGAATGAAATAACAACAATGCATCTTTACCAAGTCTCTACTAAAATCACTAAAATAAATGTTGAGCCAATAATTTTGGAACCAACATGAAACAAATTACCTTCATTTTTCTTTTCATTTTAACACCTTTAATGGAATATAAAACCAGTGCGATTTGCTAAGGAGCAAATCTATGTTAATTAAAGTTTGTTTGCTTTTAAGAAAGGTACATATTAACCTATTTTTTAGAAAAAGCTTTTTCCAAATTGCAATCAATTATACCCATATTTGGTTTAATTAGTTTCTGCTATGTGTCATTTTGATTATTTCACTCCTTTATATGACCTGACCAGTCTAGAAAAAACACCCTCTAATTTAATTTATCCAAATTTTAGTCAGTTTTCTTCCCCCACCCAACCCCCTGGCTCCCTGGCCCAGGTTCTTAAACCTTGACTCACTCCTGAATTTAAGAAAGAATTGGAATTGCAAACAGTTCCTCTTTCAAGGGCTCTTCTCAAAATTGACTGCCCTCAGGGAAAAACATCACTAGATCAACCATCAGACCTTTCTCACTGTTCATTCCACACCCTCAAATCCATTTCTTTTTGATCTTCTTTATTCCAACCTATACAAGAAAAGTCCTTCTACCTGCAGTCATAGACCTATATCCCATGAGTGTTCTCCTTATTGTAATAGTCGCCCTCCTCCTATTGCAATAGTCCATTTGAGTAAATTCTCTCCTGTCCTATAACAACTTATCTTGTATTTGACAGTTTTGAAGATAGTCCTTAGTCAATATCATGCCACAGTCCAGAGGATGATACACTGGTTTATCAGAAAAATAACTGAATACATCAACATCTAATTAAAAAAAACACACACACACACAAAAACGAGTTATGTGCCAGATTCTTGACACAATCTATTTCTACAGGACTGTCCATAGCTTTAAGATGTATACATCTTTATGAGTTCTTTTTTAAAAAACATTTTATTGATTTCAGAGAGGAAGGGAGAGAGAGAGAGAGAGAGCTAGAAGCATCAATGATGAGAGAGAATCATTGATTGGCTGCCTCCTGCACACCCCACACTGGGGATGGAGCCCACATCCCACGCATGTGCTCTTGACTGGAATCGAACCCGGGACCCTTCAGTCTGCAGGCCAACGCTCTATCCACTGAGCCAAGCCAGGTAGAGAGAGTTCTTTTTTATAGCTGATAAAACAGATGGGTTAAGCACCCAGTTAGATGGGATTCTAACACCATGTGTTCAACCACTTACACTGTACCTCCTTCTAACTTTCCCCAAATAACCTGTTCTTTTGTTTTTTACTCCCTCCCAGTTAGATTTTACAAGAGAGAAATAGTGCCATATCATCCCTCAAAATACTATTTTGTTGGGATGCTTCTAAAATTGTGTTTTAATTTTGGATTTAAACGTGTAATTTAGTTGTTAAAATTGTAGCTTTTTATTTTACCTTACATACTTGGTGTTAAACTCCTTTAAAGTAATATGCAAATTAAGAAAATATATATGTATATTTATGCAAAATAAAATGCAAATATGCCCACCTAGTGCTTTCACAAACATCTGTTCCCTTTAAGATAGAAGTAATGGTATTAAGAGCCTGCTCATTTGCTTTGGCTTATCCAAGGGTTCCATGCCCATTTAGAAACATTCACCCAATTCCAAGTTGAGAGTTATTGATGTAATTTTTTCTTCTCCTATAACATTTTCTTTAAAAATTCAGAAACGTAACTTAATAACATAACCATTTAGATACTAGAATTACCAATATTTGGAATTCTCAGTATAAATTTTAAAAATGAATTAGACCTTTTAAAACAAATAGGCATTGCAGGTAAAAGAGCAGTATTTGTTTATCTCATTTACTATCCAGACCCAGTTTAATATTAAATTTAATTTTTTGTTACTTCATTACTTTTTAAAAAAATATTTGTTTCATAAATAATGCATGCTATTATTTTAATTATTTAAAAAAAATCACACCTAAGCTTTCTTACCATAACTCAATTTTTCCTAGAAACATTGTTTTTTGGTGATCTATCTACATTGAAATATTATAGGTCATTGAAAAATGTTATTGATGGAAGTGGAGTTCTTGAGGTGCCATGAGAAAAGAATTTCCTGAGGCCCGCATGGGAGACTAGAGTTTCATGGAAAGCTTTATTGATGATGTAAAATTAAGGGAGTTCCCCTCCAAGGTCCCATCTCTGTCTGGCCCGTGTGGAAAAAAGTCTAATCTTGTCTTCAGCCGGCCAGGATTAAGGCCACTGCCCAGAGTCTCTGTGTTCCTAGCTGCAGTACATTGTGTGTGGGCTTTGCATGGCCATGGGCCAAGTGGCTGCTTAAGGTCACATGGATTTGGAGAGATGGGGCGAGTATAGGCTACAGAGCAAGAGAGAGAGCAAGTGAGAGCGAACTTGAGAGAAAAAAGAGGGGGGACTCATTGTCTGGGATGTTAGCCTTTCAAGATTTCCTGTGCTTGCAGTGGCTCCACCCTCTTAGCCAATAATCTTTCTCCCCAGGCTAGACTGACAGACAAGCACCTTTCCTATATCACCCTGACTTCACTGCACATGTGTCCATCTCCATCTTTGATCAATTCCTTCCCCCAGTGATCTACAGGGAATGGACCCATGATGCCCTGAGAGTGTGAAGCTGTAGCTTCCCGGTGAAGCTACCCAGATGCATGCTTATAATGTCTGGCCTTCGCTTTGCTTTCTCTGCTTTCTTTTCTTTATTAACTAAATAATTATGATGGTAACAGAAACATTTGATAATTGAATGTGCTGTGTGATAGTATATGGTGCAAATAAACTTAGCAATAATTATCTATGACCATACTGATGGACAGTTTTCCCCAATAGTTTACTATAAAAGCAATGCATATTGTTATGCCTATATTCTATTACAATTATATCATACATTTTTTAGTATATTTCTAAAAGGGAATTTATTTCATAGGACCTTAATGGATTTAACTGTATCCCTCCAAAATTCATGTTTCATTCCCAACTCCAAGTACCTCAATGTGTGTCCTTATTTAGAGATAGATCTTTAGAGAGAAATCAGTTAAGATGAAGTCATTAGGGCAGACCCTAATCCAATATGATTGGTGTCATTATAAGAAAGGTAAACTTGGGCCCTAGCCAGTTAGCTCAGTGTCCAGAGCATCAGCCTGTGGACCAAAGCGTCCTGGGTTAGATTCCAGTCAAGGGCACATACCTCGGTTGCAGGCTCCTCCCTAGCCCAGGCCCTGGTCAGGGCTTCTGCAGGAGACAATCAATCAATGCGTTTCTCTCACACACCGATATTTCTTTCTGTCTTTCCCTCTCTCTTCCACTCTCCCTAAAATTTAATGGAAAAATATCCTCAGTGAGGATTAACAAACTAACAAAAAGAAAAGGAAATTTGGAACAGTCACATACACAGAGAGAACATAATGGGAAGATGAAAGCAGAGATAAGGATGATGCTGCTATAAGACAAGAAACACTAAAAAGTGTCTACAAACCATCTGAAACTGGGGAAGAGGCACAGAACAGATTCTTCTGCACAACACTCAGAAGAAACTAACCTTGTAAACACTTGACCTTGGACTGCTAGCTTCCAAATCTTTGAGCCAATATATTTCAATTGTTTAAGCCACTCAGTTTGTGGTGTTTTGTTATGTCAGCCCTAGAAAACTAATAGAGTATATACATTTTTCAACTTTATTAGACACTACCAAATATCCTCTGAATCAATTCTCACTTCTACTAGCTGTTTTCTTTCTTTCTTTCTTTCTTTCTTTCTTTCTTTCTTTCTTTCTTTTTTTCTCTCTCTCTCTCTCTCTCTCTCTCTCTCTCTCTCTCTCTCTCTCTCTCTCTCCTTCCTTCCTTCCTTCCTTCCTTCCTTCCTTCCTTCCTTCCTTTCTTTCTTTTTCAGTCTTCCTTTGGGACAACTTAAATTACCAAAGAAACTGCTATCCCTAGAAGCACTCACCCAATAACATTCTTAAATGATAAGGTTGGTGAAGAAAGAGTGCTTCTTTTTCTCGTCCCTTCTCTTTAGAACTACAAATACTAAGGAGTTAAAAGAATCTTTTCTTTCTAATCACCATGGTCACAGGCTTCCTCTACTCTAAGCCAGAATTCTGATGATATTTTCCTCTCTTGTCCAACACTTATAATTATCATTTCTCACATTTCTAATGTGCTAGCACTTTTCTAAACAATTTATTTAATTTAATGTTTAAAACTCTCGTATGAGGTAGCTACTATTGCTTGTATTTCACAGTTGGGAAAGCTGAGGATCAGAATACACTAAAACATGCCCAAGGTGATACAGTGAGAAAAAAGCAAGATTTGAGTCCTGTTTTTCTGTACTGCAAAGCCAGTTCTCTTGACCATTACTCTATGAGCTGTTGGGGAAAATAAAATTCCCCCTTTATCCCTCTTGAGTTCTTACATCTAGACTAATAATAAAATTGACACAAGACTGGATTAACAAGAGAAAAACTAATTCATTGCAGGCACACAGGTAATCATAAATCATGCTCAGAGAAAGATTGAACCAGGCAGCTTTTTATAATTTTTAGACAAATGATAAATTGGGGGGAAATGGGCAGGACAAAGAAACTTGGGTTTGGGTGCTCATTAGCAAGGAATCTAAACAAAGTTTGGGCTTAGGCAGTAACTTAGTAGAGGAATAACTAGATTTGTTTATACAGGTTTTCTGCTTCTGGATTCCTTAACTCTAGTGATAGGGGTGTCTCCTTCAGTCCCCCTGGAGCAAGAAGGGGACCTTTCACAGGTTATATTTATTTCCTTTTTTCAGGGGGACAGAGAAGTCAGGGTGTTCCTCTTGCATTGGCTGCTTCTTGTCAAGTAACATTAATCCAAAGTAATCAATATGCCAATATGTAATATTTAGTAATAACCTGCCCTGTGCCCTGACAGGGCCCTTAGTGCCTACAACAGGCATACATATGACCCACAAGGATGTTCATATCCTAATCCCCAGAACATGTGACTGTGAGGTTACACTGCAAATGGGGGGTTTAAATTGCAGATGGTGTTAACTTTACTAATCAGCTGACCCTGAAATAGAGAGTTTATTTTGGATTATTTTGAAGGCTCACTGTAAGCATAAAGGACTTTAAAGGTGGAAGAGGGAGAGAGAAGAGTTGGAGAGAGTCGTGATCATGGAAGAAAGTCATAGAAAAGTACAATCCCGCTGGCCTTTGAAGGTAGAGATATGAGGATGTCCTGTAGTAACTGAAAAATATATGGAACAGACTCTTCCCTGGAGCCTCCAGAAAAGTACTTAGGCCTTGATTTTAGCCTAGTGAGACGTCTGTCAGACGTCTGACCAAAAGAGCCATAAGATAATAAATTTGTGTTGTTTTATGCCACTAAGTCTGTGATAATTTGTTATAGAATCAACAGAAAACAAATGCAGTACTGAACATTAATTCTTTTCATTTGTAAATGACAAAAGCATATTTCTGTCTAGCTTTAAAAAAAAGGTAATTTATTATTCCATATCAAGTTTAGAAAAGCGCCTGAGGGATAATTAGAAGAATAGACGCAAATGCCATAGGCTCTCTCCATCTCTGGCTTTGCTGTTTGTGCTTCAGCATCCCTAATTTTTCTCACGAAACTTCAAGCAGCTCTCTACCCCATGACGCAACCGCCAAGGTCAGAGGCACAGGGCCTTAAATTAGCCACATTTTATTATATAGCCATCTATTCCAGAACAAACAACAAGGGCAAAGGGGCTAGATTAACCTCTTGGCTCTTTAGGAAACCATGAAGATGAACTAAAAAGAGTTTTAGCCCTGGCAGGTATGGCTCAGCTGGTTGGGCATCATCCCATACACTGAAAGGTTGCCAGTCTGATTCTCAGTCAGAGCACATGCCTGGGTTACAGGCTCGATCCCTGATATGGGGCATATAGGATGTAGCCAATCAATGTTTAGTTCTCACATGGATATTTCCCTCTCTCTCTCTCTCCCTTTCTCTCTCTAAAAAAAATTTTAAAAAATCCTAAAAACGAGTTTTAATATATAGTTGGAAGACCACTCAATTGTCTGTTATCCCAAGAAGTTTTTGCCTTAATTGGGTAGTGACACATCTTAATTCATGGCTTCCTTCTGCCTGTTGAAAATAGATACAGTTAGAAAAATAAAATAAAATGATTTAAAGTGATAATGATCAGGTGATTAAAAAGAATCTGGGTCTTCAAAACTATCACAAACAAAGCTCCCCTACTGTACCAGTTTTCTGTTTCTGTCTTAGCAAATTAACACAAACTCAGTAGCTAAGGAACACCAAATTTTTATCTCATAGTAGTATGTAGGTCAGTAGACTTGGATTGTCTATCTCAGTCCTACAAGGTCAAAATCATTTTCTAGGTACATTCAGGTTGTTGGCAGCACTGATCTCCATATAGTAGTAGGAATAAAGTCCCATTTATTTGTTGGATGTCTACTGGGGGTCTTTCTCAAATTCTTTCTGGTTTCTCTCCTCCATTTCAAAGCCATTACTGGCTGTCCAGTCCTTCCCTGGCTTTGAATCTTTTCTGTCTCTCTTTTCTGCTGCATCTCTCTGATTCAACTCTTCTTTCTCCCTCTTCCACTTTTATAACTACATTAGCTCCAAATGGATACACCCAGATCATCTCCCCTTCTCAATGTCTGTAACCTTTACAACTTGTTAATATGAATGCTAACCCTATCTAATAAAGAGGGAATATGCTAATTGGCCCTCATGCCATCACAAAGATGGTGGTGCCCACAGCCAATAAGGAGGGGATATGCTAATTGACTGTCCTGCCCTCAAAGATGGTGGTGCCCACAGTCAATAAGGAGGGACTATGCTAATTGACTGCCTTGCCCTCAAATATAGCGGCGTCCACAGCCAATAAGGAGGGAATATGCTAATTGACTGCCACACCCTCAAAGATGGCGGCACCCACAGTCACAAGATGTCGGCACCCAGTCCCCTCAGTCCCGCTGGGGTGGCAGGCAGGCGGCAAGGCCGGCCTCGCCCCCAGGTGGGCCCAGCATTGCCGCACACCTGCCTCTGGAGTCCCCTAGTCCCCTCAGCCCCCCCAGGTCTGAGGCGCAGGCAAGCCTCATATGGGCAGCCACCCAGGGCCGGCCGAGGCTTGCGCTGCCGGCAGTGGCAGCAGCAGAGGTATGATGGGGGCATCGCCTTCCCCTAATTGCTGGGTCACCTCCTGCCCCTGAGGGCTCCTGGACTATGAGAGGGTGTAGGCCAAGCTGAGGGACCCCCCCTAGTGCATGAATTTTCATGCACCGAGCCTCTAGTATTAACATATTCACAGGTTCCATAGATCAGGGTGTGGACTTTTTTTTTGGGGGGGGGCAGCATTGTTATGCTTATCATACCATCATAAACTTAGGTCAAATTGAAGATATATAGTATAACCATATTTTATTTACTATGTGTGAACACTGAAATACATTGGGATCTCTGGTAGAAATATTGTGTATATTATACCAATGTGTATTTTTATCTTAAAGATTTCTTACGTTTTTTTTCAATAGTTGCAAAGGTTGCAATTGTTACACCATTTCATAACATATTATGGCCATTTCTACTGTATAGTCACTTCCAGTCCTAGGAAGACTATACCAAGAATTTTAATGTGCTGCTGGAGGAAATCAGTGTTATTAATAGTAAAACTCTTTAAGACTGAGATGCACAGAGAATGCCCATTTTTCTTTGGATTAAAGAAGACTAACACAGCTTTAAAATGATAAAAAGAATTTTATGAGCATAGAGATAAGCTCCACAGGATTCCTGAATCTTAGTGCTGAAATAAACGCTGAGAAAGGGATAACTGTCAGCCAAAAGACTCCTTCAGGGCAGAGAGAACTCACTTTCTAGCCAAAAACTGATGTAATTCACAAAGAAAAGAACTGTCATAGAGAACATTATATGCTTTTTTTCAGGGGGGTCGGGGGTTGGAAATAAACAATTGTCCTGTTTGTCATTTTTAATAAATGAATAATAGATTGAATCTGTTTATACATAATGTAGTTTCAGTTTCCCAGACAATAGCATATGGAACATTTAATAATGAGATGATGTAAATAAGAAAAAGTGGTTCTCACTTGGCCATATGGTTTTACTTTCTGTGAAAATATAATCTTTGCTCAGAGTTATGTTATTCATTTTAGATTTCAAGATAATTTATTTCCTTTGTTAATGTTATTTAACACTTCTCCAGAATATTTATGTAATTGGAAAGACATTCCAATAATTGTATTAGAATATTCTGATAGTAAATATATCAATGGGAGTTAAAGAAAATGTCAAGAAACTGAGAATTTGTGGGAGGTTTTATTCAGATGTCTCATGAAGCTAGGTAACATAAGTGGAGGGTAGCAACATGAGGAAGATGATTATTGCAAATGCCTGAAAGTTGAACAAAGGAAACACACACCCCGCTAACTCACTCTCAGAGTCAAATGACAGTCTCATTTTCCCGCTCTCCAAATGTTTCTAAATCTGTTCAAGGATAAACTAGTCTACAGAAAATCAGTGATATCAGCAGTGTTTTCTTAAACTCTAATGTGAGCTCTCAAAAACATTTTTTGTATTTAAATTTGTTTTTGAAAAATAATTGACAGATAACATTGTGTGAGTTTAAAGTGTACAATGCGTTGATTTGATCCATGTCAACCTTCATCCCAGTGGTAATGAGGCCCACCAACAATTATACTCCTCTTTAATATATTTTTAACTTTCAAATGATAGTCTTTACTAAGGGTAAATGTGCTCCATTTTATTAAGTCGCTAGGAAAGAATTTACTTTGAAGGAAATTGCTGGCACAAGGGATTAAAAGAAAAGAATGACTCTCTTCAAAAAAATGTGAATAATCTTCAATCCTGGGGTGACATTAAATTCTCATTCAGTAAATTCCAAAGTTGTAGAAAATTAAAAAAAAATTGTGTGTGAATTAAGCTCTTTTTTATGACCATAGCATTTCCATTATATTTAATACTTACTTTTCATTGAATAGGCTACCAAATTTTACATTCTTTTAAGGTTAGTTTATTTTAACATGGTAAGTCTCTGTTGTGCTAACATGGAAAAATCTACAAGATATGTCATTAATTGAAAAAACAACAAGGTGTGTAAAAATGCTCTAATTGTGCAGGAGAAGAAATAAAAGTTAAATATGTATAGATACAAGCTTTTATATGCAAATTTCTGGAAGCTTACATAATAATTTGTATCAATCAGGGTCCAAACAAGAAGCAGATGGCACACTCAAATTTAGCTAATTTGAAGAAAGCTTATTTATAAATAAATTAGTCACAAAGGTGTGGATGGGTTTAGAAAACAGAAAGAAAGGGATAGTGCAAGATTTTTGACTATTAACAGTAGGACCGTTATCACTCCCAAACCTGAAGGTTAGGAAAGCACTTTAAGATGGGGCAGGTTGTCAGAGAAACCGACCAGGTGATCAGAGCTTTGGAACTTTTAGTCCCACCCACTGACCTCCAGCGAGGATAACTTAATCTACCATGACTATGGAATGGAGCCTTCATAAAAACCCCAAGGAATAGTGTTCAGGGAGCTTCTTGGTTGGTGAACAAGTGGAGATTTGGAGAGTGTGATATTCCTGGAGAGGGAATTGAAGCTCCATCCCCTTTCCCACATACCCAACCCTATGCATCTCGTCCACCTAGCTGTTCCTGAGTTATATCCTTTTACAATAAACCAATGATCTAGCAAATAACATGTTTCTCTGAGTTCTATGAGCCACTCTAGCATAGTAATCAAACCCAAGAAGAGGGGATTGTGGGAATCTCTGACTATAGCCAGTTGGTCAGAAACACAGGCAATGGCCTGGGTTTGTGACTTGTAACTGAACTCTTGTAAGACTAAGCCCTCAGCCTGTGGAATCTGATGCTAGGTAGATAGTGTCAGTCTTGAAGTGAATTCTCAGACATCCTGCTGGTATTTTAAGAATTGCTTATTGGAGGTGTGGGGAACACCTTCTCCCCCAGGCTGCAAACTGAGACTCAAAACAAAATTTGTGAATAAAGACCTTGACCTCACTCTCCTTCCTCTTTTCTCCAACTGGGACCCAATTAACCAAACCCAACACAAACCAATCCTGAGGAGCTCAATGTCCTAGTTAGGAGGTTCACTTGGGTCAGCTATCAAAACAAAGAAGAGGGAGAAGGTGGTGGAGAGCAAGCCTAGAGAGACAAATGGAAGAAATTTACTATGCTGCAATTAAATTAGTTTCACCAGCTATGTAGTGTGACTAGCTTTTCCCTCTATATTTGTGGTTCTTGCTTACTTATTGAGAATTGCACAAAGCAAGTGTTTCTAAGTAAAAAATTAACAATAACAACTTCTTTTTAGGAAGCCATTCACAGTTGGACTTATCTGTAAGTTCAATTATAATTAAATTAGTTGCTCTATTATTACTATTAAACCTGGAATTATACCTAATAGATCAAACATCTTATATTTTTTAAAGGAGCAACACTGTTTAAAAGATTTGGAAATACTTTCACAATTTATTCAAAGGGTGCAAAGGAATTGGTCATGTTAACAAAATCGAATTGCTTCACCAGTCTGTGTATGGGGACATGGTTGCCTTGTGAGTAGTAAGCAGGGTGGTTACCTAATTGATTATCTCCATTTTAGAGAAAAGAAGAATATATCTTGTATATAAATCATCAAGCCAGAATCTGAATCCAGTTCTGTTGATAACATTAGGATAGTTAATATTAAGTAGGAGAGAGAATTTAATAACTTGGTTTCAAATGTCACTTCTGTCTCATTAATTTTATATTTTCGGCAAGTCACTTAACTTGACTAATTTAAAAAATAGAGATTATCATTAAAATATTTTCTCTTAAGGGCTAACATGAGGATAAAGCGGTACAGTATCTGAGAAAACAGATAATATAAGCTGAAGCACATTATTTCACGCACCATACAGTGTGTTTCTGTCCGTCTGTCTCTCTCAGACACACACAAAGACTCACACATGCAGGTGAATGCTCAGATATTCCTGAGAGTTGTTATCTGGCCTATTTCACCTTCCACCACAGTAGAAACTGGTTCTACTGGTCTTGCTTGCCATGAACAGTATAACAATGCTTTATAAGGCACCACAGCTTTCCTTAAGTTTGTTCATTGGATTGGACTACTGAAAATATTTTTGCAAATGCCACCTAAACAGTTGGGAAATTAAATACTTTGGCCTTTGTGAAATGTGTGGGCCTTGAATATATTTCATTCTCTGTGTAACTTTTCCTCTCCTTTCTTCTGTCCTACTGAGAGCAGACTGAGCTTTTTCTTAACAGAGGTATTTTTGGCAGGAAGAAAAATCAGAAGTTGTCTGCATGACACTCTCCTTATTTGGCATTTGTTTCCTAAAACCAAACTGCACTGAAGCAATAAGCCCAGGTTCTCTGGAGGAGGAAGAGATGGAAAGAAACATGAACGCAAAGGAAGAATGTCTTTCAGGCTAAAAACAGAACCGGGAGACTGGGGAAAGGTAGTCTGATGCAGTTCTGTGCTTAGGACAATCAAGGGAGCCCCTTAATCTGATCTGTAGAGATTTTCCAGCGAAGTGTCAAGAATTTCAAGTGGAAAATCGGCATGATTCTCAGCCTTGGCAAAGATTTATGAGTCAGGGAAGCAGCAGGGCAGAGGGAACTCAGGGAAAACATGTGAAGTAAACCTGTTGGTCTCTTAGAGTGAAGGAGTGCACTCTGATGATTAAGGACGACAGGGGACTGCCTAGGATTATTTTTGCTGCTGCCTGTGATGTTGAATTTTCTACCTGTCAAGTAGAAAATAGACATGCAATTAAACCTAGATTGTTTTGTTTTTTTAAATAATTAGGTTGAAATTAAGATGTTTCTTACTTGAAGAAAGTGAACCTTATTCTCATACACCTCCAATACAAAGTCTGCACCTGGGGCTGGAGGAAATCAGTTTAAGTCCAGAGCTTTCTCTCCTCAGGGGAGTAGCTAAGGGGACACCAATCTTTGGAGACATTGACCTGCACTGATATTGTAAGGAGCCTACACTGAATTTTAGACATGCTACTGTATGTTGTATTGGTTTTAATTGTGCATACATTCAGGTTGAATAAAGAGGCCCCCACCCTGACACTATTAGGTGATTTCTTTCAAGTACTTTTATATGCTTAAAAAATAGGTTTATTGAGGTGTACCTCACACATTTAAAAGTACAATTTTGTAAGATTTGACATATGTATGCTCCCATGAACCCATCAATAAAAGGAAGAAAACTGGCAAATTCTTAAGCATGTGGAAATAAAACAATACACTCTTGAACAACCAATGGGCCAAAGAGAAAATCAAATGGGAAATTAAAAAAAAACAACAAAAAAACCCCCACAAACTTGAAGAAAACACTATTTGCTTCTTGATATTCAGTGTCTATATTTTTAGTTGTTTCCAGTGGGAAGGTCATCTAATCCCAGCTACTACATCTTTTGTAAAAACAGAAATAACTACTTTTTCCTTTGCTTTTAAACCAATGATGGCTTAATGATTTAACTAACAAATGCCTTATTAAACATCTGCTACTTGTCAGACACTTTGCTATTAGATGTCACACACATTATACCAAAGTTTTTGAGTCATGGATTTCAGGAAGAAATGTGTGATTCCAACTTTTTCTACTTTTAACTTGTGTTTTTTTTTTTTACCTGAGGATACAACTCAGATGTGCTCCTATAAAATAAGGACAGGTATTTGTATGCATATGAATCCTTCATTGAAGAGAAAAATGTTTTCCTTCAAATTATTGGTCCCTTTTTAAAAATACTTCAAACTGAGGGAATTGAATTGGTCATACTACTCAGGGTAGTTTATCATCATTGGCCCATTAAACTCCCCTCTCAAGCTCTTTGGAGTTTCCCTTCCCCCTCCCTCTGTTAGTCTTTCCTCCCTTTTTTCTTTCCTTCCATTCCTCCTTTCCTTCCTTTCTTCCTTCCTTCCTTCCTCCCTCCCTCCCTCCCTCCCTCCCTCCCTTCCTTCCTTCCTTCCTTCCTTCCTTCCTTCCTTCCTTCCTTCCTTTCTTTCTTCCCTCCTCTCTCCTTCCCTTCCAACTCCCTCCTGCCTCTCTCCTTCCTTCCTTCATTCCCTAGACATTTTTCTTCCATCCCTCTCTAGTGATGACAATTCCAATATGTTTATTATGCATTTTAAAGTTTGTATTCTTTTAAAATATATTGGTTATATACAAGTATTTTGTATTTATATAGGGTATATTGTGTTTTGTATGTCCTGGTTTGGTTATGCCTTGTTTTCACTCAGACCAATGTGTATAAGAGGCAGCCATGCATGCTCTGTTTGTGTGCGCTTATTTCTTGTCCCTAACTGCTATATGATGTGCATCCATTACATTTCTCCATCTGCTTTCCATGTAATGGGCATGCAGATTGCCTGTAATTTTTTCACAACTCAGGATACAGTATTGAAGATGCTAATAAGTGCCCCCCTCGACTTATGTAAACAATTCTCCATTATGTTTTTCTGGGAGCAGAATTGCTAAAATATATACATAGGAGTATTTTGAATGTGTCCTGAACAGGTTGCCATTCAGTATAGATTCCATAGTCTACAGTAGTGCCATTACCAGTGTTTGAGAGTTGCTGTATTCTACTCATGTACATGCTAAGAGTTGTCCAGCATTTAAAGTTTTGACAGAGAAATAGGCATAACCTATTTGCATATTTCTGATTTCTAATGACTTTGTGCATCCCTTCGTATGCTTTTTAGCATTTTAGTATTTCTCTTCTATAAAATATAGTTTATAACCTTTGCTCATTTGTTTGTTGGAATTGCTGTATATTTCTTGTTGATTTGCAGGACCTCTTGTTTTTCTGGGAATGATGGCTATTTATCCATTGCCAATTTTGGATATGCAAATATTGTCTCCCATTCTGACATCCTACTAATTTTGTCTTTAGTGCTCTTCACTCACAGAATTACTAATTGTGAGATAATTCAGTTAGTCCTTTTGAAAAGCCTATTGGTAAGAAGTTTTGCATAAGTATTCCTTTTTCTTACAGCAGAAATATTTTGTGCTGACTTCATGGTTTACCTTTCCCTTTTAGGTGACTGATTTAATAGAAGCTATCTGGTGGCACATAAAGATAGAGTTTGAGTTTTCTTTATACTGTGAGCCACTTTTTATAGATTGAACAACCTGGTCTTGCCCTTCTGATTTGCAGTAACATATTTATGGTATTTATGTCCCCATATATACAGTCTGCCTCTAAGTCCTTTAATCAATTCCATCTACATATTTTTCTTCAACCAAATGGCACTGTTTTTATTATTAGGGCTTTGTGGTATGAGTTCTATAAGATTGATATAGAAAAAAAGCTAATAATTTAAAGTTTGTTCTTGTATGTCTTGGGCTTCTGTATATATTTTCCAGTTCTATCCTTCCCTTAAGTCATCTAGGAGTTCTTCAATCTTTTGTTTTTATTTCAACCATTATATGTTTAAGATATAATACTTCAAGTTACTTATTTTTATTGCTAATATTGTGCTTTATTTTGAAAAAAAAAAAAGAATGTTTGCCTGCTGCGATAATTCTGCTTCAAATATTCCTGTTGGTCAACTTCTTTTAGATTGTTTGTCTTCCGAAGATATATAGTTTTGGGCCTGCGGGTTCAATTTCTTTCAGATTATCAGATATGGGCTGTTAGTATGAGTTGAAGGTCAGAACCTTTGTGTGTGTGTGTGTGTGTGTGTGTGTGTGTGTGTGTGTGTGTGAATCTTAGCCAGTTTAATCATTCTTATTTTCTGTGAGTCCATCGTAAAAAGGATGTTGTCAGAATTGAAGCAGTAATGCTCAAAGGGCATTTTTCTTAATTTCTCAGGCTTTTTCAGAGCTCTGGCATCACCTAAGGGCACCAGCATAGATGGCCTCGGCATTTGGTTGCAGGGTTTTATTCTGAAGGAATAAGGTTATCATGACCCAAGGCAGTGACGAAACCTAAAACATTTTATCCAAGCTGTCTTCCCTCTGCAGGCTCTAGACAGCTTTGCACTGTCTAAATGCACTAGTCCAAGAAAATATTGTGCCTCCCTGTGAATGTCTTATTTGTGTTGTTGCTTGGTTACTTGCATTTTCTTGTTATTGTTTGCTTGATGGGTTAGTTATGGGTATCGAAGTTTCACTCCTGCCTTTAATTTTTCCAGAGTTGAGTTTTGAGGAAAGAGTCATACACTGCTTTATGCCATTTTGCATGAAACTTGAACTGTCTCCTTAATCATCTTCCTTATGATGTCCCTTTCAACTTGCCAATGCAGAAAAAAATTGCTTATTTCACCATATACTCATAGGCCTTTAATAAATTTGAATTCACTCATTTAATTTTTTTTATCCTCACCCGACGATAGTTTTCCATTGATTTTTAGAGAGTATAAGAGAGAGGGAAAGACAGAAATATTGATGTGAGAGAAACACATCAATGGGTTACCTCCTACCTGAACCCCCACCAAGGCCTGGGCTGGGGAGGAGCCTGCAACCAAGGTATATGCCCTTGACCAGAATCAAACCTGGGACACTTTGATCTGCAGGCCAACACTCTAGCCCAGCCGTGGGCAAACTACGGCCCGCGGGCCGGATCCAGCCCGTTTGAAATGAATAAAATTAAAAAAAAAAAAGACCGTACCCTTTTATGTAATGATGTTTACTTTGAATTTATATTAGTTCACACAAACACTCCATCCATGCTTTTGTTCCGGCCCTCCGGTCCAGTTTAAGAACCCATTGTGGCCCTCGAGTCAAAAAGTTTGCCCACCCCTGCTCTAGCCACTGAGCCAGACTGGCCAGGGCTCACTCATTTAATTTTATTGAAGTTAATTTTTAATCCAAAATGTGCCCTTCTTTTCTTATTTTTAAGAAATATTTTACTTCAGGAGTTCTTCTAGGACCTGGCATGCCATATAGAAACTAACAATAATAAATTTAATCAGTATTTTGTTGTCAACTATTATCTAATTGAGTCCTTATATCAGCCTATTAGTTTATATAGCATTTTCACCATTTCTAGGTAAAGAAATTATTAGAAAAATAACTTTTCCTGGATCCTAGAGCTTGCATTTGGAACAAGCTCTGAATTGCCTCAGAATATGAGCTGGTAGCTACTAAAATCTGATTTTGATGTCTCTTATAACCTGGAAAACACTTACTGGTAAAAAGTAAGAACATAAAAAAAAAAGAAACTAAAAAGCAAAAAGGAAAGAAAGTTGATTTTCTCTATTTCCTTTTGCCACAGATCACAGTTCAAAGCTCTTCCCCAGTAGAATTAATCCACTTTGCCAGATTTGAGTTTATTCTATCTCATGTCACCTGCTAGGTGGCATGTACCAGGGGTACATGAAACTACAGGCCTGTTCTACCAGTCCCAATAAAGACAAAGTCTTCATACTAAGATCCAGGACCAATTACTTATATCACTAATGCCCTGGTGTCCATATAGAAGTTTGTAGAGTATTGCATTCTGGTAAGAACTGCTGTTCTACTGTTGAATGTCAGATGCATTATTCATAACGCATGGCAGTAAAACTGAATAATTAATATCTCAATATCACTGATAATCCACCCTCCCTTTCCACATGCCAATATGCAATTTGGAAATTCTTTTTGATGCATGCCTAAAGTGTATATCACGCTGTGCAAGAGTTCTGCATCCTGAAAGATAGATATAAATCTGAATCATAGCTATTGTGAGTCTTATAACTCAGCAATTATTTCTTCCAAGACCCCATAAATAAAAATGAGAAAGTTTACCTATATACTTTTTTTAGAAAATTGGAGAGTTGGTACAAGTCTAGTAAACTATTCATTTTAAAAGAATGGTTATTGAATTGAATGCAATAACAGCTTAATATATGTGCAGAAATTTACCCTCTTGACAATGCAATTTGAAAGCTGAATTGTTTTCAAATTAGACTGGTAAAAATTATAGGAAGGTATTTTTTCAGTAAGGGATAGAATTCCCAGTCCTTGGATGACTCTGTACCTTAGAATTAATATTCCTTAAACAGCAAGATGGGTAGGGAGGACTTTTCCTTCCCTAAGTAGATAATAGTTGCATATTATTTATTATTATATAAAATTTTAAATTTTAAATTAAAAGGTAATATCTGCTCCCTTTTAGCCATTGTAATCTATTACCATTCATTAATATTTCCATCACTATTAATTACATTGAATGCCTAAAGTATCTATGCCACTCTAACAGGAGATCTCATTCCTTCAGAACACTGACTTAGATAAGCAACTATTATAATAGTGAGGCAACAATTAACTATCACAATGATATTATTTATAAGAAACAGCCAACATTTTCTGAATTCCAATATGTATAAGGCACAATCTCATATATCTATTAGTCTCATATCCAGTTAAGATTATAATGAGAATTAAAAAAAATACCACAGAGGCATAGGGAGGGACTAGTAGTAGAAACCCAAAATAAGCACCCTTGTCAAATTAATTTTAAGTTAGGGTGACAGGCACGAAATATAAAAATAGATATAGAAATAGCCAAGTTGATTAGAAAAAGGGTTTCTGAATTAGTACCATTTGGAGGTAGATATCAAATTCTGATTCTGTTCTGACATATTAGGAAATGTGTCATAGTTGCACCCCAGGCCATTTAGATAGCCTTTATCTAATGGTACCCAGGTTTCCCAGGGAAGCATTTTTATTCCTACTGAGAGCCAGAAAGCCTACGGCAAAGAGACCCAAATCATCTCTTAAGAGAAATTCATCCCCAATATGACCAAGAAAGGATTATTTCCACTTGTTTGTGGAGGAGAGCTCCCTGCTGTTCTCTGCATGTGAGAGTCACTGTTGCTCACTCTCCCTGAAGTTGTGGAGGTTTTTCTTTGTTCCTTTAACAAGAGAACATTTTAATTCATTTGGTGTTCCTTTAGTCACCGAGGTGGCACTTTCTACTAACCTCCACACTTTGAAATGGCTACAGTCAAGTTTTAGATCATAATCCTTATAACACCGTCACTAAGGGTAATGGTTTTCAAGCAGTTCAACTGCAAGAGAAAGCCCGGGGAAAGAGAGATGGGAGAGTAGTTCTATTGAAAGGTAAGAATCTCCTGTGAGTGAAAACAAATCCTTCATGCATTGACTGAGCCCCAACTGGACCTTTCCTATTGACAAGGTAAAGGCATTTCTGAGGACGGTGTAATCAGGAAAGAAAAACCCCATTTCCTCCAAATTGAAATGAATGGCTAAAGCTACTGCTTGAAAGAATGGCCTCTTCAGAAGACAGGGCAGGAGAATTGGCTATGTTCCTCCTCCCCCTTCAACTATGTACAGTTATCAGAACTGTCAGCTGTTTCTGGCATCACTAGAAACAGCTGCTTTGAGCAAGGATGAGAGGAGAGGACAATAGGGTGGTGTGATTCTGTGGAAAAGGATCATTAAATACCTGTTACTCATTCAGCTTTCAGCTTCAACATTCCCCAAATAACTCACATGTTGGTAAGGCATACCTGCATGGATTTCACTGAGTATTTTGCCTTTAGCATAAGTGCAAAAAGATAAAGTGTCACTACCCCAAGAGATTCCCCATGAGGCTCTAATACATTTACCAGATGCTTGTACTAAGTCATAGTCTGATGGACAGTGTCTCTAGGTTAATATTCCTTCCTGTTATTTTACACAAGTGGCCAGGAAAGGTTGAAAAATAGTGACAGGTATTTCAGCATTTCTTGATCCAACTCAGAGCAATGCTTAGAATTATATTCACATTTTTTCATTGTATGAATAGGGAGCCTCAGTATTAATGATGGTTTTTCATTATCATTCAAAGGAAATTACTTCTGTTATTCTTTAAAAATACATAAAACAATATAATAAAAATAATCAATTTCTCATGCATAAATCCACCAGAATACTACTACTATGCATATTTAATCTGTATGCATTTGCCTAGTTTTGCAATGAAGGTATGTCTTGGTGGTTCTGGTTATATTTGCCACATTTTATAACTGTTTCACAATCATCAGAGAAGCTAAGCAAGTGCTCTCTGACTTCCAGGAAATTAGAGAAATCAGTTTTATCAAATATATAGGAAAAATGAGAAATCAATCACCAGAAAAAATGTTGGTAAATCAATCCACAGATGTAGATATGTGTGAAGCATTTTGGCATGAACTGGCTAGAACAGTCTACACAGAACCTGGAATATGACCCTTCTTAAGTGCCAAGCACTCAGAATATAATTTTAAGATTGCACAGGATTAGCACTTTGGATTTTAAAATGATATTCCTCCTCTTGTTTACCCCATTAATTAGATAGCTTAAATCACTATTCCCCAATTCTAATTAAGCAACTTTCCCATTAAGGGTCTGCCCTGCCTCTGCATTAGTCACCCAACAGCTGCATGTAATTCACGGTGCTAAGATCCTTTCTGGGTTTAAAATTGTAAGATGGGCAAGGATAGCCATCGGCAAAAGTAAATTCAGGGCAATATTAGGCAGGTTTATTTGTTCTAAACACTATGCTTCCATAGAAAAGGTCACCCCAATGACATTTAAAGTGGAAAGAAAAGTTCAAGTTTGGGATGAGGGCACATCAGTGTCAACAGAGAGATGAGGGCTCCTCAGGAAAGTTTCCATCAGCGTGGAAAGGAAATGAGGAGAGTTGGTCTGACTTTTCCCTCCAGAGGTAAAGTGCATCTTATGACGGTGAGTGCCACCTAAGTTTGATCTTGAACTCTCTTGTCAGTCTGACTTTTCCCTCCAGAGGTGAAGTGCATCTTATGACTATGATGGTGAGTGCCACCTAAGTTTGATCTTGAACTCTCTTGTCATGATTTTTGAGACGAATTATCAGTCAAGTGGTCAGGAGAAAGGCATTGCGGAGAACAGGGAAGGCTAATTTAATTGCCTTTGTTCCTCAGTGACACAGCTTAAATTGAGCCTGCATTTCTGAGAGCACAGGGATATTTGCATGCTTGGATTTTCATAAATGGGAAATGAACTCAAAGCACTTGGCCTACCGATAATGTACCACTTTATATTTGAAGGACAAAAAATACAAGAGGGAGTCAAGGGAATCTGAAAATCCATTTTTTTTCCTCTCATTTTCTCCTAATTTTTGAGGGTGAGCCTAGTGAAGTTGAATTTAAATGTGAAATAAAATGTACTGTATATAATGTAAAAGTGAAAAAAAAATGTCAAAAGCCAGAAAACATACCCTAAATATATATTCTTGAGAAAGAACAATAAATCCTGGGTATTAGTAAGGGAAATCAGTTCCCTTCCTGATGATTCATTTATTAACGTATGAAGATCTTTTGAAATTTGGTCAGTACCCAGATAAATTCTGCCACTGAAATGTTATGTAGGAGACACTTTGTCTGTATGACTAAGTTATTACCAGGGTAATAATTCTAAGCTGTTCTAGGAAAATAAGAATAAACTGGAAAATCTCCAATAATATTCAACTCTTGAAAGACTTGGAACACTTTTCACTAAAAATCTGGTAGTACTGTGATTTCCTGGAGGTGGACATGATTAAAACACGCACAAAGGCAATTTACACTCCTGGCTTCCAAATCTTCCTGTAAATTTAGATGCTATTTGAGTTGAAATTTTTCTCTATTCCTTGGAGTTTATTGTCACTTGTCTCCTATCTATAATCATTGTTTGAGATTTTATTAATGTTCAATTGAATCTAAGTAATAAAAATTTACCTACCACTGTCAAATTTTGGTGCAATATTAAAGAAGAATGTCCACAATTATTTGAACACTCCCCAACTTTTAATTACATATTTACATTAGGCCAGATTTTCTTCATATACTTTAACTAAAAACCACATCACAGCGGACAGAATACAGAGGGGACATGAGAATCCATCTATCTTCTAGAAAACTCTTCTGTGAAAAAGATTTGCAAATTTGTAAAACAAAGCCAATATTCTCACTGTTTTTTTTATTTATTTTGTTTTGGAAAATATAGTTATTTTATAAACAAACAAAAAGTTAATGAAGCTATTATAACACCAAATCCTAAATCAGTGGAGTTTATGAGCAATACAAATTAATAAAATTCAAATAAGTGAAACATCAATAAATGTGAACTATTGTTGCAACTTGTAGAGAAAATAATAAATAGCATCTCTTTTTTTCTACTCAATTGGAATCAATTAATAAAAAAAAGGGATCTGACAGATGGAGATCAAAAGAGCACCAAGAATACTGATAAAGCCTAAAATTGTAAAAATGGTCTTTTAGTCTGTTAGCCAGTTGGGCTTGCTCAGGCTACACCCTGAAATGGACCCTGCCCGCCCAGTTGCAAGCATGACTGGAAACTTACATGACTTCCTCATGTAAGCTGCCCCTGTAAAGCTTTAAGAAAGGTGATGCAGAGAGTTCATATGCTCTTCTAGTAGGTGTATCAGAAAGAGAGGATGGGGCTGAGTCACACTTGTTAATTCTCTTCTCTTACTCTCACCCATGAGAAAATGTACTATTTATTCTGTAGGCAAAAGTGAATCTAAAGACAGAGAGGTCATATTTTATTCTATTGTAAGAATTACTATTGGTAGTATTTAGTGGGACTCAAAAAATAATAGTAATAACCTCTTGATATTTCTAAACACACCTATATTTGGAAGGAGGGAAATGAACTGTACCTTTTAATATACCGCTTTTGATACCAACCAGTATTCATCAACTCATGCTAGTATATACAATACTCACAAACACACAGTTTTCATAGATTTAAAAATGACTTCAATGATTGCACATTTATATATTTTGAATCACTTTTTTTGGTAATGATTGAATATTATATTCTTTCCCAAATCAATGAAATTGGGTCAAACTATAATCTCAGAACCACAATTTATGGTTCAGGAGTAGAATGCAATCATTTTATTGTTTTCCCAATTTCTCTAAAATACTATGGCATGCTAAAACTAATGATATTTATTACATTCATTTTTAAATTCTTAATATTTTCTTAATTGGGGCTATTTTTTTAAAAAAAGCTTACTTATTTGGATTCCTAAAATTTTAAACTTAGATGATTTGGGATGATCACTGGTAGTAAAACTATAAATTATCATCTTTATTTTTTAACAGCTTATATCTATCTGTTGCAATTTTGACTAGTTAATCTATTTGTTTAGAAAGCAATTGATCTATGTAGTTGTATGTGCTTAGCTCTCAGCCTGCCTGTTCACATATTTCTTTCTTATTTCCCATTATTAACTTCCACATCTATAATAACAAAAGCATAATATGCTAATTAGACCGGTTGTCCTTCCGGTGCTGTGAGGGAAGCCAGTGCTGGCAGTGGGGGTGGAGGGGAAGGAAGGCCTACTCTTGCACGAATTTCATGCCTCAGGCCTCTAGTATTATTATAAGAAGAATGAAAAAATACAACTCGCAGCTGTGGTCCTCTCCTCATGTTCTACCTTTGAAAATGTTCTTATTCTAACTTCTTGAGGCACCCCTACTCTTGGCCCTTGTTCTGGGGCCCTTTACTTAGCTTATTAACAGTTCAGTCTTGTTGAGTATTGATTTTTGAGACAGCTCAACTTCAACCAGCATCAGTGTCCAAAAGGACCACATCCAAATGTAATAGCAGTTTGAGATAAGATGAAAATGTCATGGGAATCTCTAGAGCAATATCCAGAGGTGACAGGCCATTACTCCTCTGCATCCTTACTTGAAATGGCACAAAATTAGTAGGATCTCCACTACACAGTCAGTAAACTGCTCAGGGAATTATTTACATTTGAGCGTCTTCTATAATATAAACTACTGCACCAAAGAGTTTAACAGAAAGTGATAGGAAACTGAAGACACATGTTCAAACCCTGAAGCTATCCCCATTCTTAATATGATCCTTGACAGTTATTTAAATAATTTCAGGTTAAGTTGCTTCATTTAAAAAAGAGAGGAGAAGTGAGCTATTTATAATAGATATCACTTATTGAGTACTGACTGTATCTAGGCTTCTCTACATTATTTATATTCATTTTATTATTTAATTCTAAAAATAATTGTATGAGAGATGTAGTCATATTATTCCATTTTACACTTGAAGAAACAGAGTCCCAGAGAAGCGAACATATTCTGGTGGGCACCTATGTGGTAAATGGTGGAGGCAGAACACACATTCAGGTCTGTCTGCCTTCAGAGTCTGTGCTGAAGGGTTAAGATTCTAGTTCATGTTAACAACCTATGATTATTGGTTATTTGGGTGGTGTGTATTGTTGATGGGAAACAATAAAGGGTTTCTTTGCAGACAGGGTGACCTAGCATCTCTTGCAGCACTTAACATACTTTCAGGCAAGAGGAATAGCATTTTTAAAAGACTATAAGCCACATGTATCTTCATTTATCTTCCTTCTTTTAGATTGGAAGCTTGTTGTAGTCATATTTCTGGAATAAATATGGTACAGGACTTAGTATATTACAGTGACTGAATATAATGTGGGGATAATTGAAAAAAGGCAGGGGAATCATCCCTGATTAAATTTGTAAATGGCTGTCTGGAGAACCATTATAATTTATGAGGATTTGTTGCTCAGAGAGTAAATAATACCAGTGACAGCATTTCCTCAGAGAACAGAATATCAAATCTGCTGCAGAGTAAGTGCCAGTACTTTCTCTCTAAAACACAGTTGGGGAGAGAGAGCAGTATTTGCGGCCCTCCTGGCTGCTTATGAGCAGAGGGACAGCGCTGAACTCTCAGGGCAGTCGAACTACAAAACTCCTGCTGCTCGAACAGCCTTCCATTCCCAGAACATAACTGGGTGGGGTACGTTGTCTAGATAAGCAAACTCCATACAATTACACTCGCCATTTCTGTTGTATGGAGAACTGTCTGCTAATTTCATATAATCTTCTTTATTGTAATAATAATGTTTTTAAAAAATCCACTGTATAAACTGCAGCAACAATGTATTCATGCCATATAAAAAAAGTGACAGGTACTTTGCAATTAGCATTTGTGTGTGTCTGGTAACGTAGATTGCATGTTGAAAATTATAATGTGTGGCCCTATAGTTTAGAGCTAACTCCAAGGTACAGATTCTAGCAGATTTCATTCCACCTTTAGCTCTCGTGTGGCATATAAATTGAAAGCTAGGCAACTTCTCATTCAAATGAGTTATTAAAACTTGTAACCCGGGATCTCACACTTTAGAATCTGGTGGGGTCAGCACATATGAAGGGTAGTTTATGAAACATGCAGTGCTTTTGGTCAAATGCTAGCTACATATACTGATGTTGCCATTTTAATTAATACTTGCCAATTTTAACAGGCATTTGTTGTATGAAATAAATGACTGTTCTGTTCAGCTCACAAGATCTAGCCCTTATTGGAATCTTATTACATTGCTTTAATAACCATTTGACATTTAGCAGTTCCTAGCTAACAATAGCACAATGATTCGTATCTCCTGAATGGATTATAAAATCCTAGAGGGACGTCATGTTCTACATTCATTATATTAATTGATTAATTAATCTGACACAAAGTTAAGATGTAGTAGGATTAGTAAATACCAGAGGATTGATGAACCAAAGTTCATACTTCATAGGTAGAGCGATATATATTTGTTAGTTGCATTTTTTTGGTAAATTGGATATAAAATGAAGTTGAATATGTAAATCATTCAATACAGTGCCTGTAATAAAATAGTTCATATAATATAGATGGTTTTCTTTGTTCCTTAATTTTAAGTCTCCTAAACAGGTGTGAATGGAAAACAGGCATATAATTTTCTCTCTTGGCGAGGTGTTTGTTTTCTGTAGGCAGAACAGACACAGCAGGATGGAGTCATTACAGGTAGTACATATAACAAACCGTGTTCATGCTCAATCCTATCTCCAGTAGCCAACTCTGAAACCCGCGCACGCAGGCCCAGCAACAAAGGAAGATCTCCACGTATTCTGTGGGGAACAGAGCACCACAATGCATTGCTTTCTGGGGGATAATGTAATACAGGTCCAGCTTTAGGGAGAAACCCAACAACAAAAAAAGCACGCTGGCTTCTCATTTTGCATTTTACATTGATTTGTCCAAATTCTGTTTGGTTGATTGCACCAAATTGTCTTGTTTTTGAAAAACAGCAAAAGATTAAAAGGAAGCTCTCTGCAGGAGAAGAAAAAACGCTTCGGGGAAGAAGAGCTGAAAAGGAGAGGAGGCATTACTAATACAGCCGGTTATATGATGATTCTCTTCACAATTTGTTTCCTGAGAGCCCATGGCAGCTTTTGGAACTTGGTTGGCCACAGCACTTAAAGGATTACAGAGTAATCAAAGCAGTCTTTATCACACAAAATTAGCGGCTGCCTGCTGCAAGGAAGCAAGCTAGTAAACAAACAAACATATCCTCAGAGGTCAGCAATACTTGAGAATTAATTCCACCTCCTTGGAGGCCACGTGTGCCGTAACTCAGAGCAAATGATAATATATTACCCTCCAAGTCCATAACCTTCGAAAATAAAAGCCTAGTAGGTGCTTGACTTACACGAGCAAAATAAGCTTACAGTGCATGGGTCTCTGTTGTTTGGCAAATAGTCAATAAAACTGTACCTTATGACTTTCTCTCCTAAAGGTCTAATCAAAACAATTTATTTTGGGCATGTAAAGCCTGCTTTTCAGACTGTAGCTATTGTCAGCATGTGCAGCGGCATCAGCAATAGTTGGTGCCTTTTTTGGATTGAGAGTCTCAGAGCTCCCCCATCTGTCTCAGTAATGGTGGGATTTCGTACGAGATCAATACAGCATGTCAACTACAGTGCAGGATTTTCCTCCTCTCTTGTATAATAGCAATTTCCCTACATCCAATCTGGCCCGGCATAAAAGCAACATCTGAGGATGTGAGGCAAAGGATCTGGAGCTGATAGAGCTCGGAGAGCATTCGCTACAGGACACTAATTGCTGGAGGTCAAGCATTCAGACATTTAACATCTAAAGATCCAGCCACAAAAAGAGAACATCTTTCCACGCTAGACGTTAACTTGCTTGTCTCTAGGAGCGTAGGACAGTGAGTTAAGGTGAGAGAGCGAGAGATCTGGAAACAAAGCCACTGCTTATTTTTGTCTGAGAGTGATCTGGCTGCTCGGGTTGGTTCCTTAAATGTATTTCTCTCTCATCAGCAGTGGGAGAGGAGAATTGTATGTGATGTGTTTGTCCTAGTAAAAGGTATAACTAGGTCCTGGGGGGAGACAGAGTGTTTTGCTTTGTTTCTGCTCCAGTTCTCTACTGAGAAATAAAACCAAGAGGATTCAATTCTTTTCCTCGCAATGGACTTGGAGCTGCCGTGACTCACTGCTCCCAGCCACACGGAGCTGATTGTTGTGTATCACTGCCCCTTAGTGGTTGGCCAATAGCAAACCTTTTTAACACCCACTGCACATCGCAGGCTTCTAGAGAAATAGAGCGTGCAGGCCCTCCTCTCTGTCGCTTAGAGCAGGCAACAGAGACTTATCGCTCATGCCTACCGCTTTCTAAGAGGAGGTTTTGTTTCTGGGCGTCAGTGTAATGGAGAGGAAAGGACAAGTACTCTGGGTCGACCGGTCTGAGATCATATCTCCCTGCTGTGAGATCTTGGGAAGGTCGCTTAACCCCTCTCGGCTTCTCCATTTTCTCCCTCCAAAATAGAACCTGCAACTACCTGCCTACGCCGATGCTGCAAGATGGACCGAGACAATGCCGGCGACCCACCGGCAAAGTATCTGACATGGGTTGGCCTCCTTAATGATGATAATTACTGAAATAGAAAGTTAGGAATAGAAAGTGTGATTTCTCCCACTACCTGGTAAGACCAAGAACATGTGATCATGCCATGTGCACATCCCTGCAGCCTCTGTGGGATGACAGATACAGCCTGTTTTGGTGGGAACCCTAGGAACACTGCAGCACAGAGGTTCCTCCCTTGTCTAAATCACGTATCAGTTTCATTGCTGTGGTTGGTGGGTTAGATTTGCTTCTACGAAACAGGATTTTAATGCAATTCCCTACGTGGTAGCCTACTGTTTTGTGCAGTCAGTGTGCAAAGAAAAACTAAATAATATTAATGATTTCATGAAGCAGCTTCTAAGCTGGTGAAAGAGACAAAAATATAAACTTATCTAGATAGAAATTAGACTCTGCTAAATGAAAGACGTATAGTCAGTTCTATGGGATTATGGAGGAGACCGTCATTGACAACCTCATAGCCTTTCCTGTAAAGAAGGTAATATTTGTAGTGGTACTTAAACTAGTAATTTGAGAGTTAGATAAATAAGAGGAAAATATTTCAAGTAGGGATGAGAGCAATGGTAAGCACGTTTTCTGTAAACAGATGAAGTATTCAAATAATAATTAAAGCATTAAGTGTGGCAAAACATGGGCTATGTATTAGGAATAGCAACCAATAAGGTTAACAGGATACATGTTAAAATATTTTTAAATTTATTTATTTATTTTAGAGAGAATGGGGTAATGAGGCCAGAATTAGATTCATAAGTATTTGAGGGTGTCTTCAGACTGTTGGTTTAATAAGTCACCTACTTAAAACAGATGGTGATGCTGGACTCTCTCTGTAGGTGGGAAACCAATACCTTAATCTTGAAAGGGGAGAACCACAAAACCTAGAATCAGGTGGTTCAGGTTAAAAAAGGTAGAAATAGTTGCATTCTAGTCCAATGTTTTTATTTTATTATTTTTTATTCCTGATGCAAATGATAATATTATTTGCAAGTCACTAAAAATATATCATTAACAGTGACAGTCATCACACAAACTTTTGCACAGACTTTCTCATTTGGCTGAGGTACCTACAGGAAGGCTGTTAGCTGGGAAAATAGATCTGTGCTGCCCAAAATGCTAATACAATGCTGATCTACCGAATTTGTGAGAACCACACGGAATGAATAGTAACATGGGGTATTGCAGGTTTTATGCAGAAAAAAAATGCCTGTGATTAGAGATAAGTTCATGGGGGAATAAAAGAATGTGGAGGCAGAATTACATACTTAGTACAGGAAATAGATTAAGGTTGAGAAAAACTAAGATAAAAAGAGATTTGCCAAGAGGCTGAAATGCTTTTAAATCCATGCAAATAACAGACAAGGGGAAGTGAATAGGTTGAAAGGATAAAACCATGCATTTTAGAGCAAGACAAAAGATCAGGTATAGGACAAATCATTTAAAATCTGCCTATATCCTGATTTATAAGTTACCTAAGAATACAAATTGAATTCAAAATGTTCTAAATAATGTACAGTAAAAACAATAACTGAGCAACTAACGTTAAGTGAGCAAGTACAAAAAAATCAGAGTCACCTTGGTTAGCAATATTATGCAAATCCAATAGAGGGATTTCTTCTTAAAAAAGAATTCATTATACATTTTGAATTAAGCATTTGGGGAAGATTTTTACTATATTCAGCTTAAAGATTTTATGACACAGGAATTGATTTCACTGTGCATTTTTGGAAGGTGGCATTCAGAACAAGATCAAATTCTTATTAGGCACACTCAATTCTGACAGTCTTAGACCAGGACTTCTATTGCTAAAACACCACAGACCCTATATATTGTCCCCCAAATAGTTAAACATGAAAGATATTAATCTGGATTTTCTATGTATTTGCTTTGAATATGAAGTTCAATATTTATAAATAACTTAAAACCCTAACAATCTTAAGGAGAACAGAGCCTATTGCTGTCATCTTGTTTTCAAAGGAGTCCTCAACTTAACATTTCAATAGCACTGAATGATTATTAAAAAACCCTAATATGCAAATAAACCGAATGGCGGAACAAACAACCAGTTGCTATAATGTACGCTGACCACCAGGGGGCATGCACGGAACATGGTGAGTATTGGCAGCAGGCAGCAGAGTGCAGAACATGGTGGGCATTGGCTGTGGTGGTATGGTAGAGCAGGTAAGCGGGGGCGCCAGACCAAGGCAGGAGGGTGCCAGCTGTCATAAGGTAAACCTCTGGTGATTACTGAAAATTCTTTGCTCCCATGTGCCACAGTCCTGCTGGGCACTCACACCTGCTGCTGGTGCCAGTCCCACTCACACCCACAGCTGGCACTCGGCTGCTGGCCCTGATAGCCCCTCAGGGCTTCTCTACATCCCCTGCTCCTGAGGGGCAATCAGGGAAGCAGCTGCTGCTCACACCTGCTGCTGGCACTGGCCCCAATTGCTCTGTACTGTCAGTGGGTGCAAGCAGGGCTGGCGCTGTCAGCTTGTGGGAGCAGCAGTGGTAGGACCGGGGCTACCGGCACACAGGGGACTGGGGGTGAGGAGGATGGGCCGAGACCAGCCCCTGTGCCCACTGCAGCCTTGAGGCCCACAGTTCCTTTCAAGGTGAATGAATTCGTGCACTGGGCCCCTAGTGATAATATAAAAACTTAAGCTTATGTTTGTAGATAATGATACATTTTTTAAAATATATTTTTGATTTCAGAGGAAGAGAGAGATAGAATCATTGATTGGCTGTCTCCCACATGCCCCACACTGGGGATCAAGCCCAAATCCTGGGCATGTGCCCTTGGCCGGAATCGAAACTGGGACCCCTTAGTCCGCAGGCCGATGCTCTATCCACTGAGCCAAACCGGCCAGGGCTGTAGATCATGATATTTATATTTTACATACATAGCATAATATAGATCACACATGTGTGTATAAAATGCATATAGTTACTATATGTTATCTATAAACGTTAGTTTATGTTTTTATATAATCATTTAATCACCATTAATGATTTGTGGAATTGAGAAAAATAGTGGCTCCACAGTGAACGGTGGATTATTTTGGTAACTACATACATGATACAGTAGAGTCATAGATAAAGGTACTCAATAGATAATTATCTCCAAAAGCATACTGAAATGCTTGTATTTTCTATGCTCTCTCAAACATTCTTAAATATCATTGGAGGCTCTACCTAATATAACCAGTGAAACTATTTTGCTCAAATATAATTCAATAATAAAAATGTCTTCATTAATTAAAGATACTATAGTTTTATCCTTCATTCAATCATTATTTCAATAGTTTAAGATTAAATTGCTGTATGTTTCATGTCTACTTTATGTTCCTATTTTGCTAGATTTTCTTTTTCTTGAAATGACCAGAAGTAATTTTCATCTGGAAAAAGCCTGCCTCTCTAAAGGCATAAATCCCAAGTAGAAAAATGAAGGTTTTGATTCAGCTGTCTTTAAAACCATATAGCTAATTAAATTGAACTGCTACTGTGTTGCTACGGCTTGATAATTAATCATAGGACAAAGCTAAAAACCTACAACAGAGAAGCTTTCTGTTCTAAGTGCAGTCAAAATGGGTGAAGTGGTCATGGTATTAATTAAAAACTTGAAGAAGTGGCATCCATTAATTTTTTTAATCAAATACTGGAACTGCAAGGTGGGTAATAAGTTTAAACAACCACAACATAAATGCATTTGCTCAGAGAAATACCTTGCAATTAAAAAAATCTAAACAAGCATTTTAAGATTAGATCTTGCCCTGTTTGATTTACAAAATAAATATCTTCCTATCTTCTGCATTGCAGAGAAAAGCTAGGAATTTTCTGAGGGCTTGACTATAGGTAGGCTGAGAAGATTATGCTAATTTTCTGTTACCCAAATAGAAAGTTGGGCAGACCTCTGCAGACTACCTCACAGGTTAGCATTTTTCCTATAAAAAATCCCTTCATTTTTTTCAAATATATTTTTATTGATTGCAGAGAGGAAGGGAGAAGGAGAGAGAGAGATAGAAACATCAATAATGATTGGCTGCTTCCTGCATGCCTCCTACTGGGGATTGAGTTCACAACTTGGGCATGTACCCTGACCCAGAATCAAACCCTGACCTCCTGGCTTGATGCTCAACCACTGAGCCAAACTGGTTGGGCCATCCCTTGGTTTTTAAACTCTACAGTTTCTCTTATGTACATGTCTCTCAATCCTATATAATAAAGAGGTAATATGTAAATTGACACTCATGTCCTTGCATCACAAGATGGCTACCCCCACTTTGTCACAAGATGGCCGCCCCCACATCATCACAAGATGGCCGCTGTCATCACAAGATGGCCACCTCTTATGTCATCACAAGATGGCCACCCCCACATTGTAACAAGATACCTGGCAGGGGAGGGCAGTTGAGGGGGACTAGGCCTGCAGGGGAGGGCAGTTGGGGGCGATCAGGCCAGCAGGGGAGCAGTTACATATCCATCAGGCTGGCAAGGGAGCGGTTAGGGGGAGATCAAGCTGGCAGGCAGAAGTGGTTAGGGGCAATCAGGCAGGCAGGCAGGCGAGTGGTTGGGAGCCAGCAGTCCCAGATTGTGAGAGGGATGTCCGACTGCTGGTTTAGGCCCGATCCGGACATCCCCCGAGGGGTCTCAGATTGGAGAGGGTGCAAGCTGGGCTGAGGAACACGGCCCCCCCTCCCCAGTGCATGAATTTCGTGCACCAGGCCTCCAGTAGAATCATATTCAGCAAATACTTAAAACACATTTTCTAATTGTTTGTTCTAATTGTGGTGGGTCTGAGAGAGACAACTCTGGCAAAATACACCTTATGAGCCTTTCTCTGTCATGTCATTCTCATCTGAGCATAATTTAATTGGGCCTTTATATTAATCCTTGCTTTTGTCTATTATGGTACGAGTCCCAAAGATGTTGAGAAAGTATTGAAGAAAACTGTACAAAAGGAAGCAAAGAAAATGATAAAAATAATTACCAGGGAGAAGTCCCTACATATCATTTTTTTAAATAATCATATTAATATTCTGAAAATCAAGTAGCAATACTTAAAGCAATTTACATTTTTACCTGATAGTTTGATACTTTCTTTGCAGCATTTTTTAAAGATATTTTATTGATTTTTAGAGAGAGGAAGGGAGAGGGAGATCAAAGTTTATTTATAGTTTTGGATATTGTTTGAACCTTTTAGATATACAGATAACACTTTATAACTAATGAGAAATTGTGTCCCTGTTAAGATTTTAGGGAAGGAAGTTTGAAAGTTAGTAAGGAATTGCTAACTTTAAGTTAGTGATGACTGATTTGAGTCTTCTAAAGCTCTGAACTGGCAAGTAGCTGCACAAATGCTTTTTCTTGGAATCCAGAAATATGCCTAAAATGACTGATTTATAGATTTAGACTCAAATCAGTCATTTTAGGCATATCTCAACCCTTTCCAGGTTGCTCTTGTTGCTTCATGATAAAGGAGAATATTACATCTTAGGGAGACACAGACTAAACTGCACATAGTGCTATAGTAAAGAGAGATTGGACAGTGTTGAAAGGAAGATCTCTGAATATGGAAATCAGTTTAACACTACTAGTCTCCTCTAAGTTTGACCTATGGCCCATGCCAATGGCTTCATTTTACCCATAAGACTTTGTGGGATAAGATATTCAATCATAAAGAAATTGTGTAATCTGGAAATCAAGAGGAGGTATACCTGACCATGCTTATGTAAAGCCTGAGCAAATATATACATAAATATATACTCATGAGAGATGAATAATTTAACCTCCAATTATTTTTAAGATAACTGAATAAATGGCAAAATTAATTTTTTTTACTTTTAATGGAAACATTTATGTTAGATTTGAAAAGAAGCTTTTATTTTTCATGTCAAACAAGTATGTGAATATTTTCATGTTGTTGGCATTCCCTGTTGTGAGGAGCTTTCCATGGATGGCTGTGCTTTTCCAAGTATATATCTTTATCATGCAGAGGATTGCAGAGGGAGGGGAGGATATTTTATCCTTGAATATGCAATTAATGCCATTATATTCTTAAAGTTTCTTCAATAATGGATCAAAATAAAGCTAATTATGAAAAAATATTTAAAACTTAAAAAAACTTGACTGTATTAAGACATTATGTACTAGGGATAATAACTCATATTCCCTACCCTCCCATAGGTAATTCTGTAACCCTCTTTCTTTCCCTCCCTCCCTTCCTTCCTTCCTGCCTCCCTTCCTTCTTTTTTCCTTCCGTTCCTCCTCCTACTTTTTCTTCTCTCTCTCTCTCTCTCTCTCTCTCTCTCTCTCTCTCATAATTTTGTGACTTCTTCTTCTTCTTCTTCTTCTTCTTCTTCTTCTTCTTCTTCTTCTTCTCTCTCTCTCTCTCTCTCTCTCTCATAACTTTGTGACATGGAAACAGAGATGCCTATCCTCATCACTAAAAGTAAAGTTTAAACTCCTCTACAACAGTATGGCTATCAAAACAAGGTTAGGTTATTTTTTTATATAAACATTCAAATAAAATCAGCTTCAGAATTTGTATTGCCATTTCTGCTGGTAAATGAACTTTTATAAATGTTTTAAGGTTTATTGCAAGGATGATTGCATTTAAATACAAAGGAAGTTTTAATATTCACTCTGTTTGGATGGCATCTCTAGAACAATTTCCTACTAGAGATCTATTAAAGAAACTTGATGAATGATTTAATATAGTTAAACTACATGGGTTAGTACATTTGTAATATTCAAAGAGATTTGTTTTCTTTAAATCCTCATCTGAAGATATGTTGTTATTATTTTTAATTGATTTGAGAGAGAGAGAGAATGGGGAAAGGGAGGATGAGAGTGAGTAAGAGAATGTGAGAGAGAGAGAAAGGAGAGAGAGAGAGAGAGAGAGAGAAAGAGAGAGAGAGACATTGATGTGGGAGAGAAATGTTGATCAGTTGCCTCCCATAGCACCCTGACCAGGGATGAAACCCTGTGCCCTGACCTTTTGGTGAATGGAATGATACTGAAAACAACTGAGCCACCTGGTCAGGGCACTCAAAAAGTTTTGGTTGTTATTTATTTTATTATATTATTTTATTATTTATTTTATTTTATTTTTTTATTTTACTTTATTATTTATTATTATTATTTTTTAGCCAGAAATGATAACATGCTCTTTTCCACATTTATAACTTTTCTTCTATTTTCTTTAAGTTATTACTTAGATCAATAGTGCTCAAATTTATCCATTGGTTTAGCAACTGCATGTCACAGTGCTAGTTGTGGAACTCCACTGGAATACTGAGACACTGATGTAAGTCACCTTTAAATTCCACACACTCAATTTTGTGCATTTCAGATATCATCTTACATATATATGTGATCAATAAGATATAAGAGTCAATGTTCTGAGACAAATACATTTGGAAGAAAAACATAACATTAAAAAATTATCTCCATTAGGTATTTTTTCTGCAAATTGGGAAGAGACTCATTATTCAATTATAGTGGTAGAACACCTTGATCCTGCTAATGGAATAGGTTCTGATGATAATTACTTAAAAACCACATCCCTACATTAACAGACTTTGAAAAAAGACCAGGGAAGTAAAGAACATTGACTTGACTTTAATCAAAATAAAAACTAAGTTTATTTTTAAATGTAAAAAATTCATGGCACACTGCATGATTTTTTATATAAACAGGATGCTTTAAGCAAAGGTGACATCAATCCCTTCAAAACAGTTCTTTAATATTAAGTCTACATATTTAGACATTCCTCGGGCAATGACTTACAGAAAAGTTGATATGATAATAAGCAATGGTCAAATTAATTTTACCTTTTTGTAAAAAGGAAATAAAACAAAATCTAACAAACATGTATGGACTCATTAAATAACTGAAATACATTTTTAAAAGATATGTCTTTGTTATAATAGTGCAAAGAATGCAGAAGGGACAGACTGCTATGTATGTTTATACAGACTGATATTTTGTGAATTGGTTAGTGGTGCAAGATTTTCTCAACTCATCAAAGTCACAGAAGAATGTTCTGGTGAAACTCCAACCTTCTAGAAAAGGTTGGCAAATTTAGAAGAATTTATTTAAAGTTGAGTTTTTCCTTTAGCTGTAGTCTGTATCAGACTTAACTTCTCAAGATGATGATCAAATAATTAAGAAATTCATGTCCAGCTGGTGTGGATCAGTGGTTGAGCCTTGACCTATGAACCAGGAAGTCATGCTTCGATTCTGGTCAGGGCACATGCCTGCATTGCGATAGGATAATAATTATCTTGCTTGTTTTTATTCATCTGTCGAAGGCAGTGGTCGGCAAACGGTGGCTCGAGAGCCACATGCTGCTCTTTGGCCCCTTGAGTGTGGCTCTTCCACAAAATACCAACATCTGCACGTGGGCCACGAAGTTTCAATCGCACTGTATATGCATGCTCACACATGGTATTTTGTGGAAGAGCCACACTCAAGGGGCCAAAGACCCACATGTGGCTCGCAAGCCACAGTTTGCTGACCACTGGTCTACGGTATATGTATAGTTCATAGTATTTCAGTGTTTATATTAGAAGTGTTTTGGATCTTTACTTAGATACTAGAGGCCCAGTGCACAAAATTAGTGCACAGGTGGGGGGGTCCCTCAGCCCTCCCTGCACTCTCTCTAATCTGGGACCCCTTGGGCCTAAACCGGCAGTTGGACATCCCTCTCGCAATCCGGGATAGCTGGCTCCTAACCACTCCCCTGTCTGCCTGCCTGATCATCACTAACCACTCTGCCTGCCAGCCTGATGCCCCTAACTGCTCCCCTCACTGCCTGATTACCCCTAACTGCCTTTGCCTGCTGGCCTGATCTCCCCTAACTGCCTTGCCCTGCCGACCTGGTCACCCTGAACAGCCCTCTGCTGCTGGCCTGATCACCCCTAACTGCTCTCCCCTGCCAGCCTGATTGCCCCTAACCCCCTCTGCCTCAGCCCCCGCCACTGTGGCTTTATCCGGAAGGATGCCTGGAAGGATGTCTGGTCTAATTAGCATATTACCCTTTTATTAGTATAGATTTGATAGTGTTTGTGACCAGAAATATGCTGAACAAATTTAATTTTTGTTTATATCATTTGGCCTTTGGTAAAATTGGCTTCAATATATGCTGTTTCTCTTAAACTTGCAGTTTCTAAGAACCCATCAAAGACATTAAATGAGGACTTACTATACTTTAAAGGAGCAAACTGCCTGGGAGGTGAATTATATCTTAATAAAGCTGTTATGTATATATTATTTAAGGAGACATTTGGGGGTTCCCATTATCATAGGGATGACTAGTGAAATGGGAGCTGAGGAAGATGGAGAAGAAAAGGTGGCCAAGCAAATAGAGGCACAGCTGGAATAAATTCATGACACCCAAGGCTATTAATGCCTGATCACTGCAATCTGCTGTGCAACTACCCATTTTCCTTGGATATTACATGCAAGGACTTCTGTCATCGGTACCACACACACAGAGATTCTGTATTCTCCTCTTGTTTATAACATTAGCTCCCCTGTCAAAGCACTGGAAAGACTCATCTAATTGGTTAAGCGTACATTACATGCCTGCCTGACCAGGATGTGTAAATACAAAGCTTGCTCTCTTGTATTAGGAGTTAGCTTTTGGTCCTTATCAGGCATGAGTTTTTAAAGCAAGGAAAAGGACTCAGAGGCTTGGCTGACAAAGATAATAAAGACACACTAATATACTATATAAATATATACAATCCTATATAATAAAAGGGTAATATGCAAATTGACCCCAACAGCAGAACAACTGGGAATGACTGGTCACTATGACACACACTGACCACCAGGGGGCAGATGCTCAGTGCAGGAGCTGCCACCTGGTGGTCAGTGCGCTCCCACAGGGGGGGCTCTGCTTAGCCAAAAGCCAGGCTGACAGCTGCCAGCACAGCGGTGGTGGCGGGAGCCTCTCCTGCCTCCTCAGTAGCGCTAAGGATGCCCAACGGCAGCTTAGACCTGCTCCCCGATGGCAAGTGGACATCCCCCAAGGGCTGCCGGGCTGCCACAGGGATGTCTGACTGCCAGCTTAGGCCCGATCCCCAGAGGAGTGGGCCTAAGCCAGCAGGTAGACATCCCCCGAGGGGTCCCAGACTGTGAGAGGGCACAGGCCGGGCTGAGGGACCCCCCTCCCCAAGTGCACAAATTTTTGTGCACCGGGCCTCTAGTATTTATATAAATCTACATTAAAATAATAACTAACACATATACATCTCACCATGTACAAGAGCTTTATGTGTGTTTTTTTAATATTTTTTATTGATTTTTAGAGAGAGAGGATCAGAGAAGGAGAGAGAGTGAGAAAGAAGCATTGATGAGAAACATAGATTGGCTACCTCCTGCAGGCCCCCTACTGGGGATTGAACCTGCAACCTGGGCATGTGCCCTGACCAGGAATCAAACCCATGACCTCTTGGTTCATGGGATGACACTCAATTCACTGAACCATACCAGCTGGGCTTTGTATTTATTTTTTGCATCAACTATGGGATGTTGGTATTTTTATTATCCTCTATTGTTTTCCAGGTGAGTAAAGTCAGACAGAGTCTAAGTAACATTTCTATAATTAGCTGGTAGGTGGCAGAGACAGGATTGGAAACCAGAGTGCCTCTGGAGACCATGCTCACTGGAGCACTGCCATGGTGAACTCCCTCCCTGTGAATAACAAAGGTCTTCTGATCTGCCTCAGCTCTCCTAGATGCATCATGATCCATGCTCAGAAATATGCTTTTCCTGCTAGGCAGACCCACTGCAAAGTTGCTAGATTAATTTAGCACTCCATTATTTTACTGCTCAGGGGCTGGGTTTGATGCTGGGGGAGGGAGTAGGAAGCAAAATTGATATAATATAACCCCTGCTCTTAAGTTTACAGTATAAATGGAGTCACAGTAAATGAACACATGAAACTTATTAAATAAGGTTTTTGTTATTCAAGTGACAGAAACACTGTTTTCAAAATAAATGCCATGCAGGAATACATTATATATAAAATGAAAGTATAATGACTTTAATTCAAACTTCAGTTTTAAATTTTGAACCTATATCCACTTCTTTCCCTGACACTCCAAGACAATTTCTGCAGCATCTCTGAGGAAGCCATCAGCTCCCTAAATTTCAGTTTGAAAATCATAGATCTTGATAAATTCAAAGATAAATGGAAAAATAAAGATTTCTAGGAAGAGAGACAGCATTGAGTTATGGGAAGTGCAAAAGCATTCTTTAAAGAAGATAGCATTTGAGCTTATGCCCTGACAGATGTGGATGGGCAGTGGTGCCAGAACTAGGAAGAGGCTTTTATGACCACAGACCCACAAGCAATATTCAAGTAACAGAGGACAAACTAGTTCTGTTTGAGCACAGATTACATGTACACATGCACTGCAGGAATAAGTTCAGAATACAATAAAAAGAGATTAAACAAGAAAGAGACGTTCTGAAGAATGAGCTCCTAAGCCAGGGATAAATTTACAGAAATAACCAAAATAATTAGAGGACAAGACTCAAGTCTGCCATGAGCCTAGAAGCCAGGGAATGAGAATTTAAATAATTAATTTGCAAAGTATGTTGGGAAAGAGCATCAAACATTGCAGAAAATAAGGATTTTATTAAATAAGTGATCAGCTCTGCTAAATAAAGAACGTTATTTGGACTGTTTAAAATCTTTGTCAAAGTACCATTAACAATGCCATATTGGAAAACCAAGAATCGCTCTAGCTAGTTGTGAGATTTTAGGCTTTGGAAACCTTACTTTAAGAATATGAATGCCCTGACCAGTTTGGCTTGGTGGCTAGAGCATTGACCTGCGGACTGAAGGGTGCCAGGTTTGATTCCGGTCAAGGGCATGTACCTTGGTTGCGGGCACATCTCCAGTAGAAGGTGTGCAGGAAGCAGCTAATCGATGTTTCTCTCCCATTGATGTTTCTAACTCTCTATCCCTCTCCCTTCCTATCAGTAAAAAATCAATAAAATATATATTTTTTAAAAAGAGTATGATTAACCACATTGCATAGTTTCTTCATTGAGTTTATGATAGGTCACAGGAAATAGGCCCAAGGATTTAGAATTAATCTACAGTTATTTAAAAAATGTTTAATTGAATTTTTAGAGAGATGAAGGGAGAGAGAGAGAAACATCATTGATTGGCTGCCTCCTGCACACCCCCGCCCCCGGGGATTGAACCATCAACCCAATAATGTGCCCTGAATGGGAATTGAACCAGCAACCTCTTGGTTTATGGGTTGATGCTCAACCATTTAGCAACACTGGCTGGGCTTTTCTACAGTTTTGAACACTATTAATATTAACATTTTTTTAGAAAGATGCAATTTTCTGAAGATATTCAGAGGTGTCATTCCACACATATAAAATCTCTCAGTTACTTGCATAAAATATTTGTTCACTAATTGTTTCTCAAAGACAATATCCATGGATCTTATCAATCTTATAAGATACTGAGTTATTCTATTTTTTCTCTTTCTTTTTGTTTGAAATAGCAATGATGTGATAAGTTTTTTTCTATAAAGATATTATGCACCCATATTTTTGACACCATGTTTAAGAATCATAAAGAAAATTAAAAAATAAGCCACTGTCATTTTTTAGAAAAGACAAATCTTTCTATTTCTCTCTCTCACACACACACACATACACACACACACATACACACACACACACACAAGCAGATCTATGATTTCAAAATTATGTTTTATAGCCTAGTTTTTAGCAGTGTGTAGATAAAGCTTATCATCCAAGTCTACTGTAAGAAATGAAATAATACACATAAACATGATTTACAAATTAGAAAACACTCTGAAACCATTTTTAATTACTCTTTTCTTAAGATTTGCATAAATCAAAGAGAGAGTATTTATTAATCCAACATAGATCATGAACTGGAAAAGAGTACTAACAATTACTTCAATTTTTATAGTACTCTGAATTTCCACTTTTTCTGTCTTAGTACTCATGTTGACCCAATGAAGAAAGAAAAATTAGATATTCATTTTCTAATTTTTAAATGGAAAAATTAATATATACAGATAGTCATTTTCAAATAGCATGTAGTTATCAAGATAGAAGTAACAAAAATGTGCTGCATCCAATATCAGTGATTTTTGTTCCCAGAGTAGCTTAAACAAGGTCACAAATCAAGTGGCAGGGGTTATTCTTTGATCGTTTGCTGTCTACCATATGCAATATTTTTTGAATTCTTATCTATGGCAGGACTTCTATCAAAATCAATAATTTTTTTTCAAAACAAAAATGATTAAAACTGGCTTTCAGACATTTTATTTAATTCAGTAAAGATGTATTGATAGCTTAGGATGTTCAAGTTAGATGTGTAAGACATTGTGATAAATTAAAAATCAATGGTATATATTTTCTCACTGCTATCTCCCCTCATCTTCCAATATCACAGGGACTCATAAGTTAGTAGATGAGGTAACTATTTATAAATCGCTAATAACATAAATCAGGCTCACATAAATAGTGTAATTAATATTCAGACAATGTGCTATGGAAGTAATATGTAAATAAATAAGAAGCTTATTCTGATGAATGTGATGTGGGAAGTGTCTTGGCTCAGGTAGAACTTGATAATGGCATTGAAGAGAAGTGAAGGTAAACAGCAAGTTAAAGGATAAAGGACCTATATGGCATTCTTCAATGGCCTTACACAACTGAAAACTTCAGAGATTTGAGATTAAACTCATAAAATTCATCAACATCTCTATCCAAAGAATTGCATAGGATGTTTTAGCAAAAAGCACAACGCAAACACTGAGACAAATATTTTGATCAATAGTTATAAATACATGCATGTGGGGACTGTCACCTCAAATACATGAGACTGTCCATTTGAAAAGAAAACATTCAAATTATATAGAGATGGTATGCATTGATAGCACTTAACTGTGCAACAGAATATTATGCTAACCAAATTAAAGTTATGTGACTGCCTTGAAACATAAAATGAATAAACTCTTCTCAGCTCTGTCTCTTTTCTGACATCATGAAAGCCTAATTTTAATAGGCATCATTGTAAAATATGTAGTCATTAATCTTTTCTTAACCATGAGGCAAAAGTATGTCTTTTTGAAAAATTGAGCATAAATCAGAAATACTGGGTAACTGCATACTTGAAAATGTAGAGAACGTGGAAGTATGTCAGGACCTTAGGTAACTAGGCCCCAGGTCTTCTTTTCATTATCTTTGAAGATTTCTTAACCAGATATCTATTCTATTTTATGAAGATTCTATATGCCTTATACAATTGCAGTCAATCTTATAGAATTGGATTGTAGTGTTCTAAAAGAATAATGCAGAAATTAGAATTTAATATCAGAGAACAAGAAATATTTGTGCCTCTTTAATGTTATAATATGCTGTCTTCATAAACAACAAATGGCTTTCATAGTATTTGGATATTTTATGCTGATATTTCCTGACTCTTCTGATCTTATTTAGAAAACAATGATTGGTTTTCATAAAGCTCCCTTGCATCAGGGCTTCTCTACCCAGTAACTATTTTGGCTCTTTGTTGTCCAACCGCATTGAACCCTCTTTCTGATGATCAAAACCCTGTGTAATATGGTCACATGCTTCTGAAATAATTTTCTCTACTTCAAGTCTTTATCATTTGCATGATTTCTAATCTGCTTATTTTCCACACCATTTTCAGTACAGGTCACAATTAACTTATGCATTTGGTCATCGCGAACATCTACTCAACTGGTATCTACTATTTGAATTCCAATTATTGGAATGATTCTAATTATTCAAGACCTATCTCAGTTTCACTGGGCCTTTTAAAAGAGATATTAGAGGCACAGCACACTTAAATATTATCTTGGCCTTCAAGAAACTTATAATTTACCAGAACAAATCCAAAAAGAATGAACCAGTAAGTCTGCTAATACTTAGACTTGGAAGAAGGAATTCTGTGGCATGGCAGTGATGGCAAGACAAAGACATGAGTATAGTAATGGCTATATTCCAAAAGGCAAAGGGCCTATTTTCAGGCAGAACTTTAAACACATGAGCACTGAATGCCCTCCCTAACATGACCCCTAATACTACATATTTAGTGCCAGAATCGTGTCCTTCCATGCAACTCGTCTGTACATTTGTGATGCCAGCAATGACCATTATCAGGAGGCTCAAGTCATCTATCCCAAGAAAACATCTACTTGGATGATAATATGGGGCATTTATAAGACTGATACTTCCTGAAACTGAAGCCACCTGACCTTAGCAGATGGCCAGATCAGACTGAATCTGTACATTCACTATAGAATTACTCATCATTATTTCTACAAACAACTCCTGAGACCTGTTATGTACTAGGCCCACAGATAATATCTAGTTACATCATATCCTGTGCTATGTCAGATTCAAGTTTGCCCCACAGTCTTTTTAAAAAAATATATATTTGTATTGATTTCAGAGAGGAAGGGAGAGGGAGAGTGAGGTAGAAACATCAATGATGAGAGAGAATAATTGATCAGCTGCCTCCTGCATGCCCTCTACTGGGATTGAGCCCACAACTTGGGCAAGTACCTTGACCAGAAATAGAACTGTGACTTCCTGGTTCACAGGTCGATACTCAACCACTGAGTCATGCCAGCCAGGCTACCCCACAGTCTTGATACATATGCTGAGATCCTACACATTAATACAAAAAATGTTTCACATTAATACAAAGTGAAACATTAATACAAAAAAATAATTTTTTATTTGAAATACAAATTTAACTGGCATCCGATATTTTTATTTTCTAAATCTGGCAACCATATCCAAAAAATAAATGACATCGTATTAGAGATGAAAATTTTACCTTGCACACTCTGGAGCAGGTATCTCAACCTTAATGCTATTGACATTTTTGGCCAGAAACTTCTTTGTTGTGGTGGGACTACCCTGTGCATTGTAGAGTATGTAACAGCATCGGTTTCTACCCAAAAGGTGCCACTAGAATCTATCCAGTTGTGACAATCAAACATGTCTCCTAAAGTTGCCTACTTTCACCTGGGAGCAACATAGTCCCAGTTAAGAACCATTTATCTAACTATAAGGGTTAATGATAACACTGATTTAATTATTGAGATTATTTAGCTCAAATATTTCTCTTTTAGTTAGATAACTGAAGCAAGCAAACAAAAGACACATGTGGAATTGTTTAAATTAGTTGCACGTTATTCAGTGTGCAACATAAGTTCCTAGCTAATCTATTTGCTGATACATTGATTGCTTAACAGCAGACCATGAAAAAGCCTTCTGTTGTGTGATCCTACTTGGAAAGCTATTGACTCAACACTTACTGCCAAAGCATTTCTGGTTCAAAATATTTAGTCTGACAGGCGATACTTACAAGACATGAAACGCATGCCCTCACACTTCTACCATGTACACGTGGCCTACTGAGATACAAATTGAACCTTTTGTGGCCCATTTGTTTTGTTTTTGGCCATGTTAAAACTTCTTTGGTAAGCTAACTTGCAATTTACGATTATTTAAATAACAAGAATGCCTGCTGAGGTCTGTTTTAATTCAGTAAGTAAAATAGCTGGCCAGATAGGATGAATGACAGAAGCAAGGGATAAGATAGGGTTTTGTTCCTATTCATGTCATTATCAATTAGAGCATTTAGATTCCAGGGCAGAGATTTCATCTGCCTCCCTCTTTGCTGGGTCTCAATAACATGTTTGCAATGAATGCATGAATGAGTGAAAGAAAGTTCACAACAGATGTTATCTAACATAGTCATATATGATATCACTGATTAAGAACATGCCAGTCAGAGAATGACAAGTATCACATGTTCTCACTTGTATGTGGAATATAATGAACAAAATTGATGAACAAAATAGATTCAGAGACATAGAAGCATGGAACAGACTGACAAATCTCAGAGGGAAGGTAGGATGGGGTATAAAGAGATGAACCAAAGAATGCATATGTGCACACCCATGGTCACAGACACTAGTACTGTGAAGGCCTGGGGGAGGGTGTGCACAGAGGAAAGGGTCAATGGGGGAGAAAAAGGAAACATCTGTAATACTTCCAACAATAAATATTTTTTTAAAAAATTGTTCAGTTAGAGATAGTACATTGTTCAGCAGCATTAGCTTGCTTACAAGGTTGTACTGATTAAAGGAGAAACAAAACTCTTAACATTATGTTTAATAAGTGATTAAACTCATTAGAATTAATTATCATTTATTAAGTCATAAGGTAGGGCTCTAATTTCAACCATCCAAGTTAAGTTTGCTGTGTTATTTTGTAATTCTTAGAATGTAGGTATGTGAATAGATAAGACATAAAATATCACATGCATTTATTCACTGAAGACTAAGTAACTTCCACATGTAAGAGGAGCAGAGAGAGAGTGGAGAAAGAGATGAAGAAAAAAGGAGGAGAGAAATAGAGAGAGATGATATAGAGGACTTAAGTTATTTTGAGTAGAAAAAACCATGGACTTCATATTAAATAATACCCCCCAAAGAACAAAATTTTGTCTTAAAATGCCTGGACAGAGTTCTGCACATACTGCTCACTATTTTCTTAAAACTGATAGGGTGTTTGTAGTACCTAGCGATTTTGCCTAATACAGCAATTAGTTGTGCTCATAGCCATAGATATATTGAAGGCAAGTAATTTCTCAAACACTAATGTTAATGAGGTTGATGAAGCCAGTTTTATCATTTTGAAAACATCTGTTGGGGCATGACTAATTGGAAAAAGAATAGTGATCAAAATGTCTGAAACATCTTCATATTTTATTAGGAAGAGGCAATTACCTTATAGAAATGTAAAATATACAGAGCAGAGTTATGAGTTTTTATTATTCAGAATTTAATACAAATATTCAGTTGATGACCAAAAATTAAATGTACACAAATGGTTTCAAAATCCTTTCTGCCATTCCATCCTCTTCATATGTAAATTAGAACAGGAACTGCATATTTTCAATAGCAGGGGAGAATGTCTTCATGCCCAGGCATTAAATGTGTGTTCTTATTTTCAGCCCAGCACTGCAAGGTGTTACCAAACTAGGAGAAAGGCAGTATGATGTGAAATTGGGCAAATCTCCTAGTGCTGACATTTTGCAACAGTCTCTTAAGCCCCGTGAGCCTCAATTTCCTTATCTTTAAAAAGGGAATAACAGTGACTTCTAAGATGAAATGTGATGATGTTTACAAACTGTTTAGAACTGTGTTTGGCCCATGGTAACTGACAGGTAGCTATTGTTATGTGGTTTTCCAAACAATTTCAATATAGATGGGAAAACAATCTTTTGTTTTTAAGTAAAGACTTTCTGCTAAAGTGTTTTTGGAGCTGAAATGTATGGTAATGCAAATATAAACTTAGAAATATACAAGGTATCAATGTTGCTGTGTGTTGGACCCTATATCAGTTCATCAATACATTTAGTTCAAGACAACTGGGATTTACAAAGCAAGCATCAAAAGCCAGAAAATTATGCTCAGGGCTATATAAAGATGAGAAAAATTCCATAGACCACACAAAAGCAATAATTTTACTTTAATATGCATAGCAATTTAGTCATCCTTTGGTCAACTATACAACTTAGACCCCAGGCTATACCTTCGCATATCCCAAAGGCACATTTGTGTGTGTGTGCGTGTGTGTGTGTGTACATGCGCGCACACTTTCTTTTTCACCTTATATAATAAAAGCCTAATATGCTAAGTGTCTGGTGGTTGACCAGGCCGTTCAACCAATCAAAGCGTAATATGTTATGGATATGCTAAGGCTGCTCAACCACTCACTATGATGTGCACTGACCACCTGCGGCAGTCGACTGGTCGACCAGCTGCTATGATGTGCACTGACCACCAGGGGGAAGATGCTCCGATCAGTAGGTTAGCTTGCTGCTGGGGTCCGACTGATCAGGACTGAGCAAGATGGGCCAGACATGCCCTGGAGCCCTCCCACGATTCCTCTCCCGCTGGCCAACCTCCCACATCCCTCCCTGGCCCTGATCATTGTCCACCAGTGGGGTACGGGACCCCTCGGGGGATGTCGGAGAGCCGGTTTCAGCCCGATCCCACAGGCCAGGCCGAGGGACCCCACTGGTGCACAAGACCGTGCACCGGGCCTCTAGTCTTTATTAATAATAGAAGTGGTTTTTACAAGGTTGAATGTTACCTGTAACCCTGGAGCAACTGATGAAAACTAAGGCAGCATTGAAATCTCAATTCTTTCCCAACCAACTACATATCAACTAATGTATCCATTTAATCAACAAGTGTTATTGAGCACCAACTTGAGATTCTAATAAAAGCTGGGAAATCCAAAGATAAGTAAAATGATCATGGCTCTAGTCTTTCAGAGTTCAGCCTCTACAGGTCTACGAAGATGCATCACGTGATGCACACATAGAAAATACAGTTTCACATATATATTTACACAGAGGCCCATCCTCCATGTTCATGAACATTAATGTAAAGATCACATTTCTTCTCACAACTTAAAATTCTAGCCAGAGGAAAGAAGAAAAAAAATAAAATGTTAGCACACACTAAGGACATTTTTAACCTTCTCATGAGTAAGTATCCACTCATTTGTGCAATAAACATTTATCGGGCAGCTTATGTCTGCCAGGCACTTTGCTGAGCGCTGATTACAAAGAGACAAAAAAGACTCTGTCCTTGGCTCAGGTTGATCTCACTCCAGAGGCTCACACCTGCTGGTAAAGAAAATGAAACCTGTGATTTTGATGACCCTCCTCATCTCCATCACCTGCCATTAACATACATGTTTATATATGCCCCCTCGCTCTTTAGAGTCACTGGTTTCGAGAGGGAAGCTAGCCAATAACAATAAATGCAATAAAATGCTACAGGTATTACGTTAAGAAATCTTTACAACATTCAGCAGGAGTTAGAGTGTTGTTTTGAATAATTTTATCTTGCAGGAGGAAGATGTTCAGCATTCCTGAAATACATAAATAAATGGATCTCTGAAATAACATTTGAAAAGTGAGCGAAATATTCTAGCCTGTTTTCTAAACTATTCATGGTGAAGAGGGGAAGGCATTTTAAATGAAAGTGGGAGTTATATTGTCCAAAACAGAGAGAGAGAGAGAGAGAGAGATCTTGGCACTTGGCACTTTCTGAGAACTAAAAATGTCTGGTAGTTTTAAAAGAGAGTGGAAAAATAGACATGAGCCTGACTTTAAACACACACACACACACACACACACACACACACACTTTCTTATACAATGGACCTGTGTTTTAGAAAACGTCCATGGCAGCAATGAGAAAGCTGCAAAACAGGAATATAAACATTGCAAACCAAAATTCAAGATGGTGATTGCAACAGTCCTGGTGAATCCGATCATGAGTATCTCAAAGAGGGAAAACTCAAACTTTGAAAACTCCAATTAGCTTCGCTCAGAGACAAATGAAATCATAAAATAGAGTCTCTTAGAAAAATACACGTGATAGTTTTCTACACCACACTTGACATTTGGTTGCTGAGGGCTTGCTTGGCACATAAAATCTGCAGAAGCCAGTTCTCTGAATCCTGCCTCTGCCAATGCAAAGACAGACTGTACAAACCTTTGCCAAACATTCCTTCAAACCAGCTTTGCCTGTTAAACATCTCCAGAGAGGAATGTCTTGTTTTGGTATATTCTTATTCACAGCTTTCTAAACAAAAGGTCAAATATTTTATTTTTAAGTTGTCACATCACAGCTGCAAAGAATTTTAAGTAACTGGAAACTTGCACATAAAAAGTTGAGACTACAAAAGCTAATAAATATGCAAATTTTGTCTGAATGTGAATTTTGCTTATTTTTCAAGATTCTCGGCCTGTTAGTTTAACCCATAGGGTAGTAGAATTCTCTGGGCTACTTTCTCTTGCTATATTGAGTGTTCCTGAGACAAATACTAATTCAGCACAAAGAAAATGACTGCAAAGAGTAAGTCCAGAAAAAAAAATTGGATGGAAGAGAAAAAAAAAAATGGTAAATTTCTAGTAATTTTGGAAAACATTTATAAAAAGTGTAACGATGCTTTGGCATGTCTAAGCTATTACTGATTGCCTCTGACTTTCAAGTGACCAAAAGCTTTAAAATTAATAACTTCTGTTTCACAGTTATTAGAAATATTTTTAAATCAATCCTAATTTGGAATTAATCTGTTTATATACATGGGACTTGATCACTTTCTTTAAGGGTAGCTTTGAATAGATACATGAGTCCCTCACCCTTAAAAAAATGAAAAGAAACAGAAAAAAATGTAGGTTTATATGAGATAGCAAAATAAAAGTAATAGTAATCATATTTACCCTACCCATTATTATGGTCAGTTGTTAACTGAAACCAAGGAAAACCAAGCAATCCTGCCTGTATCACCAAGTATCTTATAGTTGCTTTTCATATTTCAGTGTCACTTCTCAATCCCTTTCAATACCATCTCTTTCACCAACATTGAAACTCACTGCTTTTCCTTAATTTCTTATAATGTTTATTTTCTTTTCTCTTGTAACACTTTTTTAAGTAAATATATTCCCTGTTCAACTTGGCTAATTCAGTCCACAGAACAGAGAATTTCACCCAACTTTGGATAGAACTTTACAATTTAACCCAATGATGTAGTTGATGTCAGAATCCCATTCATACCAGTAACTCATTCTAGGCTTTTTCTTAACCTCCAGTGACAATGAACTCTGTTCCCTCAAAACAATACATTTTATCATAGAATACTGACTTACAAAGTTTTGCTACATAGAAATCAAATTGCTCTTCCTATATATTATACTAGAGACCCGGTGCATGACATTCATGCACTTGGAGGGGGTCCCCTAGACCCGGCCTGTGCCCTTTAGCTGTCAGGGAGCCCTCAGGGGATGTCTGACTGACGGTTTAGCATGTGGAGAGGGCCTAAGCTGCAGTTGGACATCCTTAGTGCTTCCACAGAGGTGGGAGAGGCTCCCACCACTGCTGCTGCGCTGGCCAGCCATCAGCCAGCTATGGCTGAGCTGTGCTCCCCCTGTGAGAGTGCACTGACCACCAGGGGGCAGCTCCTGTGTTGAGAATCTGCCCCCTGGTGGTCATTGCGCATCATAGCGACCGGCCGGTCCTCTGTTTGGTCGATTTGCATATTACCCTTTTATTATATAGGATACTCTATTCATCTGCTTGAGCTGCCATTAGAAAATATCACGAGCCATGCAGCTGCACCACTGCTTGGGCAGGGCGTGGAATGCTGCCCAGTGGGCCCTACATAGCGCATGGTGTTCAGGAGCTTCCTGGAGGTTGGCTGGGTGGCCTACCTCTCCTTTGGGTCTCGTGCCGGAAAGCTGGTCACAATCTTAAATGTTATCGATCAGAACAGGGCTTTGGTTGAGGGACCTTGCACTCAAGTAAGGAGCCAGGCTATGCCTTTCAAATGCATGCAGCTCCCTGACTTCATCCTTAAGTTCCCACACAGTGCCTGCCAGAAGTATGTCTGATAAGCCTGGGAGAAGGCAGATATCAATACAAAATGGGCAGCCACAAGATGGGCCAAGAAGATTGAAGCCAGAGAAAAGAAAGCCAAGAAGACAGATTTTGATCATTACAAAGTAGTGAAGGCAAAGAAAATGAGGAACCGAATAACCAAGCTTGAAGTTAGGAAGCTTCAAAAGAAGGCAGCTCTGAAAGCTTCTCCCAAAATAGCACCTGCTGCTAAAGGTGTGGCTGCAGCTGCAACAGCTACTGCAAAGGTTCCAGCAAAAAAGGTGACAGCTGCAGGCAAGAGGGCTCCAGCCCAGAAGGTTCCGGCCCAGAAACCTGCAGGCCAGAAGACAGCACCTCCAAAAGCTCAAAAGGGTCAGAAAGCCCAGCCCAGAACGCACCTGCTGCTCCCACGGCATCTGACAAGAAAGCATGAGAACATCAGGGGCTACTATGCACGTATAATAAAGGTTCTTTTTAACACACACACACACAGAAACTATCACATACTCTGTGACTTAACAACAAATGTATTTCTCACATTTCTAGAGGCCAAAAGTCCAAGATCAATGTGCTGGCAAGGTAGATTTCATTGTTAGGCTTCTTCTCTTGGTTTGTAGGTGGATATCACCTCACTGTGGGTTCACCTCTATTTGTGTGTACAAGGAGAGAGTGAGAGGCAGATAGAGATAGAGATAGAGATAGAGATAGAGATAGAGATAGAGATAGAGATAGAGAAAGAGATAGACAGAGACATAGACATAGGCATACAGAGATAGACATAGACATAGAGAGAAAGACAAAGAGAGAAAGACAGAAAGACAAAGAGAAAAATATCTGGTGCTTCTTCTTATAAAGACACTAATCCCATGGAATGAATCCTTATAACCTCATTTAATCTTAATTACTTCTTTACTCCAAATATAGCCACACTGGGGATTAGGGTTTCAGCATATGAATGTTGGGAGGATATAAACATTCAGTTCATAACATACAGCAGTTGGACCCCTTGGAACTAAATGGAAAAGTGTGTTTCAGATACCCTATAGCTAAGATTATTTGAAACAGCTTATCAGATATTCTTTGGCTTTCACATACATTAGCTGTAATTCTTCTGAAGACAGCTCATTGGTACACTTCCTTCAAGATTAGTTATTGATTCACATGTTTCTTTTCCATTTGCAGAGCCTTGGAGTTTTGAACACAGCTTTCCTGACCCACTCTCCCCATATCCAAGGATAAGTAAGTCTAACAGAAAACAGGTTAGTGAATTTTCCCCAGACAACTTTTCACACCAAAACTAAAATTTTTCATGGGAAGTAATCTGAAATAAGACTCCCCTTGCACTGTATAAAAGATTAAGCTGCCATGTCTTTGGAATATTGATGAGAAAAGGATGAAAATGTTCACTCCAAGAAGCTGTTTTCTTCCATCCCAAAGTTGGTAGCTGGCAGTCTGGCATCTTAGTTTACATCCCAGACATTAAACCAGGGCTATAAATATACCTAATGGGGTTTTCAATAGTTTTGTTTATCTCCCCGAGAACAGAGAAACCTGCTGCTTAGAAATGTCAGATCTTAAACCTTGTTTCTGTGAGTTGTTTTTATTTATGTTCCACCTTGTGTTTCTCTGATGCACATACAAAAGTCAACTTCAAGGAGCCATTCGTCATATTTGAAATCCTTAAGTAGTTAAGCTCTAGTCTGAAGAACCACCTGGAAACGTGTAGACAGGCAGTACATCCAGCACATTAAACGCGGACTATGAATACCTAACACTTTTTATATCACAATTTTGTTTTCCAGAAAACCAAGCACAGCTGACATTATATACCATCATAAATATAGCATCGTGTTATATTATGTAACATTATAAAATGTTGTTATTCATGTTACTGCGAAGTGATGTTGATGGTGCTTCCCATTATATTATTTTTAATAACTGCAGAAAGTCTATGACATAGTTAACAACGTTTTATATGCAGAGATTCCAAGTAATGGATAACGTTATCATTGAACCTCAAACAATACCATGTGTTTTACTCAGATATTATCAAAGCCAGGGCCCGCCCCCATTTGTATTCTTAGATTGTAATGGTCATGAATATCACTGAGTTAACCTCTTTGTGAGAGTTGCTTAGCTTAGACATAGAGTCAGAGAATATTAGAGTTGTAAGTACTTCAGTTATCTTCAAATATCTAACTTTGCACAAATATCTTAGAAAATGAGGCCGTGAGCTATTGAGTAGCAAAGCCCAGGAATGAACCCAGGATTTCTGTTCGTGAACATAGTAGCCTGCCCCCCAATCTCTAACCCCCATTACACTAGTTTATTTTCTTTTTTTCCATAATCACTTATTGATTTCTAACATACAATAAAAGTGTTTATTTATTGCTTATTATTCTGGTCTCTTTCCATGTATACAGTGTAGCTTCAATAAGGTAGGGCTTTTTATAGGTCCTATGTACTGATATATTTCAACTGCCCAGTAAATGATCAATAGGTATTAATTTAATGAATGAGTGAGTGAATAGTGCCTAAAATATCCAAACTTGTAGGTACCATTCATTTTTTTAATCCACATATATTTATTTGGTGTTTACTTAGTCCAAATACTCCCTACATAGTGGGTTTAAGATAATAAAAAAACCAACATGGCCTCTTCAATTATGGTACTTATAATATATTGAGAAGCCTGAATATTACCCAACAAACATAACAATTAATAAGCAATTCTAATTAATTATTAGTGAAATGAAGACATAGCAAAACAATGGGGACAAACTTCAGAGTGTGATCAGGGAGGGTTGAGAGAGAATGATGAGGACATAGCAATGCAAAAGAAAGATGCATGTCAGGTGACATGGGGGTTAAGTTATCATGTTTGATTTGTACTTTTGCATTTAGTTCTTAACATGTACAAAGTATTATATTCACAATATGTGAAGTGTGCTATTAAGCAAGTGATGTAACAAATAGAATTAAAATGGTACCAGTGGAGATTAGATGACTGTGAAGGGTGGTTCTCTCTTTTCTATTTCCTATCATCTCATGGAGACCTTCCTCTTGTACATGTCTTACCTAGAAATTGACTAATAGATTTAGATTTCAGTCTAACTCCCATCAGTTACTTAATATGTTAAGTATCATCATGATATGAATTTCAATTTTAATTCCCTGTTGTCTCATTTACTTCATTCTCATTTAAAAGCACTCATCTTTTGATGAACAGAAGTACTTTACTGTATACAACTAACACCCAAGGCAAAGCCAGGAGAATACTTAAGATAATGTTGTTTTTAATGTACTCTTGGGATAATCTTGGGTATATTTTTCTATTTAATTAAGGAGTGAGAGTAGTTATCATTTTCACCTCTTAAAGAACATCTACAATTAAAATACTGAATTGTATGTTTATATTAACAACCTAACATATTTAAAGTCTATTTTTTTTGCTCTGAATATCTGAAGAGACTATATAATGTTTATTAAGAAAAGTTTGATAATAGAAACAAAATGGAAAAAGAATAAGATTTGTTTGTAATTACATATAGGTGCATCTATAAGTTAGAATGAGTGTTCCATATCACAAACACACAAAAAAGCCAAAACAAAAGAAAAAAGAGAAAAACAAGGATAAAAAAATAATAGTTTAATCTTTTTTTACTATCTTTTTCTATATTTGATTTCACCATGATGGAAGTTGCTAAAGTTGAGATAGTCCTTTGCCAATTTTATAAATTTATCAAATTTCTGAGATATTCCTTCTAAGTAAAAACTTGAAAATGAAATATAACATTTGTAATATAAATTATGTATGAATATGTAAATGAAACAGGAATATTATCAGAATTTATAAAAATAATCATATTAGAACAGATAAAAAAATCTAAAATAAAATCTAACAATTGTTAAGACATACCTAGTAAAATATAATTAATAAGTTAGAAATAATTTTTTATATACACTGGTTCCATATCAACATGTAAGATGCACCTGGCTGATTTTGGCCAAATGTGCTAACATCTCTGTATCTCAGTTTATACAAATGTAAATATTAATCCAAATTATCCCACATATTTTCAAATTCTAAAATTATATGGCTGAATAAAATAACTTTTAGATATAACAAATTTCTCATCTACCACACAAATCTCCATAGAATACCAGTCACTTCAAACTCACACTTAATTTATTTGCTTTATTATTTTTCCTGTACAAATTATCTGGTTATTTAGAAGTGCATAGATGAAACCAGACTATGATAATATGGTCAGATATCATCAAAGTTTCTGGCTCTCTTTCATCAGTTTTTATATAAGCTTAAAATCTTCACCAATTTGTATTAATATTTGTAAAGGAATCAGCCATCATAGATTAAGACATAAGAGGAATTAATTTCATAGCTAAAATATTTAGATAAAAAATGAATAAATAAACATGTACTTGAAAAAAGTCTGGTTAGTATTCTGGAACCTAAAAAGAGGTTTTTAACAAAGCAAACTGAAGTTAGTCTCCACCATTCTGACTGATGTAAAAATTACTTACAAGAGAGAGAGAAAGACAGAAATGCCAAATCAGAATTTTAGAGATTGATTTAAAAATACAACAATGAAGATAGCAGCAAAAATAACAATATTCCCTATCAGATATCATACTGTATTAATATTCTTTTGGGAATGTGTAGAATTAAATAGAAGGGCTGAGAAATACAACAATAACTATTCTAAAAGAAAAAAATGTCAGTCTCATAACCCAGTATTCTTTGGAGAAAAAGAGAGATATGGCAAGTTACTAATATTAAAAATAAAATGGAGTCATCACTACAGATCCCATAAATATTAAAGAATGATAAAGAAATACTACAAACAACTCTATGGCCACAAATCTGATAATCTCGATAAAATGGATCTGTTCTTAGAAAGACACAATTTGCCATAACTCACACAAGAAAAAGTTGACAATCTGTTTAGGCCTTTATTTATTAAAGAAATTTTATTAATAATTAAACTTGTAAAACAGAAAATACCAGGCCCAAATGGGTTCACTGCCAAATTCATCAAACATTTAAGGAATAAATTATACCAATCTCTATAGTCTATTTCAGAGGTTATAAGTAGAGACATTACTTATTAACTCATTCTATGAGGCCACTTAAAATTGACCAATATATCTCATAAACATCGATGCAAAATACCTCAATAAAATATTAGCAAATTGAACCCAACAATGTATAAAAAATTATATATCACAAACAAGTGTAATTAACACCATTTGTGTAAGATTGGTTCAACATTTGAAAAATCAATTAATAAATCTATCATATCAGTAGGCTAAAATAGAAAAATTCACATGAATATATCAATAGATACATGAAAGGCATTTGAAAAATACAACACATATCTATGATAAAATTCTAGGACTAGAGGTAAACTTCCTCAAATAAAAAAAGGTCTTCTTTATAAAGATGATCTACTACACAATACCATAACTAACATCATATTTGATGAAGAACTTGATATGATATTGATCTACTTGATTATTAAATAATCTTTCCTATCACATAAGGTCAAATGGACTATTAAAATGGTAGAAATAACAGCAATTTCAAGGCCATTGTGCAATTATTTTTGTTTCTCTAGGCATGGCCTTGATGTCAAATTCCACCATGACTGCATTTTCATATCAATCCTATTTTGATTTTACATATAACTCTAGTACCCTGAATGCACTCCCATCTCTTAAATGTCAATCAGAGGTTAGGAAATGATTCATTCAGTTCTACCAGAGGCAATATTATACCTGAGAACTTCATCTTGAATTTTTGAACCCCAAGACCACCAACAATGCCCAACTTCTCTTTCAAAACATCAAGTATTAAAATAAAAGATGAAATTAGAGGAAATTATAAAAATCATTAAATCTATCCCTGAATCATATCTTCAGAGTTGTGATAGACTTGCTTCTGAAATGTTCCTTTAATATTTACTGAAGTTATTTCATAAAATTTCTCTCTTTACTATAATTTTCATTAATTATTCTGAAAATGTAGTTGCTAATATCTCCATTAAAAATAAACAATTATTGCTCATGTTTTCAGTAAGGAATTAACTTGAATGCTTATAATATTGAAAAAAATCAAGTATTTGTGATTGATTTAAAACACTATTGAAAGTTTTCAATTACTTCATTATAAGCAAAAGTACATTTAAAGTGTACTGAATTTTCTTAATTTTATTTTTCAATTACAGTCTACATTCAATATTACTTTGCTTTAGTTTCAGGTGTACCACATAGTGGTTAGATAATCAATACTTTATAAAGTGCTCCCCTACTAAAAGTTGCATACAATATACAAGTTATACTTAATAAAGCTTTTATTCCATTTTTTTGCAGCAGAAAATATGAACTGATTTTAAACCCAATATTATGAGAAATAGGTGAGTCTTAACTAGCCATTTTATATATTATGCTATCTAATAATCTTAAGATATAATTAGAAATGATTTGTCCATAGTTTAACATTAATTGATGGAGATAGTGAATCTGTGCTCTCCATAAGTCTCTGTTGTTCACTGATAGAAGATCTTGGGGATGCCCAGCCAATTTGGCTCAGTGGTTGAGCATTGACCTACGAACTAGGAGGTCAAGGTTTGATTCCAGGTCAGGGCAATGTTGGGGTTGTAGGCTTGTTCCCTGTGTGGGGCTTGCAGGAGGCAGTCGATCAATGATTCTCTCTCATCATTGATGTTTCTATCTCTCCCTCTCCCTTCCTCTCTGAAATCAATAAAAACATACTTAAAAAAAGATATTGGGGAAATGTTATTTATTTAGGAAACTTTAAAGAACTCAGATTTGATATGTGATTTTCAGATAAAGGTTAAAAGTATTAAAATAATTTGTGAAAATAATTTGTAGACTGAAAATGTGAGTCCATTTCAGTTTGGGATGTAATTTAAAAATCGTGCATTTCCTCAGAAAACATTCAGTATGTATTTAAATGTAGTGCATTTTCTCTTTCTCTCTCTCTAGACACACACACACACACACACACACACACACACACACACATAGTTCAGTTTCTGATAGATTCAAGCAGAGAGAGAAAGAAAGAGAGAGAGAGAAAGAAAGAATATGTAAACTTAAGTTTTGTTTTTATTTTCACTTTCACTACTAAATTTTTAGCCATATTTCCATTATTATTGGAGTCATTTGAGTGCTGAAAGATATGGTAGGTATTCAAATGATATCATGAGGAAATTTTGTTATAGTCAATATTGATTTGTTTTATAAATATATAGTAATTCAGAGTAGTTAATAACAATGAAGAAAACAATAAGTACAGTATGCTTTTTAAAATTATCTCATTTAGTATTTATAAGAATTCATTGTAAATAGGAACTATTTTATGTACATTTTCCAAAGTAAGATATGAAAGTCAAAATGACTTAATTAATTTCCCCAAATATAATCTGATCTGTAGATTTTGATGAAGTTGTAGTTTGAACCCATTTCTTTTGATTCTCTACTTGTTCTGATCATTCATTGAATAATAATTTTTCATCTGACGTGTCAGGTAGTGAGCAACTGGCTAAGTATCTGATGAATAACCAACCATGATATTCAGCAACCTTCACACCATCTCTTTATCTGCATAAATATGTCCTAATTTCAACATGGAAATTCAGGGCCCTCAAAATTCAAATTTAACTCCTACAGTGCAAAAAATATTACAAGTTGAGCTTTTCCCCCCAAAGAAAACAAAATCTGATATTTGCTCTCATGCAATTTTCATGTTCCTGTGTGTGAACTGAGCCAATGCTAACATTGTTACCTTAATTGTCAAAAGACTTCTGCAACTCTATGAGGCTTTGAAAGAATTAAATTTACTTCTTTATTTCATGAAAATAAGTACAAGTCTGTGATTTCATATAGTGCTGTTTTTAAAACAAAGCTATCATAGAATTTTTAAAAAAACTTTTGTGTTGACTTAGGGAAAATGAAATGCTGTTTACTCCCCAGATGTACTTTGAGTAGATTTAGCTACTTTAATTCCAGTACCATTGTAAAACATCCCTCAGAAAATGGCAGGAACTTGGAGATAAACAGGATGATAGTAAAAAAGGTATTCAGCCCCTAACCCACAGCAGTGTAACTGCATCTATTGCAACAACTTGCTATTAAACTTCTGCTTCGGGTGACTCATATTTTCAACGAGTTATAATATTTAGTTGTTCCTTATAATATTTAGTTGTTCCTTGAACCAAACCCTTGCTTCCTGGAATATCTTCCTAGTGATCATGGCTTTTACATTCTAAACCAACACAAAATGTATTCCTCTTCACAATGAAATTTCACTGATCTAAACCCATTTAGTGTTTCCAAACTCCAGTTCCTTAACTTCCTCCACTGAATCTCATTATATCTTAGGTCCTTGCCTTTCTCATTAACCTGCTAGAGATTTTTAAGTTTATCAAAATCCTCCACAATATAGGGAGCTCTTTACCAAAAGAGTACTGGAAATATACTGAGATTGTTATTTTACTCTCTCAAGAAAATAGACCTTAATGATTTGGTGTGAAGTTTCAATATGTTGTAGTTGTATTGACACACTCTTAAATTATACAAACATATTTCAAAATCGCCATGTAACATTTTTCACTCCTCCCAGAAAAATGCCATCAAGGAATCTCTTTGCCCCCAGAATTGAAAACACTAATTAAATAAATAAAAAGCTTAAACAGTAAAATTATTGTTGACCAATATGATGTTTCATGTTCACTTATTGCTTTCTCTCTCTCTCTCTCTCTCTCTCTCTCTCTCTCTCTCTTTTAGTGTCTGGATAGCAAGTTTTAATGCTGTATCATTAGAAAGGAAAAGAACATGAAAACGCAAGATCATGTTTGTGACATCTATTTCAGAACTCAAGTTTTAGTGCAGGACAATTCCATCCCAATATGACATGTGGTCTTCACATTTCAATCACAGAACATGAGCTTGGTAAAATGGCTAGGTCAAGCCTGCCCAGCTTGCTGGCCAGAGGGCCATTTGAGCTATCCAAACCAGCTATGTGTTTGGCTATAGTTTGGCACTAGAGTTTGGAAAACATCCAATCTTGTTTAAGACAACGGATCCTGTGGATGGCTATAATATTGAGTATAATGCCAGTGATCCCATGTATCTCCTGATCAGCTGAGCTGGTATAACTGGTCAAATCTGAGAAAACTGAGCAGGGTGAGTAGTGGAGGGTGCATGGATTAATTCTGTACCACCATGACTCCTCAAGTCTGGGTAGATTACAACACCCTCTGAGTCTCAGTCACCACAATCATCTTGCCTCCCCCCCAAAAAAAACACACACACAAAAACAGAATAATTTCACTTGTTCCCTTTCCAGACAGGATGCTGGAAAGTTAATCGAGTTATACATAGACTCAATAGCTACTTGTGACCTGTTACAAATTAGTTTCTCATTATTTCAAGAAGTAATAGTTTAGTTTTCCTGTAATTTCTTTTTTTAATTTATGTTCATAGAAGAAGAGAAAGGGAGAGAGAGATAGAAACATCAATGATGAGAGAGAATAATTGATTGGCTGCCTCCTGCATTCCCCACACCAAGAATTGGGCCCACAACCTGGGCATGTGCCCTGATCTGAATCAAACCATGACCTCCTGGTTCATAGGTCAATGCTCAACCACTGAGCCACAATAGCAGGGCATGTAATTTCTTAATCACCTCTTGGTATTAGCTATTGGGGTACATGTTAATTCACCTTGAATTTGCCCCTTGTCACATGTTGGCCAACCTTTTTAGATACTGAATCCTTATTTCTAAATCTAGTTACAACATGAATCACCAACTAAGGGAAGGAGGTAGGTAAGCAGAAGAAAGAATTATTTTAGTATTTCTTTAAACATTAGTGTTTTATTTTTAATTTAATGCTTCTCTCATGTTTCACCTCAGCTTGCTCTTTTCTTAGATATATGTTGTTTTTCATCTTTCTTCAGGGACTCTATTTTTCCTAAGGTTTAATCATTTTTATTGCTTTCATTATTGACTAAAAAGCAGAGCACATAAACACAATATTTCTTGCACTTAACATTTGACAAAAATGCAGTGTTTGATGATCTACCATAATTCTATCAACTCAAATGTTTTTCTCTAGGAAAACCAATACTTCAAGGGCATTGTAAGGGATCAGTAAGAATATGAAATGTTAGTAATGTGCCAGTATTCACAGTCATACAATCTCCTGACTGTAGAAGATGTTACTTTTAGTGGCTAAGATGTATGAAGTCTGTAAGCACAATTGCTCTCGATATTCTTTGTAGTACCACTTAGTGGTCCTTCAGCTCATTTGAAAGTTTTAGGTTAGTGGAGTCTCATGATTCTGAAACAAGTCTTCTTTCTCTGGCAAGTTCTGTACTTTGGAAGTTTTCTTTTTTTAGTGTGATTTCATTTTTTCTTTGCAACTTCCCTTTAGTACTCCTAGCATATCCCTTAGTGTCACACAGGAGGTGGGGGGGAATCAAATTCTCTCACATGATTACATATCATTTCATCACTAAGACTCCCTATAACTTAACCTAAAATTTTTATTTTATTTGTACTTTATTCTATAATGCAATATTTGTGTCACTATTATACAACAAATAAAACAACATAGCCTAGAGTGAAGAAAACATAATTCTGGAATATTTACTGCTCATAGCTTTGCAAATTTGGACAAACTATTTAACTTCTCTGTTTTAATTTTCTAGTGGTAAAATTGAAATAATAATTATAATAAGAACACCCTCATTGGATTGGTAAGAGGATTAAATGACTGTACTCAATAACTGCCAAAATAATTTAAAATGCACATAGAACATTTTAAAAGTAGACTCATATTGAGTCATAACACCAGAATACTTAAACAAAAAATAAATAATAAATACATAATTAAAATTGTTTGATAAATATTTATAAATGTATTAATATATTTCTAAATAGCCCATGAGTCAAATGGGTTGCAATTATTTCAGAGGCTTAATCATAATTTAAATTAGTAAGTTATCGTAGGCCTCTAGATCAGTTCTTTGCACATAGAACAAAATCAAGAAATTGATTTTTCATTGAATAAAATTAAAATTTTAATTTGATAAGTTGTACCATTACAACTTAAATATCAACAAACAATAACTTAAATAGGTCAATGTTGGAAGCATTTCCCTTAAAATAAAGAATAATACCCTCTATCTTCTATTCAAATTTTCATTGGAGTCTTACACTGCCCAATAAGTAAATAAAATTAAATAAATAGAAAATAGAAAGAGGGAAGTAAAACTAATTATTTGTCATAAATGACTTTCTACATGGAAACACAAACATATAGTAATAATTTATTAATAATAATTGAGAATGTTAGAAAGCTTACAGGATATTATTTTTAATTGATTTTTAGAGAGAGAGGAAAGGGCAGGGAGAGAGAGAGAAACATGGATGTAAGAGCAAAACATTAATCGGCTACCTCCTACAACCCCCCTACTGGGACTGGAGCACAAACCCCAAGTATGTGTCCTGACCAAGAATTGAATTGGCAACCTTCCCTGCACGGGCCTACACTCAACCAACTGAGCACACCTTTGGGGCCAGGATATAATTTAAAAAGCCAATTTTAATTCCAAACATCAACAACAAATGGTAGAACAACAGTTTATATACTTTAATTTATAATAGCAATAAAATTATATTTTAGTTGGGAATAAATTTAGAAAATAATGTGCAAGAATGTTTATAATGAATAATGACCATGTAATAAGGGCATTAGAGAAGACCTAAGAAAATGGAGACATAGCCCATGTTCAGAAGGCTTAGTATTATACAGGATGATTTTTCCCTACTGACCTAAAACACCGCAAGTGATCAAGAAAACACTGCCAACAAATATCCCAACAGAGATTTTTGTGGCATTTAACAAAGTGCTATACATTTTATAAGAAAAAGTACACAGCTAAAATAGCTTAGAAAAAGACCAAGAAAAGAATAGATGCACTATTAAGTCAGGAGGTTGTCTTTTAGAGTTAGAATAAGTAGCATAGTGTGGTATTGGTATAAAGATAGAAAAACTAGGCCAGCTGGTATGGCTCAGTGGTTGAGTGTTGATCTATGAACCAGATAGTCATGATTCTATTCCCAGTCAGCGCACATGCCTGGGTTTTGGATTCGTTCCTCAGTGGGGGTTGTGCAGGAGGCAGCCGATGGAGAATTCTCTCTCATCATTGATGTTTCTCTCTCTTCCTCTCTGAAATCACTAAAAAAAAAAAGAAAAATAGAGATGGAAAGATAATCAAGAGAACAAAAAGGGGAGCCCACGAATAGACTCACACATATAAAGATGGTTAGAACTTACAATGGTTCAACTTATGATGTGTTCACTTTATGATGGTGGGTATCTGATATGCATTTGGTTAAACCAAGTTCAAATTTTGAATTGTGATCCTTTCCCAGGCAAGCAATTCTATAGGTCACTCTTTCCTGATCCTGGGCAGTGGCAGCAAGATGATTTTGTCAACTGTAGGCTAATGTACATGTTCTGAGCATGCTTAAGGTAGACTAAGCTAAGCTGTGATGTTTTCTAGGTTAGGTATATTGAATATATTTTTCACATGACTTTTTCAATCATTTTGGGTTTATGAAGACATGACCATTGTAAATTGAAGAACATCTATATAGAACATCATTCTGATGAATGACAGGTGGTGTGGCATATCATTAGGAACAGAAGAATAAAGGAGTCTTAAGCAATGCTTATTCCAAGGAGGAAAATGGAATTGGAAGTCAGCTGCACATCATAAATACAATTTTCACATGTAGAGTCCCACATGGCCATAAGCCACATGAGCACTGAGGGGCACATCTCTTGCCATCAACTTAAGATTCTAGCATACCACGGAGAGAGAAGAAGCATGTTCATTTTTTTGTATATATGCTTGTTAGTTCCTATTGATCCTTTCAAAGAATTTTGCCTTAGCAACATCCTTGGGATTGGTCATATTTCTCTCTGCCTTGTGATTGGTTATCTGTAAGCTGCCTGTCTTAGCAACATCCATAGATTTTAAAGCACATGTCTCCCACTCATGGCCTTTATTTTCCACCCAGTTGGGGTATCTTAGGAACTCCACCTAGTTGGGTTCCCAAGTCAATTCCTTCCCCACTAGGCTCCTCATCCCTATCTTTCTAGCTTTTTTCTGTATCCTCAAAACCACCAAGGCCAGTCTTAATAGAGGTTCCTCACAGAAAAATTCTATCTTTGAAGTAAAGAGAAGTTAATCATTGACTCTGTAATAATCTATACTAATAAAAGCCTATGTGGTCATCATGCCCTCATGCTGTGATGCCCTCACACCTTAACAATTCATCACCAGGAGGCTGCGTGTGCAGTGGGTGCACATGGGTGGGAAGGGCTGCATGAACAGTGAGGCTTGCTCAGGTGGGCAGGGACTTGACGCTGCATGCACAGTGCCAAGGCGGGACCTATGGCTCTGGCCTACCTCTTTTTGGGCAATCCATTGAGGAGCCTCGAATGGATGGGGCAATTGATTGTGGGGCTCCTGCACTGTGACAGGGCACAGGCCAGGCTGGGGAACCCACCCCCCGATTGCATGAATTTCATGCACTGGGCCTCTAGTATACTCATAAGAGACTATTTAAACAGAAACCATCCCAGAATAATTCATTCAATTTCTTTATTTTAACGATAAAGTTTCACCTTCCTACCTCTTCATTTTATTCTCTGCCCTATAAAATATTACATGGAAGGTATGTCCAAAAGAGACCTCCAATATCAAACACTCAGTTTCCTCCCTTCACTTATTTATCAAAAATTTACCTGCCATAGGTAATATTACCTCAAGTCTGCTCTCAGCAAAGCATTAACAAATCATCTAATAAATTAAGCCTCCAATAGGAGTTAGATCCTAAATAAGTTGTGGCTTTACTTGTATTTCTTATTACAGAGACAGCAATAAGAATGTGTTTCTAGCATCCTGGCGTAAGGGGATTCACATTGAAATTCCTAGTCATTCCACATAAATATATCTACAATTTCACAGCTAAGAATAAAGTACCTGGGAATTAAAAAGCAGAGTGATGAACAGAAAGCAAGATTTATAACAGGAACATATATCCATCAGGGAGAAATTTAAAGTTCAAAATGAAAAGAGGGTTGGAATGTCATGGTAATGTCAGGGTATCAGAACAATTATAAGAGATGGGCAATAGGTAGTTTGGATAAATGTGAGAATATACCATTCTCTGGGAAGGATCCATATCAAAAGTCTTAATATATCCACGAATTTCATCAAACCAATAAATGTATCTTTGAAAAAGAGTATGTTAAAATTCATAAATAGGTTACATAGAAAATTAAACATGTTAATTTGGTGAAATAAATTAAAAATTAACAAAAATAAAATATAGTGAGATATATAATCTCATTATATGGAAATACTTATTAATCATAGAAAGTTAAAATAAGAAAAAGGAAGAATAACAACTGTTTGAGTCCATATGCATTACTAAATATGTATATGTTAAAATATGAATAATATTAACAGTCTTCCACATGACTTTTAATTAAAGAAATGCAAATGGTATTCTAATATGCTGCTTGTGAGAATACAAATGTATGGAAACTTTCTGGAGGACAATTTGGCAACATTTATTGAAGTCATTAAAATACCCACACTGTTTTACCCAATTATTCCACTTTAGAAATATAGCCTAAAAAAAATAATTGGAGATGTGCATAATGAATTGTGCGTAAGAACGTGTATTGAAACATTATTTATGGTAGCATAATTCTGGGACCAGATACAATGTCCAATATTGGAGAAAGAGCTGAGTAAATTACTATAGAAATAAGATAACCCAATAATATAATACAATAGTATGCATTCCTCACAACATCTTTTCAAAAAATTGATTAAAATACTAGAGGCATGATGCACGAAATTCATGCAAGAGTAGGCCTTCCTTCCCTGGGCTGCCAGCACCTGCTTCCCTCTGGCACCCAGGACCCGGGCTTCCCTTGCAGCCCCAGTTTGTCTGTAAGGATGTCCAGTCTAATTAGCATATTAGGCTTTTATCATTATAGAAAAAATAAAAACTATCAAATACATATCCTAATTTTCTCTAACTATGTATGTACACATAGACATATATACACCAATATTCCTAAAAGAAAATACACTAAGATTTAATATTTTACATTAATATATACTGTGATAGTGAATAATGCCTTTCTTTCTCTTTGCTCACTTCTGAATTTTATAAGGATGGTGCATTAAAGATATTAACTATATTAGGACAAATAATACACATTAAAGAAATATCTGTACATTTGCACTTTCAGAATATATTAAGAGAAAAGAATTATCATCTTGAGATAAATGAAACTGAGCTCAGAAAAGAATTAGTTGTTTTGAAGCAAGCAAGCAAGAAAGTATAGTTCATGAATTCAGGGAACTTTTGGGTTAGAAAGGCAACTATGTCTTTATCCCAAACATTAAAAGATAAAATAATCAGTTCTTTGACATAAAAAAATTAAAATTGGTCTTTAGTCAAAGATTAAACACAGAATATGACTCGTACAACCATTGATAAGCCCTTTACTGAATTGCTAGCAACCAGTAGGTCACCCCAATTACACAGAACACCTCAGGAACAGCAGAGGAAGAATGTGGCTGATTTCCTACCTAAGTGGCCCAAGTTCCCATGATTTGGTGGGGAGAGAACAGAAGCCTGGAAGCAAGGAAATGAAGACGTATATTAAATCCAGGAAGAACGTCTGAATAGAGAACTGCAGACACGGATGTTTGCACATGGAGCTGATGGGAATCAAACACACAGAAGCCAACAAAGTTTGTAAGAAATCTGTATACTAAAGGAACCATAATTCCAAGCATAAAAATTTGTGACTTCATGATTTAAACAGCCCACTGTATAAGAACCAAAATGACCCTTGGCCCCCAAATGTTGCCTTAATCAGATATTTTTCTGAGTAGGGTGATGGATACGGAAAATCCTCTCAGAGGATGAAGCAATAGGCTAAGAGATCAATGGCATGAATGCTTCTCTCAGGGAGTAGTACCAGGACCCAATCAAGCATTGCCCTTGCCTGGGTAATGGGGCATTTGCAAAGTCTGCCCATGGTATTTGAGTTTCTGTGGACCGGTTTACCACTCTTTTGTTTTCTAAACAACCACATATATTGTAGTTATTCTGCTCTTGGGATTGCTAAGTGGTGCAGACATTTCCAACAGAAACCTGGCTGCCACCTAGTTTAGTATGTTAATGCCTATTATCTGAATGCTCTACCTCTGGGAACATATCCTTAAGTGAGAGTTCTAACAGTATTAATTGCAGGATTATTAGCCATAGAAGGGAATGGGGAGCTTGTGTCCCCATTGATACAAGCACTGGTGAACTGTGAGGGTAAACAAAGAGAGTAAACTATTAAAATTGGTGGAATCACAACATGGAATTCTATGCAACTGTTAGAAGGAAAAGAATTTATGTATATAAAGATGATAGATAGATAGATAGATAGATAGATAGATAGATAGAGATATAGATATAGATATAGATAGATATAGATATATTGAATGGATGGAACTTAAACCCATTTGATGAGTGAGAAAAGTAAGCAATATGTGATACTTATACTGTACAACATGTATATCAAATATATTTGGATGCTTTCTTAGGGGGAAGAAAGGGAAAAAGAAATGTGGAAGATTAAAGAGAATACTTGAATAGATATTGGTGGTGTATGAATCAATTATGATATTGGACCATGCATTTAGGAATAAAATGACCTCAATTGTAGGCACCTCCATGTCCAAAACAAACACATAAATTTTAAAAACATTTCAGCTAGTATACATAGAGAACAGGTGATAAAAAATCAATTAATCCTCAATCAATGGAAAGGAATGGAGTGAAAACTCTTGGGAACTGGAACCTAGGGACCAGCATTTCCATGTGTATGTAGGGGTCATTCTAATAAGATATTGGGGGACAGTCATGCCTGGACATGAACAAGCCTCCCTTTTTATCAATAAAGAACACATCATTCAGAGCCACCAGGTCTTTTTAGAGCCTTCCTCCATGATCTACTATTTGAATAATTTGGGGTAAATGTAGTTTTTCTCTCAAAATATTTTATTGTGCTTTAGTCATCATTCTTCTTGTGATGATGTGAGATGATAAAAATGCTTAAATGATGAGGTAAATAGAGGTACTCAAAGTGGTGCACAATTTAAAAATCTATGAATTGTTTATTTCTAGAATTTTCCACTTATTATTTTCAGACAATGCTTGACCACTGGTAACTGAAACCTTAAAAGGCAAAACCAAAGAAAAAAATTATGATTGCTTTAATATTTTATTCAAATAAGTGCATTTGCTCTTTAGTCTATTATTTTATATAAATTACTAGAGGCCCGGTGCACAAAAATTTGTGCACTCGGGGGGGGAAAGGAGGGTCCCTCAGACCGGCCTGTGCCCTCTTGCAGTCTGGGACCCCTCGGGAGATAACGACCTGCTGGCTTAGGCCTGCTCCCGGGTGACAGAGGGCATGCCCAATCCCTAGGTGCAGCCCCTGGTCAGGCTCAGAGCAGGGCCGATTGGGGAGTTGGGGCACCGCCCCATCATTCACAGAGCAGGGTGGATCGGGAGGTTGCGATGTCACCCTCAGTCACGCTCAGGGTAGGGCCGATTGGGGGGTTGGGGCACCG
>NW_005369915.1:662944-695696 GCF_000412655.1 Myotis brandtii
TTGTTTACCTTCTGTATTTGATACAATGTTGTGGTCCAGCTGGCTGAAGCCCGGCTGACTAATGCAGGTTTCTGGGGTTTTGTTTAGCTTCTATATTTGCAACATAGTACATAGTTGCTTAGAGTTGCAGCTGAGAGGCCGGCAAGTCAGGCGGGGAACGTTGGAGTTCGCCAGTCACTGGAGCAAGCAAGCCTCCCTGTTCGCTTCAGTGCATGGCTGCCGGCCGCCATCTTGGCTGACAGTTAATTTGCATAAGGATATGCTGATTAGCCAATGGGAAGGGTAGCGGAGTGACACCAATTTGCATGTTTCTCTTTTATTAGTGTAGATTAGAGCTACTCTTTTATCTAGCACTAGTTATGTGACAAGTGTTCTGATAAGACTCACTATGAGTGTGAAAGCCCTGGTCTGTGTCCTCTAGGAGTCTAGAGTTTAATAAAAAGATACCAAAAAAATCAATCTGCTCATGTGAGCTGTACATTTATATTTGAAAGATTAAACAAGGAAATAAAGGACACCATAGAGATATACCATTTGCCATTTAGCAACTTTATGTAATGATCATAAACATATATTACCATGTGATTACTAACCTCTTTTATGTGGGATAAATAACGATATTTTAGTTCACTAATACGGCTCTATTTCTCCATTGAATTCAGCATCGATATTCAAAAATATAAATTGATATGAAAACCCATCTGGTTAGCTTAATGTATTTAGACTTTAAGTATTCAAAATATTCTGTGCATATAAAATGTGAAAAGATTCATTTTATTTGATTTTAATACTTTAATCTAGGGTTTATTATTCCCTCTGAATTATTGAAGTATCCAGATTCACTCATGGTGTAGTAATGTAAACATATGATCTTGTATATACATATGCATAATACTAAAGAGCTTTTTCATCTCCATGGACATACTCAAGGTCATAAAATCAGAATTATTTATGTGGCAATAATATTTAACTGTGAATCTGAGAAATCTCTCAAATTAGTAAACAGGTTTACCAGCAAAGAAAAAGTTCACTTCTCAGAGTTCTTATTACAAATAATATAAGATTACTCATTCTTTTTCCTGGAATTGATTGGCTCTACAGGGATGAAAGAGAGAACTCACTAGTTACTTACATATGATAAAATGACTGGTCTATGTCAAAGTAATGCATTATAAGAGTAAGTGCCTTTTCAACAATGAATAGCTATTAAAACAAGACTCCATTTTGAGCTCACATATTAATGCAGAAATACCCCTTTTATGAGGAATTTACTGAAATGTTTTATTTATGAAATCCTGTGGTAGGCAACCATATGCTAAAACAGCAAATGAAAGACTGTATCATTGTTGGGGAATTTTTATATGTAATTTTTAAAAAATGAAATCTTAAAGACAAACTCATTACAATCTTCTGAAAATTGATGAATTCATAATAATCCCACTACCTTTTTATTTTCTTTAAGGAATACAAAGTTAACTCAGTGTTGCTTAATCTAAAACAAGTATAACTCAGGCACTTGAGGGCAGGAGACAACTTGTGGTACTTATAAGCTGTTTTTCTTTAGTGTATTAAATTATATATGCCACAGCCAGGCATGGCTCAGTAGTTGAGCTTTGACCTATGAACCAGGAGGTCACAGTTCGATTCCCTGTCAGGGCACATGCCTTGCTTGCATGCTCAATCCCCAGTAGGGGGCGTGTAGGAGGCAGTCAATTGATAATTATCTCTCATCATTGATGTTTCTATCTCTCTCCCTTCCTCTCTGAAATCAATAAAAGTATATAATAAATTATATATGCCATATGAATATGTCTATATAAACATACATAAATTAAATCTGATACCTAATAAGGCTTTCTTTTATGGCCTCATCTAAAAATTATCAATAAAAAGATTATTTTTCTTAATAAATGGAAAACAAAAAGATGTAGATAATATTGTTCTCGGGTGATAGACACTTTTTATGTGGCCATTTATAAGTGTACTCTATAGTATTATCATTTTAGTAACACTTTTCTTGACCTATTTCCTCATTGAAATATATGGTGGTAATTTCCTTTTATCATTTATCCATCCCTGCTATTGCGTGGTGTGCAATTATCCCTGTTCCTGTCTTCTATTATAAACTACCCATCTACCTCTAAGTTTAGTTCAAATTCAGCCTACTTTACAATGTTTCTTTTTTACACCCAATTCTTCTTTTCTTCCCTGTAAGCTAAAAGTAATTTCTTCTTTTTGTGATTTTTTATAAGCTATTTTGTCACAATTTTTACAACCCTTAACTCAACCAGACTGAAAGCTCTCTGACAGCAAACACAGATCTGATTTATCATGAAATTCAGTTATGCAGGAGCGAATAGCTCAACCGGGGCCATTAGCAGACCTCAAAAGCATCAATGCTTTGGGTCACAAAGGAAAATGTGGATGGGACGCTGGATAACTAACATCAGACGAAGATTTCACATGGGCTCATTGTTCAGAAATGTCCGCTTTTCATTCACAGTGGGCTAGCAGTCAAAATTATTCAGCAATTGCTGCTAGAAAATCCTCAAATTAGTATTAATAGTCAAGTTCCACCAAGTACAATTTCTTTCTGAAAATTATAGCATATCATTTCCTCCTCCATAAAAAGAGAAAGGTTTCCTCGTGAACATAGGGGAATACAACTCTCAAAGCCTAATTTCAAAAGAGCAATCATTTTAGCTGAGAAAGCAAAGCTCATGATCCAGTGAAAGTTTACCATGACAAAGCTACTTTTGAAATTTCGATATACAATACACATATACACCCCTACACGTAAACTCTCTGTTCCCCTTTTGTACTACGAATCCAAGGTCATGGCCTGGCTGGCGTGGCTAAGTGATTGAATGTGGACCTATGAATCAGGAGGTCAGGGTTCCATTCCTGGTCAGAGCATACGCCTGGGTTTCAGGCTTAATCCCCAGGAGGGAGAATGCAGGAGGCAGCCGATCAATGATTCTTTCTCATCATTGATTTCTATCTCTCTCCCTCTCCCTTTCTCTCTGATATAAATAAAAATATATTTTTCAAAAGCAAGACCAAGCAATAAACAAAAATCCAAGGTCATGGTTTGTAATACCCTCTCCTGGGGTTTAGTGGGTAGAGACAAGGGCACTAGTAAAATCCAGTGTAGGAGCCCCCTTGTAGAGAAGGAAGAAATTTCCCTCTACCCTTCTAGGTTCTTTGTGTGGTCTAATAATTAAACCTGCATGAGAAAGACTAACAAGACAAAATAACCAAACTTAATTACACATTCAAGTATGGGAACTCCACATACATAACAGGTTCAGAGAGGTAAAATGGGGTATCTGATTTAAGGAATGACGTAAGAGTACTGAGGCTTTAGAAGGGAGGAGGGTAGTTTTCAGAACATTAAGAAGAGCAGATGCTCAGTAATTAGATGTTTGCCCTGACAGATAAGTCATAAAAAAGTATTTCTGTAATAAGAGTGTTAACCTTTATTATGTAAAAGACCCCTGATTTAGAATCCTCTAAGTAGCTGAGGGGGAACAGGTGTTTCTACTGAGCCTGTAGGGTCTCCACTGACTTCAATTCAAAATAATCCACATGCCAAAGTGGCACACCTTGGGGAAACCTGTTCTGAATCCCTTCATCCTACAACAAAGAATGTGGCCCAAATGTCAATACGGCTGAGATAAAAAACAAAACAAACAACAAAAAAAAACCTTTTCTAAAATAATCTTGGCCCTTAAGAGGCTTTCATGTATGCTCAGGGGTCCAACCCTATTGGGGAGACTTAGCTGGGGCCATTCTACCATTTTCAATTTCAACAGTGCATTGACTTCCATTTCGGGATGAAAAACAAATACCTGCATGGCCAAATATCATTTCTTCAGATGTAAAAGATAGAGGGATACAGAATGGGCAAAGTTTAGCAACACATTTACACACTCATCCATATACCCACATATACACCAAATGCTAAACATGCTCAGAGTAATCATGTTTTGCCCAAACAGAAAATACATATAAAAACAAAAAGATTATTTCCTTTTTTCCTCAGAATGTAATTGCAATGTCTCACCTGGATCTAACCTCCCCACACTCTTAGTTTTTTTTCTTTCACAGTTTTCTTTTACATGATCTAACATTTCATGACACAATGCAATTAATTTTTCTTAGTTCCTTTGCCTTAGAGGGAGTGTCTTAATTTCTGCTTATTTTTATATGAAATATAGTATAAAAGATAAATATAAAACAATAAATTCAGATTTTACGTTATTATTACTTTAAGAAGCTTTCTAGAGGTGCAATGATTTGGGTTTAAAAGGGGATATTAATGAAGAGAATTTGAGGTAACATGGTAAGCCAGTAGAGAAAATAAATTGGTGTAAGCAGACATCTCCACATCCCAGAAAGAACCTATCTATGATATGCAAAGTACATCAGACGATTTTAGTGAAACAAAAAAAAATGTCTTCTTCTTTCTAAGGAGAGAAAATGAACTAGAGCATTTGATAAGTTCCTAATCTGTTCAAAAATATTTACATGACTGGTATATTTGAGAGGGATTGAAGAGAATAATAAATTCTTAATGTGGATTCTGCTGTTCTCTAAAGAAAATCATTTAGTTCTAACTTCAGCTCTTTAGAACACACACAACACAACACACACACACACACACACACACACACACACACACACACACACACACCTTTACTTTAACCTCCTAATAAGGGGTTTAATGGAAAGCTTTGCTCACAAATTGATTAGGAAGATTTTGTAACCCTGAGTCCATTCCCATTACTTATCTCTTGTATTACCCCAAATTCCTCATAAAATGCTAACTTCTGTTGCATATTATTGTACAATGACTAATATATTTTAAAAACTCTACATTGCAAACACATCTCACATGAATAGGTATCATGCATTGAGTTCAAGGAGAGAATATACCCTAATAAATCTGTTATGAGACATACCTCATCAGCTACTCATTAGAACTCCTTGGAAGCTCTACAAAATACATCAAAAGGAAACTTGCCCATGATGCAAATCCATTAATTTATTTTTATTTAAATTCTTTATTGTTTAAAGTATTACATAAGTCTCCCTTTTCCCCATTGACCTCTCCCAGGCCGCCCCCAACTCCCAGCACATGCCCTCACCCGCCACCCATCTGTGTCCATTGGTTATGCTCATATGCATGCATACAAGTCCTTTGGTTGATCTCTTACCCTCTCAGCCCCCCACCTTCCCTCATTGTTGGACAGTCTGTTTGATGCTTCTATGACTCTGGCTCTATTTTTGTTCATCAGTTTATGTTGTTCATTATATTCCATAAATGAGTGAGATCATGTGATATTTATTTTTCTCTGACTGGCTTATTTCACTTAGCATAATGCTCTCCAGTTCCATCCATGCTGTTGCAAATGGTAAGAATTCCTTCTTTTTGATAGCAGTGTAGTATCCCATTGTGTAGATGTACCATAGTTTTTTAATCCACTCATCGGCTGATGGGCACTTAAGCTGTTTCCAAATTTTAGGTATTGTAAAGTGTGCTGCTATGAACATAGGGGTGCATATATCCTTTCTGATTGGTGTTTCTGTTTTCTTGGGATATATTCCTAGAAGTGGGATTACTGGGTTTATATAGAAGCACATACCCTGTGTACACTGTGTATTGTAACATGCTTTGCAAAGAGTGTTAGTCACAAGCCAAAAGAAAAAAAAAAGAGACAACTTTTATTGTGAGATAAGAATCCAGTACTAGACAATTCTGCACTCCAATGTGGGAAAGTATAAAATGAAAACTAAGGCTTTGGAGATTAGGGGAGACTTTCCCCTTGTTAAATCTAATATTGTCTTCCATTTCTCCTAAGATTGGTGCTATTCTTCAGTTATGAGAAAGTCTTATGAAGATTAAAGGGAATAAAGATAGCACAATTACTCTTCTCACTTCTTTGAATATTCTTCTTTTAAAAATCATTTCCAATGACAGTATTTAAAGAACTGCCTGAGCTCTGGTTGTGCTGTGGATAGCTTTAATTCTGTTAGGAGTTGACCCCAATCTCTTACTTGGATGATTTGAATAAATGGCTGAAGTGATAGCAAAGTGATAAATATATAAAGTAGGAGAGCTCCTTATTTCTATCCAAATTATTATAATTCTATTTCAATTTTCATATGATAACAAAAATAAATTAGATTTTAAAGTATTATTTGTTCTGATAATGCTCCTTGTTAACATTCTCATTTACAAAAATGTAAAACCATATGTATTAAACATTCAGACACCTAATACACATATTTGGAATTCACAGAATCAAATAAGATATGTAATTACAAAGTCCCAGGACTTACACTAGTTTGTATCCAATTGCCACTAGAATAAAAGATAAATTTCTTATCCAGTGGTAGTGAGGCCCTGCATGGAGTGATCCATACCTAACTCCTCCACTTCAATGCTCATAAACCCTTGGTTGTCTCACACACTCAAGTCATACTCATCTTGGCCTTTTCTCTGAGTCCCTCTGATTCTTGCCCTTGGTGATCATTTGTTTCTGGTAACCAGCTCCCATACCTATGGTCATCTACTCTTATTCCTCAATAAAGTACTCCCTCATCACTCTGTGTCCCTTGGCCCTCTTAAGTTTTCGTCATGGCTCCTATGATTACTTGTCATTCTATTTGATCTCTATCTAGTTCTTCATTGTTTATTCTTCCACTAGAATTGTTTTGCTAATTTCCTTTTTAAAAGTTTATTGTACAGAAATACAAGTACATTTCATTTTTTTCTTGAGTAAATTTTACTAATTCATGTTTTCAGGAGAGCTACCTATTCTATTAAAAATACACTAGCCTAATTAAATAGATAAGACCCATATTACTCATACTGTTACAGATCATTAAACATATTTTTTAAATGTATTAACATGTTTTTAATAACAACTATGCTAAATATAGCATTAAAAGACTCAGAGACCAATGTTAAGATTATAGGCCTTTAAACATCCATAAATAAAACATGTGATAGGTATAATCCAATGGTATCCTATATAATAAAAGCCTAATATGCAAATCGACCCAATGGCAGAACAAATGGTGGAATAACCAGTCGCTGTGATGCACACTGACCATCAGGGGGCAGATGCTAAATGCAGGAGCTGCCCCCAGCCCGTAGGACCCAGCCCAGCCAAGGCGGGTGACAGTGGGGGCCCCCAATCGCCCTGCTGGTTGCCCCACTAATCGGCCCTGATTGCTGGTCAGGTATGAATTTCATGCACCAGGCCTCTAGTCTTAAAATAATAGCATAATATTTTATGTCTCTGAAACTCAGAGTAGAGTACAGGGCTTGGAAAATAAACTAGAAAGACAAAAATATAAAACCTTGAGACAATATAAGGTCATTGGAACCAGAAAAAAAGACGGGGAGAGCAGAAACTTTCAGAATTCCAAAAAATTAGAATCCTAGTTGACCAGGGGAGAAAGTAAGAGTACACTGAGAATGAAAAGCCAGCGAGGTTGAACTCAAATGAAGTGAGTGGACTATCAGGACACAATTTGCCCTGGAATGCTGCTAAGAGGACACAAGGAGCATATAAAATTGGCATCTGGGTTCTGAAAGATCTGCCCCTTGGTATTATGAGATCTTGAAGGACATTTTTGTGGAGTTGTGGGGGATAAAGCCTTATGGGTAGGGACTCATGGTCAGACAAATATTGCAAGAAACAAAGCTGAAAACTAAACTCTACCGGTAGAGAAATATAAGATCAACATCCTTTCTTTTTTAAGACAGTTGATGCTAACAAGTACTTTACATATTATTTTTCAAAATATTATATTGTCTAATACATGTTTACTACACAATATTAGTAATAATATTCATTATGTCAGTACACCAAAGTAAAAGAGTAAAAAAAAAAAATAGCTCACCTTTATAGATGCCAAAGAGTATTTGATGGTTTTTAATATTTTTTGATTTCTAAGTCATTGCAGAAACTGTTCTAGGAAAGCTCTATGATAAAATATATGAGTTGTCCACAGATTATTATCTAAATTCATTATATTCTAATCAAAAATCCCAGTACCTTACTGTGACCAGGCAGAGTGATATGTGAGCTCATGTGAGAAAGAAAATCCATAAGAATTTTCAAGAAAATTATAAAACTGAATAGTAATGAGGAGGGATTTGGATCATCTGAATATAAAAATATATTAAGCTATATTGTATTGTGAAGACTACATAAGCATATTTCTAACCAGAATGGACAGCTGCTTAAAAGATTGTGTATGACGTATGTATATAACTGTTTATGTGTGTTTATTCATTTGTACATAAAATGATGGTGTTTCCAGGTTTCATGTAAAGGTAAAACATTGGTTGAATGATATGTAGACATTTGGTTTTCTTTGATAAATAAAAATTTTAAAAATTGACCATTCAGAAAAATATTTTAACTGTACAGATCAATATCATAATTAGAGAATCTAGATGTGCATTTATCTTCTATCACAGGGAGAGTCCTCGCACAAGGCCTAAAAGCAAAGTTTATCATATTTAATCATGTCAATATTTTAATGTGCACATTACAAATAGTATATAAAGTTAGAATGTGAAAGCAAACAAAAATGAGCATTTACTTCATATATGCATATCTTGCTTAATACACTCAATAGTAAAGAGAATTATAAGTCAAAAATAAAAGGACAAAGAAACCAATAAATCTGAGCAAAAAATCTTAATAGGTAATTTATAAAGTAGATGAATAGGTGCCAAGGGGTACTTCCCCTATCCAATTGGCAAAAATTAAAACAACCATAAGTTCCAATAATAGCAGGTGCAAGAAGAAATCAACAAATCCCTATTTGCAGCTGCTACTGCACTGTAGAATGGTATAATATTTCTGGATTCCTTGAAATAAACTTGGCAGTTTATATCAAACACGTTTTCTAAAAAAAATATTATTTGCTCCAGCTACCCCACATTCAGGAATTTTCTTTATTATGGTAACCATAAAATAAGTAAACATAATTGCTACAGCATTATTTTGGACAAGACAAATATTAGAATTAATTAAAACCTTAGTAATAAGAAATTGGTAAAATAATATATGCTTATCTATATAATGAATGTTTAGACATACATTAAACATGGAGGTAGTATTTGATCATGAATATAGAAAAATATTCATAATATGTTGGTAATATGGCAATTTCTATTTTACATTTGGATTCATGTGTTCACAAATGTGCATATTCACATACCAGAGACAAATCTTCAAATTTACTCTGAATATTTAGATCAAAGGCTGTTTTACTTTCTTTTGTGAGTTATTCTGAATTATTCAAATTTTTATAATATATACTAATTTTAGAATTGGAAACAAAAATATTGAAAGAATTAAAAATAATAATAAATTTGAAAGAGAAATGCTCTTCTATCAGCCTGAAAATTTGTCCTTTCATTATTATTATTCATGCCTCTCCAAGATGTTTATTTCAGCATGCATTCTCTTTTATGTATATGTGTATGTGTGTGTTGTATGTGTGCATGAACTGCAGCTCATAGTGAACTGCCCTTATCAACCCATTTCCAATTGCCATATTATTGTGAATCATTCTATGGCCTGCAAACGTCAAAGGAGGTCCCCATAAATAGCCATCCTCTAAGTTCTTTGGTCTTTTTATTATGTTGTTAAAGACATCAAGTTTTAGATTTATGTTTTTCTTTTATATGGACATTTGTTTGGAATTGGAGAACATGTGAAATTTGGCCTTCTTTGCTACCAGAAGGTGAAAGCAACCTGTAATTCTACATTTCATGACTTGCTTCTTGTACTGGCTTGTTCTTTGACAAAGAACCAATCATTGTGAATCCCATTTCCATATATGTATATGATTAGTTTGGAAATGTAAGATTTAGTTGTATATCTTTCTCTCTATATATCTCTCTTAAGCAAACTGAAACTTATATATAAAATTTGATTTAATTTTCACAGGTCAATTCAGGTTTACTCCAAAGAAAATCTCTGGAAATTGGTGTGTTTCTTATCTTGAATTAGCTATACAAGAGATAAGATAGTTGTATTTAGCAAATAGATTCAAGAAACAGGATTTAAACACCTAAAACTAATCTTAAAAGAAAAAAAAAAGAGTGAAATAATACAGAAAAGATACTTCAACACAAAAAGCAAACTACTTTGCATATAAGATAGAAACAAAATTTCTCTCATTCCAACTATTGTCAAAGTCAAATTAACTCCTTTAGCAATTCTGATGTACCACTAAAAGGATCAAAATTAAAAACAAAGAAAAAAATAACAAAGCATTTAAGTACTGAAAACAGAAAATGTTCTCAAAGTTCATAAAACAATTTTTGAGGAATATGATGTGCATAGTAGTTATCATTACTTGATATTTTCTGTGTATTATCTCGTTTATTTGAACATTTTCCATTCTTCCTCATTAGCATGCAAATTCCACAAGGCTGTGAACTTGCCAGTCTCTGGGTGATTAGCAAATGTGTAATTTGCATGTCTATATTCTAATGGCATAATTTACATATCTATATTCTAACCTGCTTTCCTCTCAGTACAAATTATTTTTAAAGTTTTATTCTCAGAGATTTTTTTTTAAATAGTTTTGTGAGACTACCTCACCCTAACCTCCAAATTCTTACAAAAGATCTATTTTCTTCTGTATGAATTTCATGTTCATAGAAATGATAATGGGCAGGTCAAAGTCAAATGTTTTAAAGCATGGTCTTAAGTCATTTATTCAAAACACTTTGAATATATTAATTAATTATAGCTATCTATTGTATTATTAATATCATGCAGACTCCTTGTTGAACTGCAGATTATGTTATTCTGAGGCAGAGGTTCCTAAATTTGTTTTCAGTGGACTCTCAATGTACCCCAAAGAAAGGGATCTGTGCCAGATGCTGGTCCACTCAATTTTAGGTCTATCCTGGGACAGCTGCACAACTACTGTTATGTTTATGTGAATTGAAAAGGTTAGGGAGCACTGGTAAATGACATTCTACTAAAAAAAGTGATCAATGCAGAGGTTAAATAGTATTTTCCATAGCTGTGCATGATTGAGTTTCTATGTAATTTCATACAATTTGTGTCCACAATTAAGCCCTTAACACAATATATGCTATCATATTAACACCTATTGAATGTATATTTACTGGTATATAAATCTACTTATCTACTTAAGATTCAGTTTGGTTACTTTAATTAATTTAGTTACTGTGATCGATTCTTTACACTGATCTTGACCTTGTGTATAATTCCACAGGTCTACTTAAAATAAAAACAGAATGAACTATACTTTCAATAAATACAAAGGCATTTACCAGGCAACACATAATTAGTATCAACTGTTTCTAATGCTTTTGACAAATAGCAAATGACTTGCAGACAAGCAAACACATGCTTCAAAATGGACCAGTGACAAATGATAAATGACAAAAATCTAAGATCAGACCATACCCAATCTCACACCTGCTGTTGAGTCAGATCTGAGTAAGTGGGTTAAAGTTTTACAGAAAGAAGGCTATGAACAAGTCCTTTCTCATTGTGTCACTCTATAAATTTAACAAGGGGCACTGATTTGTGCATTCTCTTCACCTCTACCTACTTCTTCCAGGTTCTTGAAAATAATATACCTAACATAAACAAAAACAAAAACAGAACTTAGTGCACTATCCTTCCAGCCATGGCACTAAACTTTGTTATTTTTGTTGTATAGTAAAATACTTCTTCAATATCTCTCTTTCTCACTATGGTTTAAATTCCATAGTGGCAGAGACTACGTTTTTGTGCTTTTCGTTTTGTTTTGTTTTGTTTTATTGCATTCTCTTTTTTTGCCTACCACAACACTTAGCACATGATAGGTGATCAATAAATATGTGTTGAATGAAAGAATGCATGAGTCATAGGAGTGCAATAAATATTTGCTGAATGGATATATAAATATTTAAATAGAAAAGGGTTTCACTGCAAATCAGGAGAGTCTGCAGTGTTCTTGGCTTGCCATCCCTGGGATAAAGCCTCTAGTCCAGCCGTGGGCAAACTACGGCCCGCGGGCCAGATCCGGCCTGTTTGAAATGAATAAAACTAAAAAAAAAAAAAAGACCGTACCCTTTTATGTAATGATGTTTACTTTGAATTTATATTAGTTCACACAAACACTCCATCCATGCTTTTGTTCCGGCCCTCCGGTCCAGTTTAAGAACCCATTGTGGCCCTCAAGTCAAAAAGTTTGCCCACCCCTGCTAGTCGATACTATGATGGGAGACTAAATAAAGGGGCAAGCTCCTGATTTTTTGAGCATAGTTGCCTGAAGTTTAGCCTCTGCTATACAAAGCTGAGCTGTGTGGGGAGAGGGGAGGGCAGCATGAAACATGCTGGTAACTCTCCATCTCAGGGGCTGGAGAGAGAGGAATCCTAGCTTATTGGCTATACCGAACCCTAAAAGGAGTTTCCATTCTGCTGAGCTAGAAAGGGAAGGAATAAGTGTGTGGGTTGTGGTACAAATGCCAGACTCTCACTGTTCTTACTGAGATTTAGCAGATTTTCTTTAATAAATGTCTCTCTATTTTCGGTATGTCCTTAAGACAATTTCCAGAAAGTTTGAATGGTGTTATTTTTTAAATTAAATGTATTAGGGTGACATTGGCTAATAAGATCATATAGGTTTCAAGTGTACATTTCCATGATACAAAAAGTTATGGTTGTCTGGGGAACTCCTCAGACCACCGTTTCATAAGTAAATCCTCAAAATATTATTTTTTAAGTTCTACAGGAAGTTGAATTTACCTAAAAACTTACTGATCTTAAGATAGTATTGTACATTCTAATTCTTCATTATCTGGTGAGAAACTTTATTCCGAAATGATTCTAACTTTCCTTTTCTCTTGCATATTTAGTGTCTTTGGAAAAGTAAGGGTCTCCTTTTGCTTTAACTCTAAGAAATAAGTGGGTTTATTTAAAAAGTAACATATTCCTTGCTTATCTGCTTTTGCATTTTAATAAATAGTATATTGGTATTTCATGTTTTCACTTGTATAAAAAAGCAGAGAAAGAAATCATGCTACTTATGAAAAATTAACTTCTTAAAAGCAGATATGTAAAAATTATTTTCCAAGTCTTTGTTAAAATTCCAAAACACATACTGAAAACTAATAGTACTTTGAAGACTATGAGTATGGCAAGTCAATTATCTTTACAGAACCATCAATGTGTTTGTCTCTAGATGACAGTGCTTTTTCAATATACTTCCTAATATTTTATCATTTCAGCTGAGTTAGGAATGAGCAATATTTTACTGCTGAATTATAATTAGATAAAAGGACACAAATTATGGTTGATAAAATAATTGTTTCCCTGAAAGAAAAATAAAGTGTTTTACATTGTGTACCAATACAATCAATTAGTATATCAATTAGGAGCACTTTTCATTTATTTTAAAATCTCATTACTTTATTTCCTAATGGGTTTTCTGTAACTCACTTTTAGAAGAACTGCTTGGAAAAAAATGGAATTCATTATAATTGAATTTGAGGCATATAAGCTTAAACTAATTATCATGCTTGAACTTCACTTTTTAATAAAAAATACCCTAAGTATATTCAGGTTAAAATTATAAAACTTAAGAAAAACCAACCAAGTATCATTTATATTCATAATTTGAAAGACCTAGAAGTCTATGAGAACGTCTAGCATTGATGCTAATAAAGGATGGACTTTCTTAGTTTTATAGTTAAACAAAATACTGACTTTGGTGGTTGCATTTTAAAATAATTCTGCCAGCAGAAAAGCAAAGGTGTGTTACTATAGTCTTCCACCAAGTTCCATAACTTAACTACCCACCAGAGAGAAACTGGCTTCATTGTCTCTCTGACTCCAACCTCTAAGATGCCTATCTCTGGCTGTATTTGCTAAAACTACATTAGAAAACATGCACATTTAGGATGAACTGAAGGCTAAGAGGTACAGTAGATTTGTGAGGGACTATCCAATGCCAGAAAATCTTTCATAGTCTTAAACATGGGACATTTCCTTAGAAGCTATGGCCTGTATCATGATGTGGCCCAGAGGAAAGGAGACTACAATAGGCAGCACAATGAGAGGTACACAAGAAAGTAGTAAATGCCAAGAGTGGCAGTGAGTCTTCTGGAGGTAGAGACTAACTTTTCCTTTGGTCCCTGCCTCAGTATCTGTTTCTCATAACTTTGATTATAGACAACTAGAGGCCTGTTGCATGAAAAGATTCGTGCAATAGGCCTTCCCTTCCCCTGGCTGCCGGCTCTGGTTTTCCTCAGGCACCGGGGACCCAGGCCTTCGCTCTGGCCGGAGCTGCCTTCAAACCTTCGCTGCTCTGGTTGGAGCCACCTTCAGTCTTCGCTCCCCGACTTCGTGCCTATGTATGCAAATTAACCGCCATCTTTGTTGCTGGTTAATTTGCATTTCTTGCTGATTAGCCAATGGGAGGTGTAGCAAAGGTATGGTCAATTACCATGTTTGTCTATTATTAGATAGGCTATCAGATGAAAAGTTTTTCCTTTATTCCCCTTTAATCTGATTTAAACAAAATTTTATGTTCAAAGTTTTCTAACTAGTTTGGTATGTTTTTATCAGCATTTTCTCTTTTTTTAAAATTTTTATTGAATTTATTGGGGTGACACTGGTTAAAAAAGAAATTATACAAGTTTCAGGTGCAGAATTCTACAACACATCATCTGTATACAGTATTGTGTCAAATCCCCATCCATCACTATTTATCCCCCCATCCATCACTATTGATCCTCCCATTCATCACTATTTATCCCCCGTATACCATACTCCATCTCTTCTAACATCGCTTCCCCAAGCAATCACCATATGGTTGCCCCTGTCCATGAGTATTTTTTAAAATATATATATATATATTTGTTATTGATTTCAGAGAGGAAGGGAGAAGGAGAGAGAAATAGAAACATCAATGATGAGAAAGAATCATTGATTGACTGCCTCCTGCATGACCCCTACTGAGGACTGATCCCCAACCCAGCATGTGCCCTTGACCAGAATTGAATCCAGGACCCTTCAGTCCCCAGGCCGACCTATATTCACTGAGCCAAAGTAGCTGGGAAATATTTTCTTTTTTCTTCCTTGCTCTATCCTCCCACCCCTCCACCCAACCCCTCTCTCTGACAGCTGTCAGCTTGCTATCTATGAGTCTGTCTCTATTTTGCTTGTTAGTTCATTTTGTTCATTGGATTCCACTTGTGAGTGAAATCCTGTGGTACTTGTCTTTCTCTAACTGGCTGATTTCACTTAACATAATACTCTCCAGGTCTATCCATGCTATTGCAAAGGGTACAATTTCTTCTCTTTTTTTTATAGTCATGTAAATAGTCTATTGTGTAAATATATCACAGCTTTTTTTATCCACTCATCCCATCTACTGATAGGCACTTGAGCTGCTTCAAAATCTTGGCTATTGTAAATAATACTTCAATGAACATAGGGGTACAGATATTCTTTCAAATTCGTGTTTTGGTTTTCATTGGCTATATTCCCAGAAGTGAAATCCCTGGGTCATAAGGCAGTTCCATTTTTATTTCTTGAGGCAACTCTATACTGCTTTCCACAATGGCTATACCAGTCTGCATTCCCATCAACAGGGCACAAGGGTTCCCTTTTCTCCACATGCTTGCCAACATTTGTTGTTTATTAATTTATGAATGATAGACATTTTGATAGTGTTAGGTAATATTTCATTGTGGTTTTAATTTGCATTTCTCTGATTATTAGTGACACGGAACATCTTTTCACGTGTCTGTTGGCCATCCGTGTGTCTTCTTGGAGAAGTGTCTATTTAGACCAATTGACTATTATTTAATTGAATTTTTTTGGTGTTGAGTTTTATACGTTCTTTATAAATTTGGGATATTAACCCCTTATCAGATGCATTTTCTAAAAACCTCTCTTTTATGTTTAATACATTGACAGGTCCTGAAATTGGTGGGAGAATTTGGTGCTTGAATACATGTGTGATTTTGGTATATGTTAGAAGAGAGAGTGGAGAGTGGGAATATATATTAATATAAGTCAATTTGAAGCCTGGGTTACTAGGAAACAGTCATTCCTCCCAGTTGTATCATTCACAGTCACATACCAACTCTTTGCCTTCCTCTATCACCAAGATAAAAATTAAATTATAAAAAAAGTCTATCTTAACACAAAAACCTATTTTAATGTACTAATTTTAAAATAATAGACTCTCAATTTATATACATATATACTTATCTAAAAAATTAGTTTTACAAACTACACTTTATAAATTTTATGCTTTGTTTCAATTGGAAAAATAGCCATTTACCAAAATCTACACAAATAAATGCTTCATTCAACATAACATCTATAAAGATTTAAAAAATAGATTCTCATCAAAATTATATTTTATTTATATGTATATATATACATATTATTATTTATATATACATATATACTTACATTGTATATATACATATATATTTCTATTGTATATATAAATATATGAGGTGGTAGATGTGTTAATTAACTAGATGGGAAGAATTTTTCATTGCTTATATCAAATCATCAAGATGTAAACTTTAAATATCTTATACTTTTATTTGTAAATTTTTCCTCAAAAATAATATTACACATATGTGGACCACATAATTTTTACTTTACTCTCCAGGAAAATGTTAGTGTGGATAATGGCTTTAAATGTCCTAGAAATAAGTTCTTGCTCATAGAGGACTCTAGTGCACAGGATGGGGACCAACGGTTTAAAATTGTGGGTTTACGCCATTTTGATGGCTTTATACAACTTATACACACACACAAAAAAAAATAGAGCTAGGTTGCTGTGTCTGAATTCTTGGATTTCTGTCCAGTTCACCAGTCCCTCTCCCTTATAAACCACCTCTACTTCTTCTTGCCTTGGTTTCCTCTTTGCACAATAGGGAGAGAGTGATAAACCAACTTTAATGACTCATGCCAGAGTTTATACATGTAGAAATCATCAGATCAAAGGACTCCTTCTAAAGCATAAATTTTTAAATAACTAGATATAAAGATTCAACTTTAAATGTTCAGAGAACTTGAATTTCTCTAGTAAATCATACTTGGAATACTTAAGCCACACTTTTCCCAATAATACTACAGGATTGGAAATAAATGGGAAGAATTGTATTATTTTGTGGAGCTACATTTCATGGTAGAAAATATTGCAGTTAGTTACCTGACCTAGACTGATGAACGCTGAGTTAGTTGCAATGATTATTATTCCATTATTCATTTTACAAACAAAGTGGTACTTAAATTTTCTAAGATTTGTTCTTCTATTTATTCACTTTTCAATAAGTGTAAAATGTAAGGATTTATCTATTTTTTATATGTTAAAATTGGATTCAGTAAATTTGTTTTTCATCCATTTGGAAGCATAATCACAATTATTTATTAACAACATTGACATATTGACTATTTTGCTGCTAAGTTTGTGTTTTGTATTAAGGCAACTTAATACTGTGTTCTATGCTTTACACACATTATCGTATTTAGTCTTTTCAATAAACCTATAAATTAGACATTATTACAGCAGGCATTTTTAAATGAGGAAATTAATATTCAGCAGGTTAACTAATTAACCAAAGTCTTAGAGTATTTGAAGTGAGAAGCCAGGTTCAAATCCAGACCTCACACCAGAGCCCTGATTCTTACTAAATTATCAAAATGTCTAAAAATACATGTTTAACCTGATTTTCTTTTCAGACGACTTAATGTTGAATAACATTTACTGTATGCTTTTCCATAAAAAGAATAATGAAAAATATAAGAGTACAAAATAGCAGAAAGAGAAATAAAATCACCCATTTCAATAATGCCTACATAAAGACATTACTGTATGTTGTTGATTTTTCTCTTAAATTTATTCAATATTTTCATAGCTGTGATCTTACTATTTGTGCTGATTTTTTACAGAGAGGAAGGGAGAGAGATAGAGAGTTAGAAACATCGATGAGAGAGAGACATCGATCAGCTGCCTCCTGCACACCTCCTACTGGGGATGTGCCCACAACCCAGGTACATGCTCTTTACCGGAATCGAACCTGGGACCTTTCAGTCCGCAGGCCGACGCTCTATCCACTGAGCCAAACCGGTTTCGGCATTGCCTTCTTAATTTTATACAACATAAGTATTATTAATATTACTATGGCATCTTTTAAAATATATGAAAAGACTTCATAACATATTATTAAAAAGTAAGCATTTAAGTATAGTTAGACATTTAAGTTATTTCAACGTGGTCTCTATTATAAATGTGTTGGTCATAATAAAACACATTTTATTTTTTTTTTAAATTGTACTTGTTTTCTTAAGGGAAGTCTATAAAGGTGGAGTTACCATTTCAAGTAACTACTAACACAGTTAATGTTCATTTTGCATAATGACAAAATCTTTTACAAAGGCTTCTACAAATTAGCCCCATATAAATGCATGAATGTACACAGTTTACTATGTCACAAGAGTGCATAACATATCAAATAAAAAACACTGGAAGGTGCTCTAGGTGAAAGCCACATCTTATAACTACCTACCCCATCCCCCTTAAAAATGCTAATAAAACAGCTGGGCTCAGTGGTTGAGCATGGACCTATGAACCATCGATTCCAGGTCCGGGCATATATGGTTTGGTCCTCAGTATGAGGTGTGCAGGAGGCAGCCAATCAATGATTCTCTCTCATCATTAATATTTCTACCTCTCTCTCTTCCTCTCCCTTCCTCTCTGAAATTAATAAAAATATATAAAGACATCAGAGGGGTAAGGGCATGAGAGGGTGTGGGGGGCAAAGGGGGGGTAAGAACACATATGTAATATCTAAATCAATAAAGAAAAAAATTTTTAAAACAAAATATATAAAAATGCTAGTAAAACAGAAGGGGGAGGAAATTGATTCTTATATTTTAAGACTAGAGGCCCAGTGCATGAAATTCATGCACTGGGGTGGAGGGGGATGTCCCTCAACCCAGCCAGAAACTTTTCCAATCTGGAACTGCTGGCTCCCAACCACTCGCCTGCCTGACTGCCCCTAACCGCTTCTGCCTGCCAGCTTATCATCCCCTAACCACTCCCCTGCCAGCCTGATTGACACCTAACTGCTCCCCTGCCAGCCTAATTGCTCCCAACTGCCCTCCCCTCTGCCAGCCTTCACCCCCAACTGCCCTCTCCTGCAGGACCGGTTGCCCTCAACTGCCCTCCCCTGCCAGCCTGGTCACCCTTAACTGCCCACCCCTGTAGGCCCAGTCCCCTGCTGGCCATCTTGTAATCACATGGAGGCGGCCATCTTGTATGAGGGTGTGATGGTCAATTTGCATATTACCTCTTTATTATATAGGATAAGAGGAAAATCTTTCCAAAGTGTCAATAAAAGTGACAGAATATACACAAGCATCCTTCCAAATATTTCCTCACATCTTTAAGTTACTCTATCTCCTTTCTATAAATTCAGTATACCACTGAACCTTAACTAATAGAGAAACAAATTAGATACAGTTTAAAATGTGGTGTGTTGGGGGAAATTATTTAAATATGAGCTTTTCTTATTAGTAGTGGCAGACCAAGCAAGGTTCACAACATTATCAGCAGAGTTAGCTGATTTAATTTCCATATAATGTTTTCAAGATATCTCTTCCTTAAAAGTTGTTGAACAGGCACTAGGCATTCTAAATAAACAGAGCTTCTAAAGAAAATGTAATTGCCAGTGTGTACAGAGCCAGGGAAGTCCCATGGACATGATAAGTTTGGTAACCAAGAGAGAAAGCATTAATGAACGTAATCATGAAAATGTTATTAGCTGGAGCATTTAAAACAAAACAATTAAGAGGCTTTCATTTCATTAAGCCACCAATATCACTCAATATCATTCTGAGGCTTTAAAGTAAAGAGGTTCTCTCTTTAGCCTCAATTTAAATGAAAAGCTACAAATGATCTGAAAGTGTGAATAGTTTTAACATGCAATTCCACTTACGGGAATCTATACTAAAAAAATTGAACTGAACTGAGAAAAAAGATTTATGCTCAGTGCTATTAATCACAGCATTGTTTGTTAGAAAAAAAGCAAAATCTCCAAAATTAAAGTAGAATTATGTAATAAATAACACTTAAAGAAATTGTGGTGAATATATACAATGGACCAACGTGAAACATTTACAATTTGATTGCAATGATTTGGGGAAGTGCTAGTGAATCTTCAACAATAATGGTAGTTTAAAAATATTTACATTCTATAGTCTTTCCACTGTTTTAAAGTGTACATAGCATAGAAAAATTAAGGGGCTTCCCATTGGTCAGTGGCTAGGTAGTCAACACAGTACCGCTGTTGATATTAACAAAAGAGCTGCCTAAATGTGGTTATTTGGCAATTTCCTCCATTCTTTAAGTTACTCCATCTCCTCCAAAATTGCTCCAAATGAAAAAAAAATTACATTGCAGAAAAAAAGTCTTAATCCCATTTGAGTAAAAAAATAATAATAAATCTATAGTACAGAGTAGAGACAAGATAATGAACAGGAAGTAGAAAAATTCACAGCAAACTAAAAAACTATTAATTTTAATGTGAAAAAGAGAAAGTATAGAGAGGAGCTAAGGTCTTTCATGTTTTACTTTGTACACATTTCTAAAGCTTGAATCTTTTGTAATAAAACTAATGAAAATACAAACAACAAAAATTAAAGAAAATAGAAAATTATAGCAACATTTATGTCTATTTTAAAAAGGGGATAGATATTAAGGTTATTTTAATGTTTTTCTTTTTGTCTGTGTGCCTATGTAACAATTTTTTTTCCTTAGAGGAACTATCAAATTGAATGTTATTTTCGGTCTCAATGGTCAAAAGATGCTTGAAAATGCATTTTTATTGTTGAAATATTCTGAGTGTCATACTAAAATTTTAGGCTTAATTTATGTCTTAATAACACTTTCTGGAGTTATTTGTTGATCATTAAAATGTCACTGAAAAACTCTTTAATAAATTACTGTAGCAAGTAGCTTCCTAATGTTCTGATTGGCCTGCGATTCTCAGCAATTTCATCTGTCCTTTTTGCAAGATATATGTAGAGGCTGGGATTTGTCATATTCTATTTTGTTTATTCAGGCTCTGGGAGGTAATCCCAATTGGAAATTTATCAAAGATATCCGTATGGCAATAAAGATAATCCTTCAGCATCTAGATTAGTTCTCTGTTTTATACCACTAATGAATACTCCAGAGAAATATGGGTAATTTTCCAGAACAAATTAACCTTACAGCACAGCCACTTATAATGTTCATTTTACTGGACACCTACGACGCAGAATAAATTTAAATACAGTTTAATCGACCCTTCCAGGCCTGGTGGAGATTAAACAGCTAAGAAATAAATATAATGGTAATTAACCTAAATTGATGCTAAGATGGTTTTTACGTAAGTACTGACAAAAATCACATTTGGGAGCTTAATTTCGAGCAAATAGAGAATATGGAATCAGGCAGCAACATCGTCCTACATATCACGCGTGTCACAATCGTTCAGAGGTGGCTTTTGCTGGCAAGGAAATCTGATTTTTAATTACTCTGTTGTTTCCAGCACATAATGGTCATGACTTGTTTAACAGGAGCACCAGGATCTAAGCTGCATTTCGCTTCCCTCCTGCCTTCGTTTCACTGCAGAATTGACAAAATGTAGCTCTCTGTCCTACTAATAGGGCAGCATGAAAACTAATTGGTATTCTCTGTTTTCAAATATTTGTATCCTCAAGCTTCTCTGCCTAAAAAAGCCTGACAGAGTCTCTTCATTATCTAATTATGCTATAATTATTGCATACTCAATTGCCAGGCCAGACTAATTCATTTATGTTGTGCATCAATATAAACTTGGGCCTCTGGAACAAGATTTAACCAACTTTTAAAAATTCTAATTTATATCACAGTGTTGTCTCCTGGTGATTCAAAACATGAGTAATCTTTCTTTTTATTAAAAGAAGAAAAATCTAAATAAATGTACTAACTAAGGTAGCTTTTAAATCATTGCTGTTATTTTTGTTGCAATTGGCTTTGCCATGCAATCCCAATGAAAAATTATGTGAACTTGATGATCTTATAGTACATTAGAATTGTGCAAGCTAACTATTGAAATGAGTAGGTATTTGCTACCTGTCTCCTAATCTATTCTGGACCAAGACACTGATAGTCCTGAATCTCCATCAATAATAAAAATGTTTGCAGGCCTGAACAATAAAGAGTAATGTTGTACATAATGATAGCATAAGCTCCTGTAATAAATACTATAATATTAATATCAAAAGACCAGGGAAGTAAATGCTTATCTACATAGGGGGAACATATTACTCTAAGATAATAGCCTGCAGGGTAATATAGCACATATGTTTAACATCTTCATGTGACCAAGAAAAAATTAAATTTCATCTGCAAGTAGTTTTAGCTTAACCAGGTAATAAAATTATTCCTGAGTTATTTTTAGTCACAAAAAGCTGAGTCATAAGTGAAAAATACAAGTAGCGATATTATCTTTCTCTTCACTTTGATTGATTATATACATTGCATTGTAAGTGAAAAAAAAATAACTGAAACCACTTAATGTAATATAAGGGTATCTTCAAATTACAAAATTGTCCGGAAGGCTGTTGGACTGACTAGTGGCCATTCTCCCATCAGATTCTTCCTCCAGGCTTCCTCTACACCGTGTCCTGTGCTGCAGGAGGTTGACTTTCATGAGCTGCATCATTCCCCGTGTCCCAACTCCTCCATCCTCAGTTTGGTTTGGCCAACAGAGGCAGCAGCAGAAAACTGATGAGCTGGAGACGGAGGGTGAGAGGAAGAGTGGGGGAAAGGGAGAGGGAAAAGGAGGTGGAGGGAAGCACTAGAGGGAAGAAGGAGAGAGAGAGGTAGAGGGATGGGGAGAGGATAAAATTGGACCCTTCCTCTTGCTGCCAGGCTGGTTTTTCCTATCGAGCTCCCACAGCTGCTGCTCAAGCCCGGTACTAGGTTCCACTCTTTTTTCCTATGTCAGGCTGCTCCATTGGGAGCACAAGTCAGAAAGGCATCCTGCATTTGTTGGTGCTGGGATGCTTCACCATCCCTTGCTGGATCCTTTCATCCTATCTCCATTTCAGTACAGTGGGGCCTTGACTTACGAGTGTCCTGACTAACGAGATTTTCAAGATACAAGCCGTCTCTCGGCCGATTTTTTGCTTTGAGTTGTGAGCTAAAATTCAGGTTATGAGCCAGCTTCAGATACCCCACCGCTAGTTTGCGCAGCGGACGTCACAGTGAACGCCACAACATCAGCCCAGCATCACGTGTCTCACTCGTTCACTTCTTGATTTGACATAAGAGTAATTTGAGTTATGAGCTCCGTCACGGAACGAATTAAACTTGTAAGTCAAGGCCCCAATGTAAATAGACCTTACATTAAACTTTCATTATACTTTCTTCAATTAACATTTTGGGTATGTCCTGTTGACTGCTACAGCTATTGTTTCATAACCTTCCACAATACGGTGTGATTTTCAGATACCATGGGAGGAGTTTTTCCATCTATTCGGTTGCTATTTGGTAAACCAAACTGCGAATGAAGGCTCATTAAAGGACTAACTTATTCCCACTATAAGGAATCAGGTTTAGTGTTTTCTGTAGTAGTCAATAAAACCAACCAGACTATTTCATATAATTTCATCTACAATACAAAAAGGGCAAAACTTTTTTCTGAGTTTCCCTATGTTTTAAAACAAATCATGTATATGCAATGTTGAAACAACCATGGAAAATTATTAAAAAGTGAATGTTACCTCATTTAATATAAATTTTCACTAAATAGAGAGGTGATATGACATGGTTTCCTTGACATCCGTGTCATGTCTAAGGAATGGAAGAGGTACAGTGTTAAATATTGTTCAAGTTTTTTATTTTCTTTTAAACTAACAACAATTATAATATTCTGAATACTTTACATATATTGAATACTTTTCACCTCTTAAAACTCTATAAGGTAGGTTTTATTCTTCCTCCATTTTGTAGGCAAGGGCTTGGTCATAGAGAGATTAATTAATGTGCCCCAAATCATAGAGTGAGTGGTAGAGCTGTAAATATAATCGGAGTTAAAAGTAATTAAATTGGCCTCTGCAGGTATCCCTTCCCTTACTTCTTTTGATAAAAATAATAATCAAATTTCCTAAGAAATGTACCTTTTGAGGTAAAACTAAATTTATATGCCCTTTGGAAGTAAATTTTATATTATATTTACCCAATTATATTTTAGTTGAAGTAATTTTTACTAGAATATTATTTTAAGCTTCTCTTATTTGGTTTCATTATATGAGAGAAGAAACATAATATCAATGTAACTATGTCACAAAGATAAATGAAAGAGCAAATATAAGAATCACATGACACCTAAGAAACAGCTACATCACTGGCATTCCTAACTCATCCTATTCGTTGCTGCCTTTGTTGACAGATGCATCAAATATTCATAAAATGAATGGAGTATAAATGGTACTATCCTTATGCTTCTGTTATTAAGAGAAAAATACACATGTTTTTGCTGGCTCTCATGGACATATCATGAGGGAGATAAACATGAACACATTAATCACATCTGTGATTATTATCACAATAAAGAGATTTAAGATGAAACAAAGGTAATATTTCAAATTAAGTATATGAAGAGTTAAACCTAGGTCTTATCTAGACAGGAATGGGGTTGATGGAAAAAAAATATTCTAAGGACAAGGTAAACTAGTAGAAAGGAATGCATGGAGGGAAGGGGAGTTCAGGTTTTTTTTGAGAAGTAAAAATTCATCATTAGTTCTGAAATTCAGAACATTCTAGATAGTGAGGCCTAGCTCCTAATTTCTTTTTTGAAATAAAGTAGATTGTTTTCTATTTTCAGTTTAGGAGATAGAATTTTTAAGGGACTCTCCTTCAAGTTTCTAATGTCAAGGACATAGTTCCAGCCTGTGTATTTTTGTTTTTCATATTATCCCATTCTGCAGGGAGAAAGACAAAGGTCACTCAATGAAGTTGAAACAACATGGCAAATTTACCTTGAAAACACTGTATGCAGAAAGTGTCTCAATAATTGCTCCTAAGGGATTTCATCCATGGAAAACAACAGTAATAATTGGAGAACAGGATACATTTTTACATGAAATTATAATAGAGTATGAGAGCTATAATTTAATCAGTATCTATTAGGCATTTTGAATACATTATAGATAATCCTTAGAGAGCCCTATAGTATTGGCACTTTTATCCACATTTTACAAATGAGGAACAAAAAATCACATGACTTGCCCTAGTTTTTCACTTTTACATAGCAGTGCTAGCATTATAAACATGGTTAGTTTGACTCCAAAGTTCTTGTTCTTTCTATCTACCTCTCAGATGAAAAATTAATCTTAAAGCAAAGTTTAGTATTAATATGAGAAAGTAGAAAGAAGGTGAGAATTGTGGATTAAAGATCCATAATATATAGAAATGTGTCATATTTAGAATAACTCTATATTCTTTCATTCATTGGATTTTTAAATTTTTAAGATTTACTGTTTTGAGGAGGTGTTTCTTATAAAAATAGGTAAATGCATTTTGTCTATAATGAGCTGGTGGGGAGGGATTCACGGCAATGTAGGAAATGGGGAAACAAGAATATACATCCACTTTCAGTTTCAGACAATGCTGTTTCTCAAAACCTGATTCTACATTGCCTGGACCACCTGCTTTGTGAGAATATTTTTGAGTTGTTAAAATTGTACTCAGTTTTATATCTTGTACTATATACTAAGTAATTGTTTAAAGTAATATACAGACATTATTCAAATCTAATACTGTTAAAAACCTAAAAACAGGCATTATAATCCCCATTTTACAAATGGGAAGTCTGAGGCTTAGCAATATTATACAACTTTCATTTAAGAATCCATTGAGAATATTTGTATGTGGTTATTACCTGCCAAGGGATATGCTAAATGCTTTACATCAATTATCTCAATAAATCCAATAGTACTAGATAGGGATGATAAAAAGAGTGATGGTGATGGTGATGGTGATGGTGATGGTGATGTCATGATGATGATGATGATGATAATCATAATGATGATGACCATAATAATATCCATTTTATAGATGAAGAATTTGTGTAAACACCTCCACCCACCACATTCTGCATACTGAACTTGATACTCTAAAGATCTCACTTTAAGAGTCAGAATTCCCAAAGTATCTCCTCAGAAATTTGTAAATTTATCACTTTTTAGTGTGACGATATTTTTTGCTCTACTCTGGTGACCATTCAAAGAATATAAGGAAGTGTTATATTCATCTTTATGGTTTAAAAGACAACTCTAAGTACCAGGGCCCTAAGACCTGATTATCATCCATCTGTGGCAATTAAACTAATGGCCTTCATTATAAAAAGAACTGTTGCTTTTTTAAAAAAGCTCATTTCATTGCTGAAGCTAATTTTTCCAGCTGTGATCATATGCTGACTGGGAAATTCATAAATGAAAATAATAATCTATGTATTGGTTTCATATCTGACACATTTGAGACTGCATAGGAAATTACTTCTTGTTTAGAATTATTTTAATGACCTTGGCCCTGAAATGTTCTTAGATGGCCAATTTGAGCAAGAGCTGATGACATTAAGTGAGAAAACAAAAATTTAGATTGAGCATGAGAATGAGTAAACACAAATTTATAAATGGATTCTAAAGTATTTGGGATATTAAACCATAATGTAATATAGGATGACAGACTAGAACTCCTGTGTTGTATCAACTTTTATGTGACCTTTATGTTTCATTCATCCCAAACTCTATTTATCTCCTTCTTTTTCCTTTTCTCTATGTTGCATACACATAACAAAGGCTCAGTCTTCCATATGCCCAAAGCACTGTGGATAACACATTTGCTCCCCCTCAACCAGTCCACTGCTCTTGCTTTTTACCACTGATTTCATAATATCATTTTTTTAAATGTATATTATGATAAAAGTAATAAAATTAAGCTGACTGTACACACAGGTTAAACCAATTAAATACAGAGCTTTACTAATAAAAATATGTATATATGCTAACAAACATAAATAAGATGAACAAGTTAGTCCTGGATTTGAAGATGAATCAATGAATAAATTAGAAAGATATTAATTTTTCTCATCTATTTAACATATTAGAATAGCTATTCTCAATAAGGAACATGTATCTTCAAGGATTTATTACAAAATTATGATCTGTAAAGAATTCAAATATGCCTTGCCTTTGCCATTCTCTATTGGAGACCACTGCTTCTACTGTTGGGAGCATGTCATGTGTTCAGAAAACAATACTTGGAGAGGTAAGGGAATTAGGTGTGAAACTATGCAACCTAAATCATGTTTGGAAAAACAAAATTGTCATTGAAAGAAAAAAAGCATAAGCATAGTTCATATGTCTTTTGGATATTGTTGCAGAAAATATTTTGAAATTGAAATGTAACAATGTGCATAAGGAATAGTAATAATTCCTACAGCATCTTCATTTCCATGGAGGACCAGAATAACAAATCCAATTACTATCACAAAGAACAGATCTCAGTTTTGAGGTGAACGAAAATGTTATAAATCTCATTGGGGGAAAAAAGGGAGTTAATCTTTATATAGACTTACATTTGGTATATATGGGAATTCTGTTGTTATACAGATTAATTTTAAATTATTTAAATAATAGTCTATCAATTTCTGGTTGCAAAATACTCAATAACAAGATTACTTTAAAAATCACAATGAAATACTATGCCGCTATAAAAAAGAAGGAACTTTTACCATTTGCAACAGCATGGAACTGGAGAGCATTTTGCTAAGCAAAATAAGCCAGTCGGGAAAGATAAACATCACATGATCTCACTTATATGTGGGATATAATGATCAACATAATTTGATGAACAAGAATAGATCCAGAAACAAATGGTAGGGGAGGGGGTTTAGAGAGCAACCAAAGGACTTGTATGCATGCATACTTGCATAACCAATGGACACAGACACTAGGGCGGTGAGGGCTTGCCCAAGGAGGGAATGGTTGGGGGGCGGGGGCGGTCAATTGGGGAAAAAGGAGACATATGTACAACTTTAGACAATAAAAAAATCCATTTCTCAATATTATATCCTACTTTTTCTCTGTGCATATATTTTTTCTCAATATGCATTTTACTGATTCACCATCTCCAACATTACCATATTGCTCTTCCCCCAGTTTCTCCAAAAGAGGTTGCAACCTTCTAAATTTCTCCACCAAAAGTAGTTAACATTTACTTCTCGCTTCTACAATATATTCAATTCATAAAAATATCCTTTTAGTTCTAACTTGAAAATACATTCAGAATCGAGTACCTTCCCAATATGTCCACTCCTACCACGATGCAAACAATGTCTGCTTAGGTTTGCATAACACATTTCTAAAGTGACTTCCTCCCTAACAGTGGATTCTTCACACAGCACCAGAGTGCTCCTTCCAAAATGGAAGTCAGATTATTTTGTTCCTTTGGCAAAAATCTGTCAAAAGTTTTTCATTTAACTCATGAAAGTTTCTACGTAAACTTGTCTTTGGCTACTCACTTGACATTATCTCCTATTGCTTCAAGCCTTGTTCATTCAGCTAGACCCACACTGGTTATGATGATGTTGATGTTGATGATGATGATGTTAATGATGTTGATAATGGCCATAAGCATTAGCGCATCTAAATGATTCAGAGCATTTGTACCTGCTGTTGTCTCTACCTGGAATGCTCCTCTCAACAGTGCTATGACTCACTTCCCACTGCCTCCAATCATTGTTCATTTATTTTCTTTTCAATGATTCCTGAAGACCCACCATGCTTTGCAAAATACACAAGCACTAAGTAAATATGCCCTACCTAAATAGCTAAAAGTCAGCAATGCCAAGCGAATAGCAAGCAGCATCTAAGGTAAAATTTCAAAAGGTATTCATTAGGAAAAATTGGCATAAATCATTAGCATTCCACAAATAACACAGGAATGAAGCTTCAACTAATGAAAGTGGCCCATATAATACACAAGGTTAAGTCTCTCTTGAAAGAGGAAATGATAAGTCACCTGTAGAAGAACAGAGTAATGATAAAATCAGCAATGGGCATCATTTTTATAGAACTTATTTCAATAAATTAGTTATTCCCATAAGGGCAAAACTAATGGAGACAGTGAGAAAACCACAGAAAAAATTGTACTCAAGATAGTAGCCCTATCTATCCACAGAATTCTGACATTATTATAATTGAATACATCACTCTTTCAATTAAAAAGTGAGGTTTACAAAATGTAATAGATTAAAGCTAGTTTTAGTTTTATTTGTCCCAACGTCTGGTATCTGAATCTGTGTGACTCAAAAACAAATCTGTAAAATATCTTTAAAACATTTAATCCTCACCCAAGGATGTGTTGTTGTTTTGTATTTTAGAGAGAGAGAAAGGGAGAGGGAGAGAGAAACATTGATATGAGACATTGATTAGTTGCCTTCTGTGTGCACCCTGATCAGGAATCAAACCTGAGACCTTTCGGTATATGGGACAATGCTCCAACCCACTGAGGAAACTGGCCGGGGTCATAAAAATATTCAAAGCCTTCTCTTCTACTGCAAAATTCCAATGGACAAACAAAAGCCTAACATCTATATTTCACTGAATTTTTTCATCAAATCTACTTACTTTCTGATTAGTATTTTTGGCTTCTGAGAAATACACTTGATGAATTTTGCATCTTGATGCTTTGCATGCAATTAAGACTAGAGATGGACTTTAATCCCTTTATAACACAAACCCACATTTTCATCACAATGGACAGCTGAGTTTCTATTATAGAGAGTTTTTTATGGTTTCTTATGTAATGTCATGGTGATCATAGGTGCGGTAATGTGGCTTCATATTGCAGGTGAGAACATTAAGACTCATTAAGAATGAAACACTTGCCTAAATCTCAACCAACTAGACTCAGACTCTCAACCCTGCAAGTTAGAAAATAAGCCTGATTTTGTTAGCAAATATTTTTCAGGGATATGTCATCTTCACAAAACTCTGAAGACTGAAGAAAATCAGAAATCTTAATTTATGAACTTCGAGGAAGCATCAGGATGTCAAGTGGACTGGGCATTTGCATCAGCCTATTCAGCATGTTTTCTCTTTGCAAGAAAAAGTATGTGGGAATTAAATTTATCAGATGGGTTATCAATGAACTCAGAATCCTAACCACAGGAGGTATTTTTATGATTGAAATGTAAAAATGCTCAGTTCAAATAGCCTGATGTAGCTTTCTCACCCACTAGGCCTGATTGGCAGGCAGGGAGGCATGCCAACCCAGCAAACAGTACAATTAGCTTAGCACTTCCCCTTGGGCATTTGGAGTTGTCCTTTTCTATTTCACCTACCTGGCTGTTGCCTTCTGTTTAAACAACCTTTCTCCTAGTGAGATGAATATAACCACTGGTCAAAGTACTAGTATGCCATCTATTCCTTCCACACTTAAACTATTCCCGAGTCACCTTGGTTGGAATTCCGGAATTCCAACCAAGCTCTTTTGTTCTGTAACTATTTGGTTGTACATTTACTGACCATTCATTCGGCATCCTTTCATTCAAGAAGAGTTGTTGAGCATTTATTCTATGAAAATAATAGAGACAGTCTTTGTCTTCATAAACTTCAAAGTATAAAAGATAAAATAGAAATTAAACATTATTAAAATCAGTTACTTTGAATAGATGAACACAAAAGTCCCTGGAATTATAGGAACAACAGGGAAGTTCTCTCAGAAGAAATTTTTTATAAAATTGACATGAAGGAATGAGGGAAAATTCTTATCTTTGTATTATAGATGGTCTCACTTACTATGTATGGATTTATTGGTTTAATTTTCATAGGGCATCTTTATTCATTTATCCATACATTCAGTTAGAACACCTAATAGTTGCATCAACATTAGATTAGACAAAATTAGGTCTTATTTGATTATCTATATCATAAAAATACAATATATATATAAAATAACTATATAACATCTAGCATAAATGGCCTCTTAAAAAGCCATTATTAGTGGTATTCAGTTTAAAAATGGTAATTATTACTCAGTATAAGATCTTACTTGCCCTAATTCCTGTACAAAACAGTATTTCCTCAGCTCTCTCTCTTCACCCAGGATCTCATCATTTGTCCCCTGCAGGATAACTCTCAGGGCAACTTTCTAATCAAGAACATCGCTATCAAAATAATACTCTGCTTTCAAAAATGGGAGATTTGGAGAATGTCCTTAAAACTTCGTCATCCAGATGCCTTGAACTTAAGACCAAGTCTTTAAGCATTTCAATAATTAAAAGTTTTCTTGCACTTTATTAACATTAAAGGCTTTTAAGGCATAAAAATTACAGTGGTAATACTGTTCTATTTCCCCAAGGAGTCCTAAGGGGAAACAGGGTATCCCTAGGGCAAGCTCACAGTCCTTTCCATCCAGCAGTGGCCTCATGACTCCAGCTTACACTACCAGCCCCTCACATCCTGAACCACGCATCACTCTTGCTCCTCCAACCACTGAGCAAGTTGAAAGCAATTGCAGGAACCCAGACATTCACAAGCTAGACTTATATGATTTGTGTCACAGTTGTCTGGTAATATGAAAAATATGCTTATGGATGTTGAAATGAGAAGTAGAAGTAGACAACAAGCATATGAATTGACATTTAATACTGGTCAATACAATTTAATACCTTAATGCTTAGGTAAAGTTTTCATTATAATTCAACCTAAACTATAAACTTTTAAGCTATGACAGAATTCCAGATTCCCCCCATAATCTTCTTGATATTTAAGACCCTCTACTCTTTGGCTATACTCCTCCTATTTCTCACTCTGAGCTGTCATAGCTTCTCAGCAGGTTTATATAACATAACCTTGATATTCATGAAGACATATTTGAAGGTCTTTGTGTATTTGCTTGAGCTCCAAATTCTCTTTCAAATCTTCTTTCTTCCTAGTGGCATATAAACTGCTCATATTACACCTTAATCCTTTTCAAATTTCACTAACATTTCTAATTTGATGAGAAAATTTTGACCTAGCTGGGGCTTTTCTTAAAATACCTTAACTAATTAGTGCTTCTTAATGTATAGAATGTACATGAAGGCCTTATTCCTTTCTAACATCATAGCCTTCAAAAAATTTGACTCTATTCTGATTCATTAAAACCAAACCTAAATATTGCCTTAAAAGAATCATTATTTTAAACATCTCTTAATGTTCATCTCCATTGTTAAATTTTACTTTTGTTCTTACTTGTGAGTATATTTATTTGGTTGAACTTATTTTGAGAATGATACCAATACCTTCCTTTCCTTTTTTTTAAATTTAAATCCTTTATTGTTTTAAGTATTACATATGTATCCTTTTTCCCCCCAATTAACCTCTCTTCTTTAAAAAATTTTTTTTAGTATTGTGCCAAAAAATGCTTATTGTAGGTGAAGCTGCTAAACTTATTCACTGATAAATGGCATGATCCTAAACACTGGGCACACACAAAATGAAAATAAGTTTGTATCTCACACCATGGAACATTGAGGTCATTCAATGTATATAAACGTATATTTTACACACAGTACACATATTTATATGTATAATGTGTACATATATATGAATAGCTTTAATATTCATATTTG
>NW_005369915.1:695724-735548 GCF_000412655.1 Myotis brandtii
TATATATATACACACACACAATTATCTATTTCCAACTGTAAGGGACTCTAAGGCTATCTGATATATTTTAGGTCCAGTTTAAGCAAGGGGTTTTCATTACTCTAGAATGCACCTTTGTCTCTGAGAGCTCATAATACTTCATCTTCTCATTTCCCTATGCATGTCTCATTTCTCTAATTTGGTAATATGATCCTTAAAGACAGGGAACTACTAATTTCATTTTAAATTCCCCCATGATACACAGAACACTATAAGCACTTGATAAAATTCTTGCTAATTAGTATGTTTTCCTCCACAGAAGTAACAGACAGATTAAAACACCAAAAGCAGACACATATATGAAGGAATAAAATGTAGATCCATTCCTTAAATCTTTATCTAAAGAATAAAGAATACAGTTTTCCTTCAAGTTTGAAACAGCTTTGCCATTTATGATTAGGATGTAAACATGTAAATAAAACATTTGTTAAATTTATTGAAGTGAATTAACATTTTCTGCTAGAGGCCAGGAGGAAAAGGGAGGAAGCCTGCATAACCCCAATAATGGATCACTACTAAGGCATTGCAGGCATAGATTGTGTAGCACTGAAAAATCTCCCCTAAAGGAGAAATATTTATGGGTGATCATGGGAATACGGTGAAAATAGCAGAGGCAGTATGTGTTTTTATTTCTTCTTGGCTCTCCCATCAAATCAAAGGAAGGAGTCACTGTGCTAGAGGCTCAACTGGTGATTAAGACTTTGTGTTCATGTGACACAGATGTTTGTTAAAATTAGAGTGTTAAAAACAAAAACATGAATATACTTTCTGCTAAAAGTTAAAATATAATATCTCAGGTCTAATTGGTGACCATTTGAAATCCTATTTCCCTCCCAACACACATGCATGCATGCACACACACACACACACACACACACACACAAACACTCATTATATCCTATATAATAAAAGAGTAATATGCAAATTGACCCTAATGGTGGAACGACCGGAATGACTGGTCACTATGATGCACACTGACCACCAGGGGGCAGACACTCAACACAGGAGCTGCCCTGTGGTGGTCAGTGTGTTCCCACAGGGGGAACTCCACTCACCCACAAGCCAGGCTGACAGCTGAGAGCTCAGTGGTGGTGGTGGGAGCCTCTCCCACCTCCTTGGCAGCACTAAGGATGTCCAATTGCAGCTCAGGCCCGCTTCTCCTGGGAAACGGGCCTAAGCCATCAATCGGACATCCCCCAAGGGCTTCCAGGCTGCCAGAGGGATATCTGACTGCCAGCTTAGGCCCAATCTCCTGGGGAGCGGGCCTAACCTGGCAGGTGGACATCCCCTGAGGGGTCCTGGACTGCCAGAGGGCACAGGCCAAGCTAAGAGACCTCCCCACCCCAAGTGCACAAATTTTTGTGCACCAGGCCTCTAGTATATGTATACATACCATATTGGGCAAAAGTAGGTTTACAGTTGTTCATATGGAAAATAATTCAAAAATTAATAAATAATGCTACAAGAATAAACTATGTGTTTCATATACTCATAACTATAATCCTACTTTTGCTCCATCCTATATATAAAGAGATATAGAGATGTAACCTACATAGCCACATATCTGAACTATGAAATAGAATCCTGCATGTTAGTGTTCATTTATTTTTTACCTTTTGACCCTTTTTCAGCTTAATGGCTTCTATTTCATTCTAACTGAAATAGTTCTTGGTGAGGTCTGTTCAATAAATAGGTTCAATGAATGTGTGTTTAAAACATGTTGGCTTGGTTGAGGGCTCTGCAGGCAGCTAAGTCAAATCATATTCTATTCCCAGAAATCATTTCAATTCTCCCCATTCCTGGTTGGTTGCACACCTGGGTATAACAGAACCTCTTGAATCCACTTTGTTTGCAGAGATGTAGGCAGGGTGAGCAGGCGCTGCCAAGCGTTTACCCTATCACACCCTCTGTGCCTTACTAGAGGGAGATTTGAGGCTGTTATTAATTTTAGAATTTTATTTTAAAAATAAACAAAAAATTTTTCTCCCTTTATTCCTCCATTTAAAATGAGAAGTAATCTTAAAAGTTCATTGTGCAGCCTTTGCTCATGGGATCTGACAAATTAAATACTTTGATTGAAAGTTACAAATGTCACAAGAAATAATACATTTATATAATAGTTTGCAATTTATTTAACATAAATATATAAAAACTCATTTTAAAATAATTTAGTAATATGTATATTGATACATAGGACATCTAGTAATGACTTATAGAAAAATCACCAAACTTCTGAAACCATTACCAGTTGGTTTATCTCCTTATAGCTTGAGTTTTCACATAATGAAGAGAAATCAGTAATATATTAACTAAAGTATTTCAAACTAAAACATTCCATAAAATAAAGCTTACTATATGGATGCATATGTGATTTAATTTTATCAGGACAATTTTGCCACAACAATATTAAGAAGAGATTATTTTTATCCATATTTTTCTTGCTATTTAATAACCTAATATTACCCACAGAGTGAAGCCTTTCAGCATTATTCTGCTTTCAAAGGAATCTACAATTTGATCCCAACCAACATTACCAGCTTCACCTACCTTACTTCACTTGAAACATTAACTATAACTTGCATAGATCAGGCTCTATGCAAGTCACCATAATCTCTCTGCTCTCTGATAATGTTATGCATTTTAAAATAATATTAAAATTAAATACATAATATTATTTTTTAAAATAGTATACTTTATGAAATTTAATATTATTTATTAAAAATAATAAATACAATTTTGATTTGTCAGGTTATTTCTGTCATCATTTAGAACCTGTATAATTTCATCAAACTGTCTTCAAAATAAAACAATAATTAGCTTTATAAATATTATGCTTTGCTTTGTAAAAATATTTTCTAGAAAAAAATAAAAATATAAATCAACTATTTTAGTAAAATGTAACTCATTTAATATTAGTTTCATTAAAAAAACATATTTTGATGAATCTGCAGGGTCTGCATTTTATAACCTTTAGTCTGACTAGCTTTCACTTTCATCAGTATAACATTTCAGCCCTGGTGAAAAAAGGGACTCATTACTTTTACAACAGTATGCTTTTCATTAATAAGTTCATTAGATATTCTGAAATAGGATAAAAGTAATAAGTGGAATGCTCATTATTGCTTAATGATCCTAATTATCTGAATATTCTTTTGGTGCAGCTCTATCAATACACTTATTGAAAACCTCAATTTACTGTTACTGTCACTCCACTTCTGCATGCTCATGTGAAAAGTCTTATTAAAACTAATTTGTTTTATGCACTGACAATCATGTTTAAAAGTCAGCAGGAAATATAAATCATCTAATTATTCCTATTGCGGAAGCAGCATGGAAGGGTTGATAGCTTTAGAGTAATGATTTGTGCAGCTCTGTATCACTGTGCAACACGACACGAGGGGCTTTGATGACTTGATTCAGATTTGAATCTGCTGTTCTTTCCTTTGTTCTGTAGAAGATTATTTATTCCTACATGCTCCGGAATGCACAAGATGACAGGTAGAAAATACAGGAGGAAAAAAATGAAGATAAATCATGGCATGGGCCTTCTTGTAGAAAGGCATTTGTTTTTGAAACAGATAAGGCTTATCAATCTGGAGTAATTATCAATGCCTTTGTAAAAATCAATGTCAACAAAGCCACTTTCTGTGTCAGAATTTCCCCTAATCGAATTTATTAGAAATGTTGGAGTACACAAAATAATGATCATCTTCTTATTTGAAACAGCCGGAAACCAAAAACCATACCTCTCTGACACAGACATCAGGGGAAAAAACTGCTCATTAAAAATCTGGGGAAGTGGATAAAAATTGGTGTCATTCTCTGAAAAGTTGAAAACTCTTAAGTGGTACACAACTTTTAGAGACTTTTAATAAAGCACAGTTGACAGCGCAGCTGTTGCTTTGAAATGTAACATTATTTTCTGTGTTGACTTAATGTTCGTATTTGATAATGAATAAAGAAAACAGCCAACTTAAAACTCAGGATGTCCTTGGAGAACAGAGAATGTTGAGTGGCACACTGAGAGCAAATTAGAGGAAAGTAAATGCCACCATCACACTCCAGATGGTTTAGAACTTTCTCAGTAGATCCATACCATTCCCACTGGGAACAGGGACTAAGATGGCCCACAGTTCCACCAAAGGAGTTGGGCACAATCACATTTTCATCTTTAAAAAAACAGCATGTTTTAGTTTAGGCTCTTGAATAAAGAAGAGGAAAGATTTTCTATTCATTGACTGTGAAATAGATCTTACTTGAGTACTGGCACACAGACGCAGGCTACCTAAGCTACCTCACTCTGGCCTTGTCCCGTCCATTACCCCTGCTCACAACAGAGTTAGCAGACCGTGGAACCAAGAGGTCATGCCCACTCAGATAATACATACCTCTGTTCCTTATCCTAGATACCCAGGACATTGCACTGCTCTGCCTAAGTGGCCATAAGCCTTCTTTCATTAATCCAATGGGCATTTTTCTCAGCGCATTATCCCAAGGGTGCAGCATGTACCTGGTAGCCATATGCCTACAAGAGTAGCTAAGGGGTGATTGTTTCTCAGAGGTTATGGCTGGAGCTTGGATGTACGGACTGGATGGTGTACATGGGCACATGCAACACCATTCATAGTGCAGGAATTGAGAGTAGTAAGAGAAGGGAGGTGAAATTGTGAGCCATAGGCAGGGCAAACACTCCTTGCATCACCAATTTCTGTGTAGAAATCTATCTAAATGTGCACCTGCATTTTGAGATGATACATATTTTCAAATAGCTGCTTACCTTGACTTACAACAGTGGTCGGCAAACTGCGGCCCCTTGAGTGTGGCTCTTCCACAAAATACCACGTGCAGGCGCGCACGTACAGTGCGATTGAAACTTCGTGTCCACACTCAAGGGGCCAAAGAGCCACATGTGTCTCACGAGCCACAGTTTGCCGACCACTGACTTACAACTAAATAATTTAGACTTGCCAGAACCGGTTTGGCTCAGTGGATAGAGCATCGGCCTGCGGACTCAAGGGTCCCGGGTTTGATTCCGGTCAAGGGCATGTACCTTGGTTGCGGGCGCATCCCCAGTGGGGGGCGTGCAGGAGGCAGCTGATTGATGTTTCTCTCTCATTGATGTTTCTGGCACTCTGTCCCTCTCCCTTCCTCTCTGTAAAAAATCAATAAAATATATTTAAAAAAAATAATTTAGACTTATGGTATGTAGACCACATTTATTATCTTTCTCTAGGACCCGCAAATGTTTAGATGAGACCTATTTAAGATACAGGATTTCTCCCCGACCTCAATTTCAAAGACAATTCTCTTCATGATTAATGTGACCATTTAAGGCAAATCTTTATTTTTAATTACAAGTCTTTATTTTTCTTCCTCTCTGTAACATTTACATTTTTGAAGATGGGTTCTGTTAGGAAACTTTTCAATTGGATCCATCATTTCCATATTCTCTCTCTCCCTCTCTCTCTCTCTCTCTCTCTCTCTCTCTCTCTCTTTCTCTCTCTCATCATTATTGCTTTATGCACAGGTTCTTCTTTCTTCATCAACCAAGTAATGATTAGGTTTTGAGAACTTTCCCTGTTTTGGTTTCCTCTATTCTAGTTCTCTCAGAAAAATGAAAGGAGGAGGAGGAGAAGGAAGTTGAGGATGAAGAGAGAAGCAATAGTGTAGTTACCTCTATAACTGTGAATACCTGCCTCTGTTTACTTCTAGCCTAAAATGCTAATATAAGATATTATATTAATAACACATTACATACCCACCAAGAATTTCTGATGTGATGTATCACTGTGCTTCAAACTTACATACTTACATATACTTATTCATCGAATGCTCACTACATTCAGGACATTGGGCTACACTGTTTGAAGGAGATGAGTTTAAAATAATATATATTCTCAAAAAGTTTGCACCACTTCCCTATTTCATGATCTCAATATATGACTCTTCCTCTCCCTTTACATATACATCCAAACTAGTATCAGAGTCTAACATCTCCTTTCTTGCATTTATTTTAGACAGGTTCCTTTTTCTTCCTCTTCATCCAAAATACTAGCTCAACATATTGTTATTGGAATAGCATTCTCTACCCTTTTTACATGTAAATAACATGATTAGTACATTTTCTTAATTTTTTTTTCAAACAGACTAAAAAAAAAGAATATTCACTATTCCTCACTGCCCATTCCTGTTGGACCCCAGCTGTTCTCAGCTAAAGACAGACATGACCACCACAGGCAGACTCATCAATCCAGTTAAAAAGCCAACTTCAATGGCTTACTTGTTTTGTTTTCCTTTGTTTTCTTTAGCCTGCTTGGCCCTCCTTAGTTAAGCATACTGATTTGCTTAAATGCTCTCTTTTAAAATCTAAATGCAAAAGCTTTTTGATACTTATACTCATAATTATACTTATATTTTTTTATACTTATCACTTTTCTTACCATCAAGAGACAAACCTTACTACCTGGATGATTCTAGCAATCCTGTTCAGGATGTAACACTTGGTTTAATTCCTACTCCTTAAGGTCTCAGCTTGCCTGCCAGGTTCCTGCTATGCTATTGGCCTGCGAATGACTGGAATTCTGGATTGTCTAATTTACTAATTTTCTAATTGTTTATTCTCATTGTTTCACTGCTTAAAATACAAATCATTTGACTGGAACCATGATGCACTTTGTCACAGTTTGGGTTTTCTGGAAATTAAAGCTGAGAGAAGTGTGTGGTGCAAGGTGTCTATTAGTGGCTAACATTTCTAAAAGGTTGGAAAATAAAACAAAATATTTAAAAGAAAAATTGAACTTCTATGCAGTCCCAACAAAATCTCAATCAACTCAGTGGAAAGCTAATATAGCCCATCAGAGTTATCTTGCGGCAAAATGGAAGAGATAAGATGCAATTTGGGTAACAATATGTTGAGGTAGTATTTTGGATGAAGAAGAAGTAAAATGAACAGAACCTGTCAACATAAATGCAAGAAAGGAAAATGAGTTAGACTTTGACTTTGTTTGTATCTCTGCTTCACTCAATCACCTGGTTCAGATTGTCCTTGGAGGCACTACTTAGACTAATACAAAGAGTGTGATACCTGAAACCATTTATAAAGATGAATCAGAATTTGGCAAATGGGAAAATATTTATAGAATAAGGAAAGAAACTATGCAAACATGGCACAAAGAAGTCTGACGTGAGTTGAAAATAGAACATTGTTTAATGTTGGTGATACATAATCTAGAATGATGCAGTATGATAGAGAAGATTAAAGAGTGAACAGAAGCTAAACCTGAGGACATGCAACAGAGTTCTTTCTATGTGTTAGTCACTATTTTAAGTGCTTCACATACAGGGTGAGGCTAAAGTAGGTTTATAGTTGTGCATATGAAAATAATAGAATAATTAATAAGCAATAATACAAGAATAAACTTTTTGTGTACTCACAACTGTAAACCTATTTTTGCCCCACACTATATATTTATTTGGAAAAGTACTACAGAGATAATGAGGTAATGTATGAAAATCAGTTATTATTGGATAAGAAAGTCTCCAATAACACCTAATAGTTATTAACAGCTTGGACCACTGGGTGGACTAAGTAAAAGAGCAGAAATATGAATACATAAAATAGTCTATCCTTATCATCATGAGTTTTGTAACTAACAACTTATAACTGAAGCAAAAATTCTAACACTGCCTGGTACTCAAGAAAATGATATTAAAAGTGGGGAGGGTAAAGAACACAAATGGATGTGTAATTACTATACTTCACTCGAAGTAGTAAAATGTTCACATCAATAGATGTCATGTCACATACATATACTGGAATACTCAGAGAAATGAATGCAAAAAAATTCAAAGACATACATTCAAATACTATAGATATATCAAGATGGAATATTTAACATGTTAAAGAAAACCATAGGAAAGCAATGAATAAGAAAAAGGAATCTGAAGCAGAGGCATAAGACAGAAAACAAATGATAAAACAGCATACTGTAGTGCTGACATTCAATGATTATCTTAAATGTGAACAGTGTAAATACATCAAAAGACAGAGACTGATTCCTATAATTAAAATAGGTGATTTTTTCCATATACTATCTGACAAACTGTAACATCTGAGTAAGGAATATATTCTTATGAAAATAAAAATACCAAATATAGTTGATGTCTAGAAGTATATTGATAGATTTCATGATTCATTGAGAATAGTGTTTTGAGCATTTTCCAGAAACACCACAAATGATCTCAAATGAATAAGCAAACTCTCTTTGTAAAAACACACAACCTCAGAATTTATATGTATATTTGGCATTCACTTTGATAAAACATCATTTCTTGGACTATACAGTGACTTAAGGCTCCTTTTTGTCATTGCCCAAAAATAAATTTAAAAAAATACAAACACACACCTACACACAAAAAGAGATTGTGAGAGTGAATAACAAGAAAAAGGGAAGGCAAACTTTGTGTTGCTTAAAAGAAACATTTCAAATTCAGTGGCATAAATGGGTTGAAAGTAAAATATGAGAAAAACACTCCATGCAAACTCTATTATCCACAATAGTAGGATGACTATACTTAGTATTTGATGAAGTAACACACAGTAAAGAAAATGACTAGAAGAAAAAAAAAGAAACATTACTTAATGACAAAATGATCAATCATCTACCAGGAAAGTATAAAGACCCTAAATGTTTACAGATCTAATAACAGAGCCTGAAAATAGAGGCAATAAAATCTGATAGATGTGGTGAAAAGAAAAAGAAACAAATCCACAGTTATGGCTGGAAATCTCAACACCCTATTCCTTACAACTGAAAGAACAAAAAAATCATCAAGAATGTTGAAGAACTACTAAAGACATTCCACAAACTGGATCCAATTGATATGTATAAAATCATTTACTCAAAATAGCAAAATATGTTTTTATTCATTTCTAAGTACTCATGAAACATTCCCTAAGATAAACCATATCCTGGACCATTAAACAAACTTAAAAGAATTGAAGTCATACAGAGTGTGTTCTCTGACCATATGGGATCAAAGTAAAAGCCACTAAGAAAAAGAGCAGGAATATTTCTGAACAGGTGGAAATTAAACACACGGCAAAATAATCCTTGGGTGAAGAAGTCTAAAAGGAAATAAAAATACATAGTATTGAAATTCAACTGGAAACATACATATCAAATATGTGGAATGCAGCTAAATTAGTTCTCAGAAGGAAATCAGGAAATTTATAGCACTTATACTAGAACTAAAGAAAAGATTCAAATCAATAACCCAAGTTAACATCCAAAGAAACTAGCAAATAATGAAACTAAAGCAAGCAGAGTAAAGGAAATAATAAAGATAAGGGCAGAAATCAATATAATAAAAAGTAGTAAACAAACAAACCAGCAAACCCAATTAAAAGCTGTTTTCTGAAAAAAAAAATAAAATTGATAAAACTCTAGGAAGACTGACAAAAACATTGAAGAGTAGAGAATATACTAATATACAAATCACCAACTTCAGAAATTATATAAGGGATATAACTACAGGTCCTGGAGCCATTAGAAGAATAATAAGGTAATACTAAAAACACATGTATGTTAACAAATTCAACAACTTGGAAACAAATTGCTCAAAAATCACAAACTCCCCAAGCTCAGTCAAGATGAAATAGTTAGCCTGAATATTCCTATAACTATCAAAATAATTGCATATTTATTTTAAAAATTCCAGTATAACAAATCTCCAAATTAAGATGGTTTTACTGAAGAACCTAATGATTAAAGAAAAATTAACACCAATTCTGCACAATCTCTTCTAAAAAATAGAAGAAGAGAAATTTTCCAATTGATTGTAAAAAACTACATTTATACTGAAAACAAAAACAGTAAAAAAAAGTACAAAAACAAACAAAACACAAGTATAGAGCAATATCAAGAAATTAGACATAAAAATTGTCAACATAATACTGGAAATATAATTCAGCAATATATAAATGAATTGTACACCATGACACACTGGGGTTTATTTCTAGAAATGCAAATATGATTCAGTATTTGAAAATCAGTCTATTCAATACATAATATCAACAAGCTAAAGAACAAAAATAATATATTCCTATGAATTGATTCAATAATATAATTTAACAAAATTCAATACCCATTATGACAAATATTCTCAAGCATGATTTATTATATGGAATTTTTTAACTTAATAGAGAGTATCTACAAATAATGTACAGCTAATATTACACTTCATGATTAAAGATTGAATGTTTTACCTCTAAGATCAAGGCAAGGATGTTTGTTTTCACTACTCTTATTTGCATAATACTAAAGTTTTTGCCACTGCAATGAGGCAAGAAGAGGAAATGGAAGACATAGTGATTAGAAAGGATTAAGTAAACCACTCTGTTTGCAGATGACATTATGATCTAAATAAACACCCAAAGAAATCTAAAACAAATCAACCAACCAACCAAAAACTCCTAAAATAATAAAGTTTGCAGGATAAAATCAACACTAAAATTTATTTCATTTCTAATTAGTAACAATGAATATGTGAAAATCAAAATTAAAACATAAAACAATTTACAATCACTCTAAAGAAAATAAAATAGGTATGTCCATAATAAAACATGTATGCTAAAAATTAGAATATGTCAGTGAAATAAATCAAAGAAAACCTAAATAAACAGAAAGACATAGTGTAGTCATGAATGGGAAAACCCAACATAAAAAAAAGATGATCTGGAAACTGGTCTACGATTTAAAATGATGCTTATCAATATCCCAGACAGAACATTTTGTAGACATATAAAGCTTATTCTGAAATTTACAGGGAGAGGTACAGTAATATCTAAAACCATCTTGACAAAGAAGAATGAAGTGGAAGAAATTAATCTATCCAATCTTAAGGCTTTCTAGAGAGCTACAGTAATCAAGAGAGTATTGTATTGCCCAAGGAACAGAATCATATATTAATGAAAGAAAATAGGGAACCCACAGAAATATAAAAAATAGATTGTTGAAAGATGTGAAAAGCAAATTAAAGAAGAGATAGATTGTTCATCATATGATGCTGGAGTAATTGGACACACATAGACCAAAAATGTTGACTTAAATATCACACCTTATCCAAAAGTCAACTCAAAGTGGATCAGACTTAAACTGAAATTATGAAGCTTTAAACTTTTATTTAAAAACATAGGAAATGAATTTTAAGATCTAGAGGTAGGCAAAAAATCATACAACAATTTGGATGAACTCCCAGGGAATATCTGAAGGAGAGAAGTGGATGTGACAAGAGCAAAAGAAATGATATTTGTGATGATGAAACTGTCTAGTATCTGTAGCAAACACATGAACCTATACGTTTAACAAAATTGTATAGCACTAAATGCACACACAAATGTGTACAAGAAAGACTGAGAAAATAAAATAAGAATACAATGATTTGATGTATCAATTACAATACCTTTATTGTAGTAGTATACAAGTTTTACAAAGTGTACATAAGTAAAGTGTATTATCTTTTACTATTGTGTGTAAATCTACCATTATCTCAATAAAATGTTCCTTTAAAAGTAAAGTAATTACAAGCTTCAACATGACTTCCATGAGCATTTTCATTACTACATGTCTGGATTTGAAGTTCTGACTAAGGAGTGATATGATCTAATAACAAATAACTATTATTCCTTAGCCTTGGAATAGGAAACAAAGAAGTCATTTTAAAATTGAGGGGAGTAGGTATAAATTAATGAAATCAGTTATCAGGCAACCATGTAAGACCTCTATCTCTGAGGTTTTCCAAAAGAGTCTTGAAAACTATCTCTTTTAAATGATTAATATCTCCTAACAGGTATAAAAGGGAATATTAATAATACAATATATAAATAGGTATTAAGAGACAAACTTTTTCATTGCTTAACTGTATACTGAATTAATAAAAGTTAAACATGTCTTTAATGCAGGCATTTACTGATACTAATGTTAATGTTCATTCTTAAGTCCTTATGAGGGAGAGATAAAATATAAATCCTAAAGAATCGAGTGTGTATGAGTGTGTGTGTGTATGTGTGTGTGTGTTTACATGCAACATTATTTTGGATTTGGATTTTTTGGACTATAATTTTTAAGGGCTAGTTTATATCAGAACTGATCAGCATAATTTCTAAGGCAAATTTTACCATTATACTTAAACTATCCAAGAAATTGCCTTTATCTCTTGCCAGATACATAAAATAATTGTAGTTGTTATTTGCTTGTATGTTTGTTTTATGATGATCTAAAAAAATTAACATTTTCCTCCATTAAAAAAGCATGCACAAGAAATACTATAAATACATTTCAATTGATTTTTCTCAGTAAATAGATATTGTAATTAGTTGGCTTTCTGTCAGGATAATATGTAGGTCAACAATTAAATTCAAATGTAATCTTATTTTGACACAATCCAAAAAGGGGAAGTCATAGTACACTATTCCTAGGTATTATTTTTCTATTTCTGCTTGCTCTTATATTTTTATTTGAATTTGATAAGTCATGATATTAAAATTTCTTTGTGATGTGGAGCAATTCACTAAAACCAGGATTCCCAAAGGTCATCTTGTTCCAAGCACATTGTTATTTATTCTCATTTTACTGCAGGGATTTGACTTAGCATAATGCTGATCTGACTCTATTTTTTACTTTGAATTTTATTGTGGGCATGTGTCAGCTTATTTCTGAAATGGTTCTACATAAGCCCCTCAAATATTCACCGTCCTCATCTGTGGTCTCTTTTTCAGGCAAGGCTTCCATTGAGAGCAATGGCCCTGACTTAGCCCTTTCGGTGCCTCACCAATCAGGATGCAAGTTCCATTTCTGGGAATGAACTATTCACGCAAACACCCCCGCCATGAAGACAGCAAAGCTGAAGGCTCATTAATATTCAGGCCTGCTGCTGGAGGGAGGCTTCTCTTAAGTAAGCGCATAAATCTAACCCGTTCTTATGAGCAGCTTCACCAGTGACCCAAGACAAGCGCCTTCATGTGGCTCTCCCTTTTATGGGCTCAAAAGTTGCAATTTAGAGACAAAGTGCCCATTTTCCACTAAAAATCAACTATCGCATTTGTTTATTGATCCTGAACATTCAATCATCATACACATACAAGTTAACACTACTGATATGGTGTAGAACTTAGAGATACATTTGTACCTTGTGTTTAATGTTGAAGTTTATTTTTTCCCCCAAAACAACTAATACATTTCTCATTAGGCTTCCTGAGAAACAGGCTCAGGATTTCCTATTCTGGAAGTTTCCTTATGTGTTGGTATATAAAGAAATATCAAGGGGAAATCCTTTATTAAGCTTCATTATTTATTTTCCTATTAATACTTATTCTTCAGAACTCAATATTTACTAGCTTTTCTTCTCCTTTAAAAATAATTAATGTTAATAAATCAGAATGTTTATGCCTACATCTGATAAAAATGACTAGGTGAATTATCATCAAATTCTCATGGTATGCTTGGAGTAATCTAAGTTAATGTAGGTTCTTTTAGAATATGTACAAAATTTATTCGGGATTTTCTGGACAACACTTCCAACTGTAGGTAATAGTCACCTGGAGTAAAACTGAGATGCCATGTGAGGCTATGTGGCTTTGTATTGATGAAACAGGCCACACATCAAGGTTATTGCAAAGAAAGTGTTATATTAAATACAAGTCTCAAATTGAAAGTAACAAGAGGTTCAATAATCTCAGGCATTGATTAGTCAATGAGCTGGGGGTGGTTTCCAGGCGAGTAACACTATAGTGACTGTTCCAGAATGAGTACCAGTAAGGTTTTATGAAATCATTCTCCCTAACAATTCCACAGAAGCCTGCACGCACCTGTCACTTCTATTGGGTTACTGCATTCACCAACTCACTGCTATGGCTTTGATTTTTATTAGCCTTCATAATAATCCATGAGCAAAGCAGTCTATGTATTTTTACCCCCATTACCAAATGAAGAAATTTAAGTGATCTCTCATTGTCACACACCCAGTAAAATCAGAGACGCAACCTAGCATCATGCCTTACCCAGCGTTTGCATTTAATAACTGCAACGTTTCTTCAGACCTTTTACTATGTAAAATATGTGTTTATAATAAACTTTAAGGTGAAAATAATTTTTCTCAAGCCTGATTAAGTATAAATTTAACAATTTTTTCCTCTGTAAATCTTCTTTCTCCATCTTATTTAAATTAAAATAGGACATGGGTAATGGATTCTTCTAAAGGTGTTTGAAAATTTTAGGTAGGCAGAAGTTCCAAGATGGGAAAATCTGAAGTATAGTTATATATAAAAACACCTATGAAGTGGAGGAGTGGCCATTAGACATTGATTTGATGAGAAAGATCAGGGACTTCAATATAAAGTGGAAAATTAGAAGGAAGTGAGGCATTTAAAGCCACCTGAAAAATTCCAGGAGGAATAGAGAAGTGTTTAATGCCAGAGAGAAACTAACAGACCAACTAAAATATAAATAAATTATAACTGCAGTGTGCTGGTTGGCCATTTACCTACTGTTGGAAGGTGTTAAATTTCCCTTTAAGTACATATGCCATCACTCTGTGATGGTGTGGCTAACAGGAGGCAAAGTGTGGTTCTACTCTGTTAGCTGTCACCTCATTAAATTCATCCAAAAAGGGATTCAGGCTCTCCTAGCCTATTGAGCCATTAGACATAGAGGAGACTGAAGAGAAAGCAAAGGAAAAAAGGAACTTGCTTTCCATGTTTTCTCTGCTGTTCCTGGCAGGATCCCCTAGGAGCAACACTTCATCCCAGGAGCAGCCATTTGCTAAAGCACCATCCAGTGCTGCCAACCTCCAGCACCCCTAAGCACCAGAACCAGCCACAGGACTTTCCTGCAGAGGTACCAGCAGCACCTAGATAGCACTCTCCTGTCAGAGTTCTAAATCCCAGGTATGTAATCTGTTCTCTTAATCCCAATCTCAACCCTTTCTTCTCCATCCTTAGATAGCTGTTTCATGCAGTTATCTCTGAGTTACTCCATGTTCTCACTATGTATTTAGGCCTCAAATATCTATATAACAAGTTCCCTGCATTAAATTATCTCTGCTGAAATAACTAAAATGCTTTTCATTTGCCTACTTGGATCCTGACAAAAACAAGGATATTTGATGAAAAGGCAGTACAAATACAAAAATAAAATTCTGCCGTATATAAAAAAAAAATGTCCTCAACTGGTATTTCCCTTTTTCTGGGCATTTGTGAGTTATGTTTGTTCTTCCTTCAGACTGAAAATGTTTTCTCTTTTCTAAGCATGTCAGTAAGAGAATTGGAATTTACAAATTAGGCCAATGCCACCTGTCTAGTTGTTGGTCTTAATCTTCTATTTGGATGTACAATAGTGCCAGCATACAGACTTTGAATGTTTGGAAATGGGGATCGTATGGGGCTGATATCTAGTTGATATGTGTTTGCCTGTATTTCTATCCCCTTGTGTCTTTAATCTTATTTTTGTTAAACCAAATATAATCTAAGTAGGTGTGCACTGGAAAAATTACATGCACAAAATTTGGAATATAAAAATAAACCTTATTGTACAATGCAGTTTTTTTTTACACATTTCTTTATTGTTATTTGTTGTTAATATTGAAATCATTGCTATAGTGATGCTAAATTGCACTACAAGGTTCTGAAATTGAGTAAAATGCTCTTAGGTCATTAATTTTAGTCATATTCTGAAACATCAAGATTTCAACAATTTAAAAACTATTTATTGGCATGGAAACATAAACTTAATTAAAACTGGATTAAAGTAATTAGCCTAAAACATATTGTACTACTGAGTATTTGATTAGAATACTTTGGAAGAAATAGAGCATTTTTCACAATCAGTTTAGGTCTTTTTATCTAATGGAAGTGTTTAGGTTATATAATAGACCTACACATGCACTAATGTGTGAGATGGTGTTTTCATGAGGACAGGATGGCTATGAAGAAGATTTCCATTAAATGAAATGCCAGTTTGCTTGCAGGGTTTCAGAGAACAGAACATTTTATGAATATTGCTTACTGACTTTGCTTAACCATAGTATCCGTATCCAGGAGATGAGGAAAATAACCACGGTGTGATCCTTCATTTCATCCTTTATTATTTCATCCCAATGGAGTAAGATTTGTGTCACATTAATAAGAGATATCACACCGTGATGAATGACAAAAATTAAATATGGGTTAGAGTAGGATAGCTAAAATGTTTGTGATCATGACATAATCATTGCTGCATTTTATAACTAATGATTTTTGTAGCAATGAAGTACACCAGGGAATAGCTAGTATTCACTGAATGCATTTTATATTGTCTATACAAACCAAAAGTTTGTTTTTTGCTTTTTTGTTGTCATTCACTTTATCAGTAGTGAGTGTTTACCATGTGGTAGGCTCAACCTTGGAGAATTTAAACAGATCCATTGGAGATATGCTGCTGTCTAGATTCCATGTCCACTTCATCCATTCTTTCAGTAAAAATGTCATGCTCTCTGTGCTTTGAGGGGTCTGATTCCCACCCTAACTCTAAGGCAGTGTGGTCTTTGTAATGTGTTTACGTGGCTATGCTGAACTACGTTTCCCAGAATTCTGGTGTGTTTTTGTTAGAGTGGACACGAGATTTGAAAGTCAGAAGTAAAGCAGCAGCCACTCTGGAATCTATACATATTGTTAACCTGCTGACTCACCTCTTCAGGTTGAAACAGCTTTGGGTGCAACTGCTCAAAAATGTGCTGGATTATTCTGTAGTTTTTCTGATTTCTAGGCCAGGTGTGAGTGTGTGTGTGTGTGTGTGTGTGGGGTATATGGTGTATGGCATGTGTGTGTGGGGTGTGGGGTGTGTGATGTGTGTGTGGTGTGTGTGTGTGTGTGTGTGGTATATGGTGTATGGCATGTGTGTGTGGGGTGTGGGGTGTGTGATGTGTGTGTGGTGTGTGTGTGTGTGTGTGTGGTATATGGTGTATGGCATGTGTGTGTGGGGTGTGGGGTGTGTGATGTGTGTGTGGTGTGTGTGTGTGTGTGTGTGGTATATGGTGTATGGCATGTGTGTGTGGGGTGTGGGGTGTGTGATGTGTGTGTGGTGTGTGTGTGTGTGTGTGTGGTATATGGTGTATGGCATGTGTGTGTGGGGTGTGGGGTGTGTGATGTGTGTGTGGTGTGTGTGTGTGTGTGTGTGGTATATGGTGTATGGCATGTGTGTGTGGGGTGTGGGGTGTGTGATGTGTGTGTGGTGTGTGTGTGTGTGTGTGTGGTATATGGTGTATGGCATGTGTGTGTGGGGTGTGGGGTGTGTGATGTGTGTGTGGTGTGTGTGTGTGTGTGTGTGGTATATGGTGTATGGCATGTGTGTGTGGGGTGTGGGGTGTGTGATGTGTGTGTGGTGTGTGTGTGTGTGTGTGTGGTATATGGTGTATGGCATGTGTGTGTGGGGTGTGGGGTGTGTGATGTGTGTGTGGTGTGTGTGTGTGTGTGTGTGGTATATGGTGTATGGCATGTGTGTGTGGGGTGTGGGGTGTGTGATGTGTGTGTGGTGTGTGTGTGTGTGTGTGTGGTATATGGTGTATGGCATGTGTGTGTGGGGTGTGGGGTGTGTGATGTGTGTGTGGTGTGTGTGTGTGTGTGTGTGGTATATGGTGTATGGCATGTGTGTGTGGGGTGTGGGGTGTGTGATGTGTGTGTGGTGTGTGTGTGTGTGTGTGTGGTATATGGTGTATGGCATGTGTGTGTGGGGTGTGGGGTGTGTGATGTGTGTGTGGTGTGTGTGTGTGTGTGTGTGGTATATGGTGTATGGCATGTGTGTGTGGGGTGTGGGGTGTGTGATGTGTGTGTGGTGTGTGTGTGTGTGTGTGTGGTATATGGTGTATGGCATGTGTGTGTGGGGTGTGGGGTGTGTGATGTGTGTGTGGTGTGTGTGTGTGTGTGTGTGGTATATGGTGTATGGCATGTGTGTGTGGGGTGTGGGGTGTGTGATGTGTGTGTGGTGTGTGTGTGTGTGTGTGTGGTATATGGTGTATGGCATGTGTGTGTGGGGTGTGGGGTGTGTGATGTGTGTGTGGTGTGTGTGTGTGTGTGTGTGGTATATGGTGTATGGCATGTGTGTGTGGGGTGTGGGGTGTGTGATGTGTGTGTGGTGTGTGTGTGTGTGTGTGTGGTATATGGTGTATGGCATGTGTGTGTGGGGTGTGGGGTGTGTGATGTGTGTGTGGTGTGTGTGTGTGTGTGTGTGGTATATGGTGTATGGCATGTGTGTGTGGGGTGTGGGGTGTGTGATGTGTGTGTGGTGTGTGTGTGTGTGTGTGTGGTATATGGTGTATGGCATGTGTGTGTGGGGTGTGGGGTGTGTGATGTGTGTGTGGTGTGTGTGTGTGTGTGTGTGGTATATGGTGTATGGCATGTGTGTGTGGGGTGTGGGGTGTGTGATGTGTGTGTGGTGTGTGTGTGTGTGTGTGTGGTATATGGTGTATGGCATGTGTGTGTGTGGTGTGTGGTATGTGACATGTGTGTGTTGTGTGGTATGTGACATGTGTGTGTGGTGTGCATGTAGTGTGTGTGTGGTATGTGTGTGTGTGGTGGTATTGTGTGTTGTATATGTATGGGTGTGTGGTGTGTGTGTGGTATTTGTGTGTTGTATATATGTGTGTGTGTGGTGTGTGGTATGTGACGTGTGTGTTGTGTGGTATGTGGCATGTGTGTGTGTGTGGTGTGCATGTAGTGTGTGTGTGGTATATGGTGTATGGCATATGTGTGTGTGTGGTGTGTGGTATGTGGCATGTGTGTGTGGTGTGCATGTAGTGTGTGTGTGGTATGTGTGTGTGGTGGTATTGTGTGTTGTATATGTGTGGGTGTGTGATGTGTGTGTGGTGTGTGTGTGTGTGTGTGTGGTGTGACGTATGGGGTGTGTGTGCGTGGTTTGTGGTGTGTGTGTGTGGTGTGACGTATGGGGTGTGTGTGTGGTTTGTGGTGTGTGTGTGTGTCTGGGTGAGAAAGATCCCTGGCTTCTACATTATATCCACAGAACAAACATGTGTTTCGTTGATCAGGCACACAATTACGCCCACTGTGAAAAGGTATTTCCATCAGGTGCCCACCCTCCATGGCCAGACACCTCCCAAGCATCAGAAGTAGAAGGTTGGGAGGCAGGTATTTGGGTGGGCCTGGGGTTGCCCTTTGCTTTCCTTTCTGTCAGGGTTCAGAGGCGCTGGGTATCTCACCCTTTCACGTCAATCACCACAACACCCTCCTCTCACTTTCCTCACTTCCCCAGGAATTCCCCTCTTACAGTTCCTATCAGGCTTCGCCACAAACTCTAACTCTAATCCGAGGCAGCTTGCTCCCTGCTTTGCAAAATCCCACTCTGGAGTCTCCACCTCATTATCCTGCTCTCCCACTTGGCCAGCCCAGAAGCCAGGAGAGCAGCGGACACCCACTCGGCCGCCTCTAACCTCAGCTCTTCTCCCGACTTTCTAACGCGGCTTCAGCCTTTAGTTCAACTGCTGACCGGCCAACAACCCACAGGAGAGCACAAACCACCGCCCAGGCCGCGTTTCCTCTTTCGCCACAGAGGGCCCCACTCGGCTCAGCTCCCCAAACAAGCGTATCAATCCAGCGGCGTGACTGGGCGTTTGGGGGCGTCCCTGTACTCACTCGGGGTCTATGAGCATCTGACATACGGGTCACCCCTCCCCACAGAGAGGTCCACGGCCAACGGGACATTTCCCCGCGGATGTCCCTTTCCCCAGACCTTTCTTTGGCCTCCTGGCTGCTGGATAATCATTGGTGTGCAAACTGGCCCCTACAGGGAGGAGAGGCCCAAGGGAGGCGGCCTCTCCAGGCTGGTCCCAAGGTAGCAGGTGTAATAAGCTAGGGGACTAGCCCAGGACGCTCATCTGGGCGCCGCGAGGGATCTGCACACCCGCCCGCCAAGCTGACACGTTTAAATGGAGGCCTTACCTGAGTTCAGCCCCGTCTGCCGGCCAGATGGTCTCCAGGACGCACTGCTCTCCCAAGGCTGCGTCCTTGCAAAGCGCTCCAGCGGCGGCGAAAGGGGACAGATGGACGTTCCAGCAACTGGGAGGCGGTGAGGAGCCTCCGATTCCGGAGACCTTGTTAGCAGATCAACCGGAAGTTCTGTCCTCTCCTTGCTCTCCATCAGCAAAACACCTGAGGTAAATAGGACACAGGTGTCAGTCTGGCCTGGACTTCCGGTTTGTATTTGTGTGTTCGAGCCTGCGGTGCACCTATGTTCTAACCTTCTCCACTGCTTAGCCCATCATCGAAAACAATTTGACAGAGACTGCTGAATTCACTCCAACAATTGTGCAAGGCCAGATTCCTAATCCCTGATATATTATAACCTGTTGATAAGGCAGTTATGATTCTCTGGTTGAACCCTGTCTGGTATAGAAGAACATGGAACCCAGGCAATAGCCAATAAGCCCAGTCCATTTTGCTAGTCTTGCAATTTACTAATTTAATCAGAGCTTGATTCAATTTATTCAGTTTCGTTCCAATAGCTCATGCATTAATTAATGCTCTTTTACATTCTATATGGAGATTTTCTATTATTGCAACCGAAAGATTTCCCAGTGGTGTAATAACTCACTTAATGTATTCCACAATTTCTCAAGGTGTTATTATTATACCAATTACAATCATGAAACATGCAGTAACTGAGGCTTGGATAAAGCAAGTAACTTATACAAGGTCACATATGGTTCTAGTATGAGTTTGATTTCAACACAAGTCCATTTAATCCCAAAGCCATTTGTGTTTTGCATGATTAATAAAGAGATAGGCAGGTAATTATCATAGTGATCCATCGCTTTCTGGAAGATCTTCTACAGATAAAATGGTAGCCATAATTTAAATATAATTTGGAGACGTATTGGGCACCTTTAAGAAGCAATGGTGTTCTACAGCATATTGCCTCCTTCTGCGACAGGCTCTTGGATTTCATTAAGCAATTATTAGTTTGAAGACAGGGATTCTGGCCAGGTTTTCTGATTTGAGATTGGCCTTTTTTCCCTCTCTGCCTCACAGGCTATTGATCCTTTGAAGGGGAAATGGTTTATTTCAGCTTTCAGCAGATTAAGTGAATTGACCAGTTATTTATTGGCACCGGAGAGAAACACCTCAGAGGCCCTTTTGTTCACATGGGTCTTACTTATAGAATGTGATTTATTTTTTATTTCCATAATGTAATGTGGACATTTAGTTTTATATTAAAATATCATTTACACATGATGTTGTTACACCATGGAGTCTATTTAAATTTGCATCAAATCTCATAATCTATGTAAAGTGCATCCCTGAGGACCTAAATGGAAGTAAGTAGAATGGTGCTTGTATGTATTTCACAATGAGTTTAAGACAAATGCTATAAACTTTTAGAAAAAGGTAGTCAGTATTATTTAATAAGTGTTACATAATTTCAAAGACCATTTTTTTTTCTTTCTTACAATGGAGACATAGTCACGGCTGGCATTTGAAAGCTATTATATATAAACTTTTAGAAAAAGGTAGTCAGTATTATTTAATAAATGTTACATAATTTCAAAGACCATTTTTTCTTTCTTACAACGGAGACATAGTCACGGCTGGCATTTGAAAGCTATTATAGGTGAAAAGAAAATTCAAGGCTCTGTCCTTGCTATTGATAGAAAAGAAAGAGAATAGGAGGGGAGGGCAATAAAATAAATGTGAGCACAAATATTAGTGGCTTGTTCAAAGTGTTCTCAGACTGTGGGTAGCATGGGACAGGAGTTGGCTGAAGGCACCTGCCCCTGCCTTGACATGAGCACAAATATTAGTGGCCTATTCAACATGTTCTCAGACTGTGGGTAGCATGGGACAGGAGTTAGCTGAAGGCACCTGCCCCTGCCTTGACTTTTCCAAACAAGTCTGATCCCCAAAATGTTTTGCTAGTGTCTCTGTTTAGTCTTTTAGACATGACCTTGCAGAAGCATGTGCTTTCTCAAGGATACTTATCCTGCTGATTGTATCTAGAGGTTAATTTTAGTTCAAGCTAGTGTGACAATAAAAGCCTAAGGAGGCAGGCAAACTGGGCTATTTGCTCCTAAAGCAAAACAGCCCCTTAGCCTCTCTTTCACAGAAATTTGTGTCAGAGTAATCTACTCATCCATCACTCAGGGTCTGCTGGTCAGACCCGGCATCAGATCACAGGGTCAGGTTGCTTAAGGAGGCTCCTCAGTTGAGCAGGGAGTAGCTGCAAAAACACCGTTTGTGTTGAGTCTTAAAAACTTGATAGGAGCTAAGTAGGCAAATAAGAGAGATGACAGAAAAGAATTCCAAGTAGAAGAAATAACATATGCAAACATTCAAAGGTATGAGAATACTATGGAATGAAGTGGGCAAATAATGTTACTGGGAAGGTATTTTAAAGTAAAAAGAGGAAACATATAATAGAGTGAAATCTATTTATGCAAAAGAAGGTCTTTGGGGCACTTTGTAGGTGGAAGTGGCATAATCAAGAGACCACCTAAGAGAAAGGAGAGGATGGGTTGGAGAGGAAGAAAATAAGAAATCAGGAGGCCATTTGGGAGATCGTGGCAGTGGTACAGATCTAACTTGGTAAGAGACTTAAATAAGCCCTAGCTGTTTTGCTCAGTGGATAGAGCACTGGCCTGCAGACTGAAGGGTCCCGGGTTTGATTCCGGTCAAGGGCACATGCCTGGGTTGTGGGCTCGATCCCCAGTGGGGGAGTGCAGGAGGCAGCTGATTGATGATTCTCTCTCATCATTGATGTTTCTATATCTCTCTCCCCTCTCCCTTCCTCTCTGAAATCAATAAATTATGTTCAATAAGCAAGGGAATTTACTTCAAGGCTTGTCTTGGGCAGCTGCCAGACAAGTAGATCTCAGCACCCACCCACCAGAATCTTAAAAGTTTATATCGAGGCCTTTGTTCCGCTCATTTGCATGTGCCTTTCAGATGGTCTCAGTGACATATTACTATCTCAAGGCTGTGTCCTCGGGGAAGGTTCTGGTGTAAGGAAGGCAAATTTAATGCACATTCCTAGAATGAATGATTGCAGGTTTGTCTCTGAATGCGTAGGTCCAGCTCATGGATCAACCAGAGGTCACGTTGTCTTGATGACCTCCTCTAACATCAACCCTTATATGTGTATTGAGAAAGAGAAGTCAGTGTACCAAGAGTACAGGTAATACACATTTGGGATACGTCCTCTTTCATTTTATGTGTGCCTTCTGGGTGTGCTGATCTCATATATACTACTCTTATTTTGTGGAGTGCTGCTGTGCATGCCTAACTTTATAGACTGAAGAGTCAGACAATACCCTGGTTATGATGGGCAATTCCAGTCACATGTGAACTTGGTAGCTTACAGTGAAGCATTCGGTCTCCACTAACAAGCCAAACACATCCTCTTTCATTTTATTTGTGCCTTCTGGGTGTGCTGATCTCATATATACTACTCTTATTTTGTGGAGTGCTGCTGTGCATGCCTAACTTTATAGACTGAAGAGTCAGACAATACCCTGGTTATGATGGGCAATTCCAGTCACATGTGAACTTGGTAGCTTACAGTGAAGCATTCGGTCTCCACTAACAAGCCAAACACTCTCTCTGAAAAGGAGAGTAGTAATCTTCAGAAGGTAACATAGCTTTGCTCAAAAATCCTAAGGGACTTCCTAATAATTCATCCATAAGGCCCAGTCAAAGGCTCCATGCAGCATCCCTATGTACAACTGACATGTCAGGTGACATCAGATCTCTAATTCACAAGGCCCAAATGGTAGGTCGTTTTGCATGGCAGCCTGGATCTGTTGCAGAGACTTCTTTTGTTCTTAGGTTAGTAAAAGGGAAAGATGATAAAGGTTGCAGTGGTCCAGGATATGATATAATCCTAAGGCAGGAGAATGGAGCCTGAGGATGGCCCTGTCAGCTGAAATAAAACTGCTTTGGTCACCTTTACTAACAGGCATAGAGAAAACTGCAGTTGCCATCTCAATGCCTGCATAGCAGGTGCCAAGGGATGAGTAGATTTGCTCTGGCAATTAAAGTGCAGCTGGAACAGTAGCTGTGGTTAGCCTCAACTGATTAAATGTATAATAATCCATTCTCATACCCCAAGATTAGTTGTCTTATTCACAGCCCAAATAATTGAATTGAATGGAGATTAGTGGGAATCACCACCCTTCATCTTTCAGGTTAAGTATTCCTGTCATTAATCTTTGCATTCTCCTAAGGAATATAGTATTGCTTTTGGATTACTACTTTTGTTTGTAGAGATAGTTCCAGTGGCTTTCATTGGGCTTTTCTTACAGTATTAGCTTCACTCTATGACTTAGGAAGCCTATAGCAATGCCAGTTGCTAAGGAAGTTTATTCAAATTTTGCATTCCAGAGTGAGAAATAATAATAATCATAAGGTGGTCTTGAGTATCCATTCGTCTCACCAATGGATTACCTGAGTAGAAAATCTGTTGATCATCTAAACTCCATTAACCCCCTAATTTGAATGATGGACCAAAATGATGTTGTCAGTCTCTGGTGATTAGTGTCAATTCACAGCCAGTGTCTAGTAATCAAATATTTGGAATATTTTCCTTTCTACTTTGTATGTGTATATTTAAAACACACACACACAGATTTGACTTGAAATAATAAGGTTGTTGTCTTTGCATCTGATGGTTCATTATTCACAGGGAAGGCAATTAGAGGAAAAACAAATTAATAAAAACTTGAGGACAGCAAGTATTGACAAACTGTGGCAAAGCTTACAGGTGCTATCAGTAAAAAATACAATAAAAACAAAAACAAGGAAACAAACCCTTTTTAGATTCATAATTTATTACTTGTATAGAAAGTAAGAGTAACCAAAGTTGTCAGTTAACACCTGAACCAAAAGGGCCATATGACCAAACAACAGGGGTGTAGGGCACCAAGTTGCTGAAAAGACGGTGCCATGCTCTAGCTGAGCAGTGTTATATTCTGCAGGTGCATTTTAAGAGTGGTGAAGCACAAAGCCTCCCACTTTATTAGTATCTGAGTGGCAGTGAGAACCAGAAATTCCCTGGCAGGTAAGAGGAGGGTAGGAAATGACCTTGAAGCCGTTCCTCACAAGCTTTCCATAGTCTCATATTTTAGGGTGTTTTGCCAAATCTGAGAGCAGCTGTAAACCTTGCCCATCTGGCCTATGTGGAGACATGAAAACTTGCCAGGGCATTATAGTGGGGCTGTTGTACAGCACAGAGAAGCTGGAATTCACACGCCTGAGCCAAAAACCACAAGTATGAGCTGTAACTGGTAGGTCAGACGGAAACTTGTGTTATCTCTCTCTGCTTCCACCCTTGACAAAATAGGTGTCCTTCAGGAGAACCTGGATCCTTTGTCTCAGAGCTAAATACACAAAACAGGTCCAAGAGTCCAAGAAGCCTTTTGAAAGAGAATTCAGCAAAATGAGTCGGAGCTTGGCTTCTGCCTGGCTAACCAATCAGAGTAGCCAGCAAATAAATGACAAAGTGCGTACATAATAAAATTGTCTCTGCTGACCTTCTGAGTATAGAGAGAACAAAATGGCTGTGGCTTCTCTTTCACCTTGCAAAGCCTATCAACAGTATCTCTTGTGGTCAATCAATTTGAAATATACAGGAAAGGCTATTCTGGGAAACAGCTCAACTGAGCCAAATTGATATTCTATAAATCTACCTTTTTAGTTTTATAAGGGCTGCCATAACAAAGTACCATAAATTGTGTGGTTTACAATAGATATGTGTTTTCTCACAGTTCTGGAGGCTAGAAGTAAAAAATCAGGGTGACAGCAGGGACTTGTTCCCTTTGAAACCTGTAGGGGAGAATTCTTCCTTGCTTCTCTCTAGCTTCTGATGTTGTCATTATTCCTTGGAATTCCTTGGCTTGCAGTGGCATCACTCCAGTTTCTGTCATCACATAGCATTCTTCCATGTCTCTCTCTTCATGTGGCGTTTGCCTCCTTTTATAAGAATACTAGAGGCCCAGTGCACGAATTCGTGCACAGGTGGGGGTCCCTTGGCCTGGCCAGTGACACAGGCCTATCAGGGGTCCAGCCAGGGGGAGGGACCCCGGGAGGTTGGCTCGCTGGGGAGAGGAGCCACAGGAGGTTGGCCAGTCGGCCCCCCCATTGGAGCCAATAGGGAAGGGGTGGGTGGGATTGAGCATCTGCCCCCTGGTGGTCAGTGCACATCATAGCAATTGGTCAACCGGTCATTCCAGTCATTCCAGTCTGTTGGTTGTAAGGGTCGCTTAAGCTTTTATATATATATATATATGTTTAGGTAGCACCCTGATAAGCTCATTTTAATGTGATTAAATCTGTAAAAACTATTTCAAAATAGTCACTTTCACAGGTAACCTGGGTGTTCAGCTTCAATATATTTTAAGGGGATATAATTCAACCCATGATACAAATAGAGGCATTAAGCTTGAATAGGATGAGAGATTGGCTAAGTTTCATGAAAAAGTAGCCCAGCGCTCCAGGTCATCCACAATGCTGCATGATGCTGAGACCTGACACTGAATTATATCTCAAAGAGACCAACCAACTCTTTAATGGCAAGTACATTATGTATATTAAGCCCTTTACATATGAGAAGGGCCATCAGATCATCCTCATAAGTTATGTGAGTATTTAGTACATGATTTTCCGTCTTCTTCCCATAGAACCTCAGGCAGTCTACTATGTGAAGATTTGCAGTCTACCTGACCCACTGACATAAAATCTCACATGACATAGCTTCTGACTAGGAATGTTCTTCACAGGGAAGGAGGTATAGTAGGTCACACTACAATAAAAGCCACCAAAATCAATGGTGGTGCTAACAAAGGTGGGTAAGAAGTTAGATGTATAGAGAATTTAGAATGTATAAAGAGAGGCAAAGAGGACAAGGGACTGCTGTGTTCCCAAGAACATTAGTGACACTGGCTATAATTCACCTGACTAACTTCCCTCTTTCAAGTTCCTCCTTAGGGAACCATGAACTAGCTGGTCCCAAATGTGGGTAAAGTGCAGGACAAGGAGTGAACTGTGATGGCCAAGAGAGTGTACTGTCCTCATCTTCTAGATAACTTCTAGACCAGTGGTTCTCAACTTCCTAATGCCACGACCCTTTAATACAGTTCCTCATGTTGTGGTGACCCCCAATTTCATTGTTACAAATTGAGCATAATTAAAGCATAGTGGTTAATCACAAAAACAATATGTAATTATATATGTGTTTTCCTATGGTCTTAGGTGACCCCCAAAGGGGTTGCGACCCACAGGTTGAGAACCGCTGTTCTAGAGCAACATAGTGGACTGACAGCTTCTATCAGCTTCTGCTCCTTTGGAAAAACTATAGTGTTGATGCTGAGCCTAGAGTCTCCTTATTCTAAGACCCATTGGTGATTGAGAACAGTGGGCATACTAGAGAAGGAGTAGTCCTGCCTGATGCAGAACTCTCAACAGGCAACCTTTGTTAAGGTCTCTTGCTATGCATGGCTGGGATTACTCAGGCTTATCTGTGATCTGAGGCTTTTCCTACCAAATCCTTTTTCCTCCTTTAACTTTTCAAATGTGTCTTATCTGCACTGTGGTCTGAAGGTTTCTCCCACCTACTCTTATTCCCTCACCATTTATCTTTCACATGTTTTATTCCCAATAAATCTCTTATATGACTCATCCTACTTAATGTCTGTTTCTTGGATAACTAATAGAGTGAGAATAAGAAATTAGAAACAGAAATTATTCCAGAGAAAGTAATACTAAGGTGCAAAGATAACATAAAACTGTAAGTAGGTGAAGTGAGTTTCAAACCATAAGGCTGTCAAAGTTCTCAGGGAATTTGGACTCTTTTTCCAGCAATAGGGGATAAACCATAAATTGATCAAAGCCAACTGTTTTAGGTCAAGCATAAAAATGCCATTCAATTTTTTTAGAAAATAATTTAAGTGCATAAAAGTGAACTAGTTCAAACCAATTAAATAAAATGGCAAAGTGAAGGAGTTCCCTAGGAGTTGGGGTGAAACTTTGGGGGAAAATATTCTCTTAACAAAAGAGACTCAAGAGAAAAATACTTCTTTATTCCCTTCCCTTCTGCTTTTTTGGAAGCTGTTCAGAAAGTTGTAATTTTTGGAACTGCACCTGTCATTTTCTGAATATAAGGATGGCCTAGAGAATTATAGAAAAGCTATAAAACATAACATAACTAAGATGCTAAATTATCTAACCATCCATTTTATCAGGTATTGTGCTGCTTATTGCCAGAAGCATCTTAATTGATAGGAGAGTAAGATTAAGGATGGGAGTTAATAACCAGGACAAAATTGTTTCTCTCTGTGTGGATTCTACTTACCAATTGGTATGTGAAAACAGTAGTAGTAACCAATTCATACAGCATTTACTACACAGGCAGAAATGTAGTTTTATTATTCTGTTATGAGTAATACTCTTAGCTACTTGCAGCCATGAGGGAAGGTTTGTGATGATTTTCTGTCTCACTTATTAATTCTTATTAAGGCTACCTTCAATTTTCAAAATTCCTAGCATTTAACAATGCTGGTAAAGTTATCCTCACACATGTTCAATTTTTGTAGTTTTTAAACTTTCCACTCAATTTAATATTTCTCTCTTTTTCTTTATGTATTTTAATTAAGCAAAAATGTGAAAGTGTTCAAATTTGATTGGTAAATACATTGTCTATTCAGATATTAGCATTAAAATGACACAAGTGGACATATGGAAGAGTAAATACCCTTTATGGTATCTAAGCTAAAGAATTCATAGTTGTTAAACATCCTATATAATAAAAGCATAGTATGCAAATTGTTCCCTTGACTGGGAGTTGTCCATGAGTTCAACCAGGGGGTGGAGTCGGCCGGGGGAAGGGAGGGACCCTACCAGTGCACGGGTTTCATGCACTGGGCCTCTAGTTACATTATAATAAGCTATAGATAGCTCTTTATTATGTTTAGCATACTAGACATGTTTTTTTATTTATTTCAGGGGAAACAAGGAAGAGAGATAGAAACATCAATGAGGAGAGAGAACCATTGATCAGCTGCCTCCTGCATGCCCTACACTGGGGATTGAGCCTGCAACCCAGGCATGAGCATGTGCCCTGATCTGGAGGGAATCGAACCATGACCTCCTGGTTCATAGGTCAAGGCTCTACCACTGAGCAAACTGGCTAGGCTAGACTCTTTTATTAGTGTTCTGATAGTAGAACCAGTCTTTTTTTTTATGTTCACTGAAGTTAAAAAGGCTAATGTCTTTTGGACCTTGAGAGCTTGTTTGGAGGTTCTAGCAGGGGAGCGCAGCTACTCGTATACCCTTGACCGAAGACCGGTCCTCTCCTCAGGGGGGAAGGGGGGAAGGTCGTCCTCTTCGACCGAGCTCGCAGCTTCGGGAGGGACGCACATGGATCGGTGAGGGAGGAGGGGGACACCCGCCTAGCCAGCCAGATCAGCCGAATCAACCCTGGCGATCAATGGGGTGACAGATGTCGCAGCCAGATCGCCCTCACATCCGAAAGGCTAATGTCTTTTGTATATCTATGCATATCTCTCTTCACTCCACATAACTTCAGCATGTGCATGTGCACACACACACACATACACACACATGCACACACACCCCACTGTTTGACAATGCTACCTGAACAAAGTTGTTTTTTATTCTAAGATATCAAAACTTTATGATACCAAATAAAACTATAACATATCAATTCTCTTGTTATAAGGTAGTTAAATCAAGTGAAGTCATGATTGTTGACTATCAAGTTTAAACTTTTCTATTCTGAATCAATTTGCAATCACGTTGGAAAGTGAAGGGTATTCTACTGTCTTTACAATGTTATCCCTAGTTTATAACTTTAGTTATAAACCCAGAATTAGGGTTTTAAAAAGTAGAAGTGATTGAGAAACATCACTTCCGCCCTAGCCTGTTTGGCTCAGTGGATAGAGCATTAGCCTGTGGACTGAAGGGTCCCAGGTTCAATTCCGGGAAAGGGCATGTACCTTGGTTGCAGGCACATCCCCAGTAGGGGGTGTGCAGAAGGAAGCTGGTTGATGTTTCTAACTCTCTATCCCTCTCCCTTCCTCTCTGTAAAAAAATCAATAAAATATAATTTTTTTAAAAAAACATCACTTCCAACCAACGTATATGTGGATACCCAATATCTTCTGCTGAAATTCTGTAGGCTGGGAGTATCATCAGATATACACAAAATAAAGATTGAAAATTTATCTATGAACCTGACAAGTTTTTCAATAAATATATAAAGTAATTTAAAGTTGGAGAAGTAGTTACTTGTGTGCTAGCCTTATTGTGTGGTAAAACTCCAAAAAACTCAAAAATATTTCATTGAGTTAAAGTTTAGATTGGATTCAGAAGTTTATCTCTGAATTAGACATTTCTAAAGCCACAAAAATAATCTATTTATCTTAGAGTAGATAATTCACTCTCCTGATTTCTACCACAGAGAAAAAATAGGAAAACATGTGTTTCAGAGGGGTAGGCCATAGAATTAAGAGTTGTAAAATGTTCACATATAATGTGAGTATATACTATATAATTTTTTCTTAAACAAAAATGGCAAGAAAAAGGTTTTGTTGAGTTTTTGGAGGGCAGTGGGTTGTAAACATCTGTTGCCAAATAATGTCTTTCATTATTCATTATTGGTCATTCAAAATCTTTCTTTCATATACTTTTTCTCTTCTAACCCTGAGTAAGGCACTGAGAATAAATGAATTAGCTTAGTTTAGTGAGTGTTCCATAAGGTAAACAACTACAATTCACTAAAATGAATAGGGAACTTAAGAGAAATGCATGCAGTATGTATGCAAGCCTACAGGAATGGCATCTCAAATGGCCAGGGAGGTGGGAGAGTCTTTGACTGAGATGATACATGCAAAAATTCACAAAAACATATGACCAATCAGTAAATGAAAAAGATTCATTTATGAAAAGCAAAAAAGAAAACCAAAATAGCCACTGGAATCTGAAAACTGGAATAATACTTATATGTGTTCTATATGGAGGGATGGAGGTTGAATTGAGTAGTTGTGGTAAAAGGGGGAAGATAATTTAGATCTATAAAGGTTTCACTTATTTTTTTAATTAATTTTTTACTGAGAGGAAGGGAGAGGGAGAGAGAGATAGAAACATCAGTGATGAGAGAGAATCATTGATTGGCTGCCTCCTGCACATCCCTCACTGGGGATGGAGCCCTCAACCAGGGTATGTACCCTGACTGGGAAACAAACCGGTGACCTCTTGGTACATATATTGATATTCAACCACTGAGCCATGCCATCTGGGGGGTTTTACTTCTTATAATCCTATCTTATTTGATTTTTTTTACCTTTATATTTTAATATATAATTACTAAAATCACTCATTTTTATGTACGGTTCTATGAAATTTGACAATTGAATATTTTTGAAACCACTACCACAGACAAAATACAGAACATTTTAACCACCCCAGAATACTATCTCACCTGCCATTTTGTAATCAATCCCTCTCCCCATCTTTCTAACTCATAAATACATGTTTAGAAATATAACACCTGAAAACAGGTAATAAATACAAGCTGTTGCTGGTTCACTTAGGCAAATTGATTCCTCTCTCTAACATGTCTCCTGTGGATGTTGATGTTTGTCTTTTTTTTTTTTAAGATAGACACTGCAGATTACAGATGCCATGTCTCATCTACTGAGAGCAGGAGAATGAGATGGCCATCTCCCCTGTAGTAAAAAGATACTGTTTAGTTTCCCAATGCAGCTATAATAAATTACCACAAACTCAGTGACTTAAAAACACAAACATATTTTCTTGTAATTATGGGGCTCAGAAATTTAAATTGGTCTCACTGTACCAAGGTAAAGGTGTTAGCTGGGCTGTGTTTCTCCTAGAGGTCTTGAGGGGGGAGACTGTCTCCTTGCCTTTTTTAGATTCTAGAGGTTGCCTGTATTTTTTAGCTAACGGTCCCTTCCAGCAACAGCCAGTTGTCTTTATCACACCACAACACCATGGGTTTGCTTCTCTGATGCTAACTTTTCTGACTCCTTGTTTCACTTATAATGATTACAATGTGCCCACTCAGAAAATCCAGGATAATTATCACATCTCAAGATCCTAATCACATCTTTAAAATCTCTATCACCATAGGAAGTAACCTAGTGACAGGTTCTAGATATCAGGACATGGGCATATTTGGAGTGATGCTATGCTGTCTACCATGGGTATATAACACACTAGTTAAGTATTTGGCATAAAGTTAGATTTGAATCCTTTCACCATATAGGATGTAAACTTAGGAGAATACTTACCCATTCTAGGCTTTCATTCCCTCACAGATAAAATGGAGATGCTAATTGAATCTATCTCAAAGAGTCTGTGTTGTTTTTTTTTTTAATAAAAATAGTACCTGTAAGGTATTGGGCATGGTGCGTAGCACATAGAATATACTCAATATATATTAGCCACTATAATGTTACCACTAAGAGACACATCAGTAAAATGCAGAATTATGCAAGCTTACTTGACAGTCACTTCACTGTATTGACTCTAATTCAATTAACAGTCAGAAGTTTCCTTTCCAAGTTTAGACAGTTTCAGATTTTCAATTTGCTCTTTATTCCTTCATTAGTAAAACTTTAAGCTATTTCACTCCATCAAGAATGCTTATGGATTCTTTCTGTTATGACTATCATGACAAGAAAAGCCTCCATATGTGAGTCATATACAGTTATAATGTCAACCATGGTATCATTTAAATTTATGAACATTTCGAAGAGGAAAGGCCCGAGCACAGAAATCTCGAGAAAGCAATTGTGAAGTGTCTCAAAGTTGACATTTGTGTAAGTTATTAAGGTTTTGTCTCTTAGCTCCAAATCCACCCTTCTGGTGTGTGTGTGTGTGTGTGTGTGCGTGTGTGTGTGTGTGTGTGTGTGTGTGTGTGTGTGTGTGAGAGAGAGAGAGAGAGAGAGGCTGGAGCTGGGACTGAAAATTACCTTGTTCCTCTGCCAGCTGGTGTGCTGTTAGGTTTTTGCCAGTAGAAATAGCTGAGAAAATTGAAGTCAGGTAGATATGAGAAATATTTTACTTGTTTCTATTTACTTGACTTTCGTATCATCCCAGCAAGGGACTCGCACAGTGATAGCGCGAGCTAATTCCAGAAGCAGTGGGGTCCCGTGGACCTTTCAAGACTCTCAGCACTGGCCTGATGGTGTCCCCTCAGAGGTGTTGGCAGGAGCCATTGTCACTTCCTCCTTGGAGGTTTGAGTTCTAGCTCTGCAAGTTGCTTTCTCATGTTTCTGAGACATCAGCACCTGTTTTACAGCATCGCCTCTTCAAAAATCAGCTGTCTAATGCCACAAGGCCTCTTCTCCAGATGTAGTTTCTAATAACCTGAAAATGGTCCCCTTATCTTCCCATTCCTAGGAACATTAGCCGCTCACATTCCTAGGAATGGAATACCTCAGTGTTTCCCTTTTGAATTTGAATTTCATTCAACCAACTTCTTATTTTAATTATCTCTGCTAAAATAACAAGTGGTTTCTCTTCTTCTCTCTGACTGTATCCTAAGCAATATGCTCATCCATTTTTCTCTGGGAACATTATGTATTGCTCTAACAATCCTGTTATAAAGTCCAGGTTGCTTTACTTCACAGAATAACAATGGATCATTATATGCCCAACTAAAGTTTTTAACCTAGTATTTTTCATGCCTTAACATAGCACTTGAGAAATCTCCCATCCAATAGAAAATCAATTTTAGACCAGCATGCCTCAAGAATTTTTAAAACACCCAGTACCTGACTATTTAGTCAGGGGCACTGACCTTTTCTCCCTTAGATTGTCCAATAAAAATATGACAACAGCCAACACAACAATAGCCATCTAATGTGAATGAGTCAAATTATACTTATTTTTTATCAGATCAACCAAAAATACATTTTGACGTGCTGCAGGACTTCAATAATTAGTTTGTGTGTTCCGTGAGATGACAATGTTTGCAAACCACTGCAGTAGGACAATCTATGCAGCCCTCAGAGTGGTCACGCTGTCAGCTTCTCTCTAACTACCTGCTCATCTCTCTTTAGGTGATCGTGGTCTGAGCTCAGTTGCACCCATTTCCCACTTCTACCAACAAATGTAAATTCTTGAGCCCCCACTTTTCCAATGCCACCAATTCCTGAACATCCAAAGAACCTCTTATTATGTGGATCCTCTCATATCAAAATCCCCTTAATCACACTTTGTCTTAATTTTCTTAGTGATCGTTTCTGGCTCTCAGCTCCAAGAGTTCCCCCTCTTAAGCCTCTTCTATGGATTTTCCATTGGCCTTGATGTCTGTCCTCATGCCATCCCTAACCTCTGTCTCACATATCAGTTCTCATCCTTGTAGCTGTTTCTCTAGCTGCATACATCTCAACTAGCGGCGCCCTCTATTCCGCCTGATAACATTAACACAGCACTAGACACTGAGCCAAATTCCAAGGTCACGTAGAAGAATGCAGGATAAAGCCTCTGCCTTGGGTGGATGAAGGATCAAGTAGATTTTAAAAGGTGGCACCCTTAGAATAGCAAAATGGGTCTACCTCAGAGTCCTGTCTCCACGCTGCTTCCTTTAATATCTTTCTTCATAGTTTAACGGCTTCATAGTCTAACAACTTTCTTCTTAATTACACCCAAACATTAACTCCAAAATTTAAAAAGTTAAAAAAAATGTAGGAAGTCTTCTTATGGGGAACAATGGCTTCCCTGCTACTCCTTTAAGAAGGCTTTTGCCCCACTGTTCTTGCAACTCAATATTTGACGATCCCTGCCCTATTTATTTCTATTCTTATTCCAACTTTTCTGCCCGTGACTGTACTCTCTTCTTTCTCATATGTCTACCAGATATCTCAGTACTAGCTGCCCCCTTTGTGGTCCCTTTAGCCACCTGACAGCCCTAGTTCTTGGTTCCTGATCAAGTCAGACTCTGCCACAATCAGACTCATTTCTTTCGAGCTGCCTCTGACATTTTAAAACTCTACCTTCTACATAACTGAAGTGCTTTTTCATTTAAGATATTTTTTCTTCCTTTGAACCTACATCATTTCCACTCACGCTTATCAGTTTCCTTTTTAAACATTTTTATTTAAATAAAACCAAAAGCGAGTTCATTTAGGAAAATAATAATGAACATGCTATGCAAATACAGCAAAAATGATGAGAGCATTATGCCATTATCTAATGTGTCATAAAACATTTTCTGAGCTACCAGATAAACAAATGTATTAAGGAAAAAAATATATTCTGCTGGTTTGGGGTGATTTTTTAATGTTCCAGGGAATCATTGTTTTCTTTTATAATTTACCTAAACTATCATATCAGGAGTTTATTTATTCTGCTTGGTGAAGATGCAAATTTCATCAACTGACATTTTTCTGGGAAAAAAGTTATTACCTTATTTTTTTTAAACAACAGGACAATAATTATTAATTGCCTTACAGAACATGATGAGTGCATTATTCACCACTTCTGAAAGCTTACTGATTGCCACTTGGTGTTCTTATCTATGAGAAGTGTCTAGATTTCCCTGGAAGGGAAACCCTCAAAACCAAAATATTAGAGTTGAATTTAAGCAACCAAGAGCTTGCCTATAAACTCACAATCATACACTTTAATTTTCTATTACTGATATTCGTTCTGTTCTTGCCAGCTTAAATATCTCCTCTTGAAAGAAAAAAAAAAGCAATATAGGTTTGGGTAGACATATTTTTAAAGAATGTCTGTCTTTAGCAAACTAATTTAATTATTGTTGTTTTTAAATATCTGTAAATAAAATATGTAATTACACTTGGAAATAAATTAGGAAAAGTAATATCCATGCTGTCACTTTAATGACCATACTATGCTAATGTATTTGTCTGCAATAGCCCTATTTAACCAAAAACACAATCAATTACACTTTTAATTATGTATTTGAAGAGTTTGTATCTGATTATAACTCAATGTCAGGTTTTCTATAAGGGTTTTTCTAATGTTTAACACTAATATTTAATGTCTGTTTAAACCAGTGTTTACATTTGGGCTGAAATCCAAATTGAAAGTTCCTTTATAGTGTTCCATCCACCCTGGGAAAACTCTACCCACTTTAGGAAGATCTAATAATATCTAGTAAAACATCAATCTGAACTATATTAATACAGTGATGGGGAAAGGTAGGTTAACAGTTGTGAGTACATGAAACAGTTTATTTTTTATTATTATTTACTAGAAGCCCGTTGCATGAAGATTCGCGCAATAGGCCCTCCTTACCCTGGCTGCTGGGACTGGTTTTCCTCCAGCACCCAGGACAAAGGCCTTTGGTCCGGCCGCAGCAGCGAGGCTTGGCTTCTCTGCTCTGGCTGCAGCGAAGAAGCCAAGCCTCTTCAGTCTTCAGTCATCTTCAGTCTTCAGTCTTTGCTCCACGCCTGCATATGCAAATTAACAACCATCTTTGTTGTGTTAATTTGAATATTCATCCTGATTGGCTGGTGGGCATAGCAGAGTGACACCAATTTGCATGTTTCTCTTTTATTAATGTAGATTACTTCATTATTGCATTATTTATTATTATGATTACTAGAGGCCCAGTGCATGAAAATTCATGCACTGGAGGGGGGTCCCTCAGCCCGGCCTGCCCCCTCTCACAGTCCGGGAGCCCTCAGGGGCAGTAGGTGACTGGGCAATCAGGGGAAGGCGACGCCCCCATCACCCCTCTGCTGCTGCCACTGCGGGCAGCACAAGCCTCGGCCGGCCCTGGTTACCTGAGCCTTGGGCAGCCTTGGGCAGCTGGGAAGTCAACATCTGCGCCTGCCGCGCCTCCCCCACCCCTCCGGCTGGGCTGAAAAGACTGTGGGACTCCGGCGGCGGCAGGCACAAGGAGTGGCCAGACCCACTTGAGGGCATGTCCGGCCGCACTACATGCCTGCCACCCCCCAATGGGGCTGAAAGGACTGGGGCACTCCAGTGGGGCTGAGGGGACTGGGCGCCGCCATCTTTTATGATGGCATGACGGTCGATTTGCATATTCCCTCTTTGTTAGATAGGATTATTACTTTTGTCCATTCATGCATTCAACTTTTCTTGTCATAATTAAATTGTGCCTAAATAAAACTTGGAAAATATTGTAATTGATTTGAAAGAATAAATTTAATGCAGAAGAGCTATATGTAATTCAGGCAATATGTAGATATTGGTGATATGCAGTAGCCTGTGGTGGTGGAGAACATGGCTTCTGGAGTAGAATGTTTGAGTTGAAGTGCTTAGTCTAGTACAGTATGTGTCCCTTGAGACAATGGAGTTAGTCTCTTTGTGGGGGCAATAAAAATGCATGCCACAGCTCAGCCAGTGTGGCTCAGAGGTTGAGCATCATGAACCATGAGGTTACCAGTTCAATTCCTAGTCAGGGCACTTGCTTGGGTTGTGGGCTCATTTCCTAGTCCAGGGCATGTAGAAGACAGCCAATCAATGTTTCTCATTCATCAATGGTTCTATCTCTCTGTATCTTTCCCTTCTTCTCTCTCTAAAATTAATAAAAATATATTTAAAATAATTTTTAAAATACAGGGCACAGCTTTTTGGTAAACCTATGGTGGAATGATGTTTGTAAGTCATATAGGAAACAGTCTCCAGTAGATACAGATGGCTCTCAATAATGGTAAATACTTTGTTAATATTAATTTTATTTAAAATGCCTACAGTATACCAGTCATTTTGATGTTAAAAAGTCATCTGTGCCAGCAAGGTGCAAATAATAAAATAGACATTAACGATATTATATATCTTGCTTCAGGGTTCAAAGAAACAAAGGCAAAGAGGAGTTGTATCCTTATACTACATATGCATATACAGTGTCTCACAAAAGTCACAAGTAATAAAAATTGAATACTTACTGTAGATCAGGGGTGGTATAATCACAACAGCACAGCATGCCTCTGAGGAAGAAATTATCTCCATATATATCATGAGTCACAGACTGGGAAATTATATACCTCACTTAATGTGACTAATTCCATAACAAGACTGTTATGGATATTCGAATGCAGACTTCTCAAATTTTTAAACATTATATGTCAGTTCCTGTATATGAAATGGAATCACTTCTTGAAATGAGGGTGTGTGTGGGGGGAGGGGGGGCGAGGTGTCCATAGTTGGGTAGGGTTAACCAGGATTGATTCTGAATTCACTTAAGGTTCATGCCCAACAATTGAGTTTTTAAAAAATTCAGACAGGACTTGCGTCAGCCTAGCTTAGATCTCATGGCTTTCCTAGAGCAACATATATGACTGAGAGAACAGAGCACCGCATTAGAATTATCTTAGATCACTGGCCATCCCTGTGTTTAGGAGGATGTGGTCCAGACATTAGCAGCCTCTACTAGTAATCCCTATGGATGGAAGAAACATTTTTCAGAAGATGCTTCTGTCAGTCTTAAGGGAGAAATAATAACCTGCATCTACTAATAGGGTCTCTTCTTGCCTATCATACCTTTTCTGCATCAGATAGCAGTGCCCTCCCCCTAGAGAACACTGTGTGAATTGGTTTGGGAAATCAAGCAAGGGATGGATTGGTACCCCCACCTTCCCTCTCGGTTGATGGCCTTCTGGTCTATCTACTACAAATATACTGAAATAATAGAAGGAATATTAGAAAGAGGGTACAAACTCGGGAAAAAAGAAAGGGAGCCAGAAGGTAAACAATGAAGGGTACAGACATTTTCTTTTCATATCCTTTTAGGAATTCAGCACAGCACCTCTTGGAAGACTTCTAGCTTCTGCTCTATTTCTGCTTTGGAATTACTAACTCACAGATGTTAGGGTGTGACCTTCAGAAAATGTAGGTTCTTCCAAGCTGGAAGCAACATTGAATCAAAGCACCAATCCTATGAGCAGGGCATGGCTTCAAGAAGAGCCTGTTTTCATCTTTTTCTGCACCCTGGTTAAGCAAGGCCTGTAACGTAGCTATCTCTCAAACATAGTCATGTACCAAGGCAACCAAACATATCTCACAGGGATTTTACATCCCTTTTGGTCAATCTCTTGTCACTGCACAAAATTATTGAGGAGCGTAAGCATATTTCTGAGATCATGAGTCATGACCCTCCAACCCTGCCACCTAGTTTCCCAGGTGGACAGATCCTTTGGGATCCTAGGGACTCTGCCTCACCCAAAGTCCCCAGAGGACTCTAAAATTTGGGGTTCAATAGCCTTGACAGTTAACTTTCTGAAAACCAGAATATTTGACTAATAATAACTCATATTTCTTTTAGGAGGTTGGATAAGATAGGCTTAACTTCCTTAGAGATTGTAATGATTTATTTTATGTATCCAAAGATATTCTAGATAGATGTGGACCTTTTCTTACCATGAAAGCAGATGGAGCAATGACTTAGAGTATAAACTAATACACAGGATTTCATCTAACATGTTTCTCTGCTGGGAAGTCCTCCTGGGTTGATGATAGGAAGTAGAAGTGATGGGAAGGACTTTGATGCAAAATAATTTATGCATCAAAAATATTTGGATTAGGCCCAGCTGGCGAGGCTCAGTGGTTGAGCAACAGCTATGAACCAGGAGGTCAGGGATTGATTCCCAGGTGGCGTACATGCTTGGGTTGTGGGCTCAATCCCCAGTGTGGGGCATGCATGAGCCAACCAATGATTCTCTCTCATCATTGATGTTTCTGTCTCTCCCTCTCCCTTCCTCTCTGGAATCAATAC
>NW_005369915.1:735710-757098 GCF_000412655.1 Myotis brandtii
GGATTAACCAACCTGAGGGTCAGGAGTGAGTTGAATAGATGAGATCTTGCTGAACTAGTCATTTTGAAACAAATCTTTCCTGTTGAGATTTTCACTGTCATTTTTAACACTAGGGTAAATTAATTCAAATTATCAGCTTCTGCAAGTCACCCACCATTACTTAAGATCTCTGGCTGCATTGCCCAGATACTAGAAGAACTGTGTCATTTTCATCCTATCCTTCCTCTGTACAAATGAAGGAACTCACTTTATAAAAATGCATCAATCACACGCTCTCAGTCACTGTGCAACGATCCTGTAGTCAGCATGAATTGCCCTCATTCTGAGATCTGTACAGTGACGGTGTGCCATCATATCTTACCGGTAAGAATGAGAAGAGTTATTGTCAAATTCATTATCTCAACAGGGAATGTTTGTGATGATGAAACTGCCAAGCTTCATTAAGTTATTCACGCTTCTTCCATTTTATTAACATGACCCAATTCAGCCTCCCTCAGATCATAATGCATTTTTATTTTAACTCACTTTCTAAGTGAGTCAATTTGATATTTAAAACCTTGTTGATTTAAACTTATTTTAACACCTCCTGATATAATATCTTGTATTTTAGAAAAAAAAGAGAGAGAGAGACATTCTCAAATCAGCTACCTGAAAGAGGAAAATGTAAGAAAGTAAAAAACTGACAAATGAAAAGCACTAGTTCATTTACTTTTTCTTCCAAATATTAACTTTTTTCTGCCATTCTTAAAAATCACTAAACCGTTAATTCTCAAATGCCAATTCTGGCCTAATCCAAACCACTTTTGATCCATCCACTTGGCTATGCCCTGACAGAATGCTATCAGATTTGATACAAGTAAAAAGAGCCCAGTATGGTCAGCTCAGTGATGGTCCCTGAAAAACTGCCTGCTTTTAGGAAACATGATTTATGCCATTCAATTTTTATGCCTTTGCTCTCTGCTAACATGTCCAGCTATTACCTTGTTCCATTCTCATTTTGCTTTAAGATTTACTCCAATGTCCTTTGACACCTACAGAATGCTGGTGGCAATATCTTAGCAACAATTTAGGGTATAATTCTGAAATATGTGATATTACTTGCAAGGAACCCACAAATAAAAAATAAATAAAAGTAATGCCTCCAAGGTAATTTTTAAGTTGCTCATTTGAAATTCTGAATCCATTTTATCAAATAAACAGCACTATTACTGGTAGCTAAGTTTCCAGGCAAGCCCCAGATGCATCGACAATACTATGCATTTGCACTAAAAAGGCAATAGTAATGAGAAGTTTTGAAACGCTAATCAAAAGTTGAAAATAAAATTGTTTAAGATTGATTTTTCCATATATCTTTAATATCCATCCTGGAAGGAAACTTAGTTTAACTACAGATAAATGATGTGGCAGATAAATCCAAGTCATAAGAGGAATTGTGGACATTTAAAATTGCAGCGGCTACCCCACTAAAGTTAGATAAAATATTAAATCTTCTGCATCCCTAACCTTTTTTCCCAGTACCACATCCAGTTCCTCAATGTTAGACCCTTAAGCTCTCTATCGATAGTCTTAGTACAATTACCTTTTTGTACAAATTCAGGTGTTACAGCTTCGCATCCTCCATCGGGATTCAGTGGGATTTTGAATAAAGTGCTATGAAGGACCCCTCATGAAACTTTACATCACTCCAGAAAACTCCTACTTGGCTGATACATTCCAGGGACCTTTGGCTTTTAGGATGATCTCAGAAAATCCTGCCATACTTTAAGCATCTCTCCCCAACTCTTCCATTGCTTTTGTCTTAATCTGTGTTTAAAAATTGTGCCCAAGACTCTGAAGAGCATTCCATTCCACTCCAAGACAGGGGACTTCACTCAAATATCAACTCATTTGGACAGTGGGTGGGAGTGGGTTGAACTTCTGTTTCACCTTTAATGGATCCCATTGGCCACCTGGTGTGAGATTGTGCATGGTTCCTCTCTTGCTTTGCCCTGCCCAGTTGCTATATCTGCTATATCTCATTGACATTTAACGTTGGATATTCAGCCATTCACTGCCCAATCGATCTAAGAACTTCTTAAAGCAAAACCGTATTAGCGCTCCAAAATGAACTTTTTTCTGACATCATCTCCAGCTTATTAATTCTTTGATTGTTTCTCCTGCCCAGTGGATTGATGCTGTGTTCTGTTCTGCCTGTTCCCCAGGATTTTATCACCTGTCATACAGAGCTGATTCACTATGACTAAACATATCATATATAGAATGTTTCTATTCTACTCAAGGACATATATCTCTGAAAATATGTCACTATTTTTTAGAGAAGGTTTCTAAATGCTCCCTGCCTTTACTCCTGGTAAGCCTTGTAGTATCCCTGTCTTTAAAATCTCTGATGTAGGCACATCATTTCATGCCTGAATGCTTACTTTCAGAAGAAGTGGCTTTGGTACTGGGGAACATCTATAAACTTGCACAGATGTTCCTCAACTTATAATGGGGTTATATCCCAATAAATCCATTGTATGCTGAAAATAATGTAAGTTGAAAATGCACTTAATGTATCTAACCCACGGAACATCCTAGCTTAGCCTATCCTATCTCATACATGTTTAGAACACATACATTAGCCTATAGTTGGGCAAAATCATCTAAGACAATGTCTATTCTATAATAAAGGTGTTGAATATCTCATGTAATTTATTATGAGTATCCTTTTCACACCATCTCTAAAGCGGAGCCATCATTAAATTGGGGACTGTCTGTATTCAAATTGCATACAATTAAGTCTTAATTTGCCACTTTCTGGCCTTGTGTATTTGAGCACATAATTTAATTAATCTTCATAATTACTGATTAGGTTGTCATTAGTATTTCATTTTAAAAATAAGTAAACTAATTCACATGAATATTAGTAAAAAGTGTTATGTGAAAGTTCTTTACCATAAGGCTCACTTAGAAGGTACATGATCTGCTGTGAACTGCATATGTGTTCCCTCAAAAATTATATTTTGAAACTCTGGTTTCCAATGTGATAATATTTGGAGATGAGACCTTTGGGATGTAATTAGGTCATGAGTGTAGAACCTTCATAATGGAATTAATTCCCTAATAGATTGCTTCCTATCTCCGCTCTTTGTCATGTGAGGAGACAATGAGAAGAAGGCCATCTGCAAACCAGCATGTGGGCTCTAACTAGACACCTTAACCAACCTCCAGAATGGTGAGAAACAAATATTTGTTGTTTAAGCTACCCAGTCCATGGTAAATTGTTATAGCAGGCCAAACTGATTAACATATTCATTAACAAACTATTAATTGACCAATTTACCATTATTCAACAATTTGACCACTTATGAGATTGTAATTAAGTGCACTGTAATATCTCATGTAATTTAGTATGAGTATCATTTTTATGCCATTGTGCAAATGTGACATTCATTTGAGTTAATAAAGCCATTGTAATAATCATAACCTATATGTCTTTTTCCATACCTAGTTTTGCCCACCTCTGTATATCACCTTCTAATACTTTTGAAATACCTGTCTTAATAATGTAGTTAGTCCACCTGAAATGAATTTGAATGGGAATCAGATTTCTTGTGTTTCCCTTCTGGATGCTGAATTATTGAAACATCAATTATTGAAAAGACCCAGTTTGTCCCGCTACTCTTCAGTTCCCCTTGCCATATACCAAGCATCTGTATGTGTGCAACCTATTTCCATTATTGATTCCTGTGCCCATAATGCTCTGTCAAAATTTATATAGCTTTATAATAAATAATAATATTTTCTAGAACAAGTCCTCCATCCATATTCTTCCCATCAAGACTATCTTGGCCATTATTGACTCTTTGCGATTGATTTTATATAAATTTGAGAATCATCTTCCTCCTAAAATATGTACTGTGATTGGGTTCAGACTACATTAAAACTGTAAATCAATTTCAAGAGACTTGTGATATCTATAATATTGAGTCTTGCTATACATATATCAATAAATGTATTGCCATTTAAGTTTAATAATTTCATGAGTTCTTACACATCATATATTTATTCTTCTATGTGTTTCATTTTTTATGATACGTAAATGATTTTCTTAAAAATTTTACTAGGTTTCTTTGGTTGGTTTATAGAAATTCAATTGATTAGTCTAAATAATTCTGTATTTAGCAAGCTCACAAACTTCTCATAACATTCGGTGCTGATTTTTAAAAATTTTTCTATACACATTATCTGAACCTTGTAGCAACTTTGATTCTTCTTGATCAATCTTACAAATTTATTTAATTTTGTTGCCTTATTAACAAGGTCAGTGTTTTCAGTATAAAAATAAACAGAGGTAGAGATATGGAACAATGTTTCTTGTTGGTGAATTTAAAAGTAAAACCTTTCAACATTTCAAAATTAAGTGTGAGGTTGGATGTTGTTTTCTTAAAGATATACTTACCTGAAAAAGAAGTTTCTTTTTTATTGCAATTTGTTAAAAAATTTACTGTCAGTAAATATAGAAGTTTACAAAACTATCAATTGAAATAATCATGATAAAAAATTTAAACTGCTAATGAGATGCATTACAATGGTTGATACCATATACTAACTTTTGAGAAAATAAGAAGAAACATCAGTAATAATATGAGGCTCAAGCAGATTTTCCTTTCTTTGTTCCTAGCTTTCCATCTATTTTTAAATCTTTCTTTAAACAAATTGATTTATACTTGTGTTTCATAATGGGAGTGCTCTGTTCATGTCACTAAAGAGCCTCTTCAATTCTTCAGATTTTTTGAGACAAATTTTTTCTAATATGTATAAATTCAGTAGGTCAGATACAAGCAATAAATTAAATTATGATATTTGTGATACTGATTTTCATGTGAGGCTGTGTTTACTTTTAAATTTGGCAGTGTATAAATGAGCTCATACTATTTGGATATATATGCTAAAACTAGTTTGCCATTCAATTCATGAAACAATACACACACTACCCTGTAAAAATCTTATGATTACAAAATAAACTACAAAATATACCTCTGTACTGGATATAATATGTCTATGGCACATTTTTAAAAAATATATTTTTATTGATTTCAGAGAGAAAGGGAGAGGGAGAGGGAGATAGAAACATAATGATGAGAGAGAATCATTAATTGGCCGCCTCCTGCATGACTGGAGATCGAGCCCTCAGCACAGACATGTGCCCTTGACCAGCATCGAACCCGGGACCCTTCAGTCTACAGGCTGACACTCTATGCACTAAGCCAAACCAGCTAGGGCGATGGCACATTTTTAAAATATATGACTAGCATAAAAAGAGGAAGAGATAGACAGATATATTTTTCAGAGCCCAAAATCTAAAGCAGGAATCCAGATAGGTAAGCTGGATGAAGACCTAGGGACATATGCTGGGACCTGGAACAGAAGACAAATTTCAATAATGCATGTTAAATGCCTTAACCCATGTCCTTATATCTCTTTGATAATTGGCTTTTGAACACAGTATTTACATCTGTTGTGTTTCTGTAACTTACAAATGTGACATCAATGGAGCTTAGTTCAGTCTGGTACAGGAATGGTTGGAAGATGAGTCAAGAAAATAACCGAAAGGCACAAGAGGTAAAACTGATAAAAATATGTGCTTATATGCGTATAATTAATTTTCATTAAATAAGCATTTACATTTAGGGAAAATTTTCAATTCAATCCAATGAACAGTAGGATTTTGGTTTCAACCATTTTCCTACAAACTTGGCATGAAACAAATGTAATCTTAGAGCATATCCAGTTCTTCATTAATATAAGTTAATATTGTGTGACTGAATCATTTCAATATAATCGATAATAATCAATATAATGACAAATACACACTGAGACTGTGTTTTAGTTAATTTAGTTAGAATTTTTAGCACAAGTATTGGTATCATTCTTGTAGATGTTAATTCATCAATTATAATCAGATCTCAGATTTGTTGGTACATGACTACTAACGAGACTGCATCCATTTTTGTTTTTATTTTTGTTTTTGTTTTAAATATGTTTTATTGATTTCAGAGAGGAAGAGAGGGATAGAAACATCAATGATAAGAGAGAATCATTGATCGGCTGCCTCCTGCATGCCCCCTACTGGGGACTGAGCCTGCAACCCAGGCATGTGCTCTTGATCGGAATCGAACCTGGGCGCAGGCCAACACTCTATCTACTGAGCCAAACCTGCTAGGGCTGTTTTTGCTTTTTAATAACAGAGAACTTCAAATTTAATCCTCTCTCCACATACCCACACACTTCTGAAAATAAATAGCCTTATTGTCATGCCAGTAATCCCTGAATCAGCAGAAAGAACTCTTATCAATGAATGTGACTGCAGCATTGTTGGTTGGGTAAGGAATGCTTTGTCTCAGGAGCACCTGTTGAAATCTGACACATTCATTTAGCTGTGAAGGAGCAGATGTTAGACTGAAGCCCTTCCAGGTGGGGCACTGGCATTTTTATGATCCAAATGGAACTTTATCAGATTCAAAACCCCTAGTGATTGAGCCTCTGCTTAGTTTTAAGTGCTGCTCTGAAATATTGTATGATAATTAGTTTCAATACAATTATAAACTTTTATTTTTAAATGGCCTACATGTTTAGTTTACTCAATCAACTGAAATATGCCTGATCTCTTACCAGATTGTGTCATAAACACAGCTGCTTTTTAAAGTCTCAACAGGGACTGTAGTTAAAAGTCCTTGAAAAGTAAATGGCATACATTCAATTAAGCTAAAGAAATAGCTAAAACAAGTATTATTTAGTGGGTTTTTAATTAGATGACTTCTATTAAATTAGTGGTTCTAAAAGGGATTTCACAACCTCCCAAGATTGTGCTAGTTAGAAATGAGACCATAAAAATTCCATTTAAACTCTACCTTGTGAGAGATGCTCACAGGGTGGGTATTTCTCTGTTATTAGCATCCTTATACCTGGCGTTACACCATTAATTCCCAGAATAATGCTCAAGAGGTAAAACAAGGCAGATTATCCTTAGGTGGTAAATCAAAGTGACAGACTCATCATGAGGCACAATGATCTCTAACCTTGTACTCTTGGAATTTTCCAACATGGGCCACATGACTTGAGACCATGATTAGGATTTCTTCCTTGCTTGAAAATTTCTGAGGCAGAGAGAATAGATGTACCTTCTTCTCCACTGGGGATATCTACAGTCTCTCAGCGGATCTCACTTGTATTTCAGTAAAAGGCCTTTGATGGTTTGGCCCTTGTTTGTCTTATAGTCTTACTCATTTGGACCACTGCTGCCAAATATTTAAGTTTTGATTAAGGTGATACTGAGTTTCTTATTATTTCAAAATCACAATATTCTATTTCTTAGCCATTTTTCTCATGACCTGGGACGAGCTTCCATGTGAGAAACTCTGTTCATCCTTTAAAACATTGCTTTAGCATGTTCTTCTCATGAATCCTCTCAAGATTCAATATGCTCCATCCTATCCCCTTTCTCACCCCAGAAAGAGTGAACTTATTTTCATTCATCAATTCTTTCTGGTGGACACATATTGTGCTGATCATTCAATTCTGTAAATGTCTACATCACACAGCAGACTTTGAGATTTTTTGGTCAAGGATATCATGTGATTCGGGTATTTATTCCATTATTTATACTACATACTCAATAAATGATGGTTGAACTAAAGTAAATTATTTTTAAATATATGTTTATTGATTTCAGAGTGGAAGGGAGAGGGAGAGAGAGATAAAAGCATCAATGAGGAGAGGGAATCATTGATTGGCTGCCTCCTGCACTCCCCTACTGGGGATTGAGCCCACAACCCTGGCACATGCCCTTACTGGGAATGGAACATGACCTCCAGGTTCAGAGGTCAATGCTCTACCACTAAACAACACCAGCCAGGCAAGTAAATTATTACTGTATATACCGTCTTTATTCTTCCCACTAACAAACTTGTCAATTATTGACTTACTCTTCAGGTATCCAAAGCAAACAAAACACACAGACACACACAGGAGTTGATACTAAAGTAGAAAAATCATGGGATCTTGACTTTTGTACCTGTCACCTCCTACAAATAAGGCTACGAATAAGATAAATTTTCTAAACCTCAGTTTCCTTTTCTGTAAATAAAGATATGAGTTATGTTTGCTTCAAATGATTATCTTAAACAGCTAAATGATCAATGTGAAAGAATTCTGTAGATCACATAACCAAAACTTATTTATGTACAAAATGCCAGACCCTTTACATATATTGCCTAATCACTACAAACTGATGCAATGATGCTTTTATCATTATTCACTAATGAGTGATGTTTAGACAGGTCAAGTCTTTTGCTTCATGGCAAATGAGACTAATTCTACAAATCATACTTTTAGCCATCATAATACAATAATAAAATAAAATAAAAAAGATACCAACACAAAGGGATCCTTGATCAGTACATGCAGAACAGCAGCCTCTATAATATAGTGTTAACTGTAGGAGGTAAAACATCCTGAGGCTAGGAAACTACAGACATGCTTGAACTGCTTACCCCATAATATAACTTAGTGTTTAAGAACAAAAATAAGTGGCTGTGCCTTTTTTTATAAAGCAATTTAACATACACAATAAACAGGTGGTATTTTCTTGGCACACATCCAGGAGAGCAAGAAATTGGTAAAATAATCTGAGAAATGTAATCAGGATTTGTAGATTAAGTTCATAAAAGTCTGAACTTAAAGGTCATCATTCAATTTCACATTTTTTTCACCAGGGTAAGTTGGCATTGATAGCTGAAATAAGACATTCCTGGCATATTAAAGATAGAGGACATCTGTTTAGCTACATATTTTCAGATTCCACAGACTCTGTAGTGTCCCCCAATGTCTCAGTCAATTTCCGAATCTTCTGTCTTGCTACCTCTCTCTGGGATTTCTCTCTTCACTTTTCCTTTACAATATGCTGTCCTCTCTCACTAGCATTCCTAGTACTTGGCATATTCCATCTTTATCATCTTCCAAATTCTACACTCAGATTGCTAAATTATACTCATATATAACAACTGGTAATAGCAGAGTTAATACATTGGTGAGTACTTCCATTTAGTTGTTAGTGAGTGCTTCCATTTATTTTTACTTATCCAATGCCACTTATATTGTTAAATATTTTTAAAAATCTATTTAATTATCCTTCAATTCTAAGAATTATTATCATCATCATTATGAATGAAGAATCTGAAACTCGATCTGGAAAGTACACAGCTGGTGTTTGAGCCCTGGCCTGTCTCACGCTAAAGTGGAACTGTTACACTTACTGCCTCCCTGAGCGATCCACACTTGCTGTATTCAGTAAACATGCATTGAGCATCTCCATGATGCTAAGTGTGACATTTATTGTTGGGAATAAAAAACAGTAATAATTAAACACAGTGATTTGGGGAAAGAACTCTGGATGAGCAAGTAATAGAGATAATTGGAAAGGACTAAAGGTAGGTCAGACACCGTTAATAATAAGCCAGATCCCAATCCACCTAGAACATTTTCCCACATCGGTATGCCACTGCTCACTAATTTTCTCCTCACCTTTTGTAGCTTTGCAAAGCTCAACAGGATTGAGTTAATTCAATGGAAGAAAAGATTGAAAGCAAGCAACGGGCTCTGAAGTCTTGCTATTTTCTCCACTAAAAAGCTTCCATTGTTGCACAGCTGTCTAGATTATTCCTGACCCCCTGAACTTGCATAGTTCTCCACTCAAGCCTCCCCTATGGTGTGCCCACCCAGCCTAAGCACTCCTCTTTGAGACAATCATAGTTGGAGGATCATGTTCATTCAGCTACATCTCTCCTTGTAGATTTCCCAAAAATATATGTAAGTTAAATTTGTACCACAGGGGCTATTCATATCTATGGGTATTTTCTTTATGTGAGCCCACCCACTTCAAGAGAGCAAAAATAACTTTCTACTTTAAAATGTAGTGTACTTTTTATTATTACTTATCATTAATAATAGTTACATTTTTGACAGCTACAAAAAGTATTGTACACACATTACCTCCAGTATTAAAAAAATCTTGCAAGGTGTTATTAACATCCATCTTTTCCAGTGAGAACTATAATGTTTAAGGAATTATGTTAATTCTTCTTTATTTTCTACTGAGAGCATATTAAACACTAGAACCTGGTGATTCAGGTGCTGTAATATAAATAGACATACCTTAGTCTTCACGGAGTGAGCAACAGAGACAAACAAATATTCAAACAACATATAATGGCATTTTGTGATGTATTATAAAGCAAAATAAATAGTATCACAAGAGATCAAAACAGTGCTCCATTTAGGTAATTAAAATAGGTGCAACTTAGAAAGTGACAGTTGAGAAGACACCCTGAAAAAAATAAAACCAGAAAGATGAACTGGAAGGGGAAAATAATCCAGGTATAGGCACTATTTAATTGAAATATTCAAGGTGGGGAAATTTCTGGCAAAGACAAGGGAATCAAAAAAGTCAGTGGGGTTGTCTAGTGGGTGATGAGAACATGGCATGAGATGGAATGCAAAATACAGGAAAGGCCAGGTAGCCCAGTTGGTTAGAGTGTCCTCTTGATATGGCAAGGTGGAGGGTTGGATCCCAGGTTGGGGGACATACAAGAATCAAACAATGAATAAATAAATAAGTGGAACAACAAATGGATGATTCATTCTCTCTCTCTCTCTCTCTCTCTCTCTCTCTCTCAAATCAATAAATAAATGTGTTGTTTTATAAAAAAAAATCTGGGAAAGGGCCTCTTCATACAGGGCTTTACCTACAATTTTGAAAATTACTGATTATATTCTAAAGATAATAGAAAGATATGTAAAAGTTTTAATGGACAGTGATAACATCAAACTTGCATTTTAACAATCTCATTCAAGATGCTCCATGAGGAAATAATCCAGGAACAAGGATTTGAGACCAGGTCTGAGGAGCTCTACAGCCTGGCTCTTTTCAGTACACCCCACTCCCTCCAGCATCCATTATTGTATTTGTTTTTCAAAGTAAGCCCATAGAATAGAAAATGCAGGAATTATTTACTTTCTTTTTAAATCCTCACCCAAGGATATTTTCCATTGATTTTTAGCGAGAGTGGAAGAGAGAGGGAAAGACAGAGAGAAATGTCAACATCAATTGGTTGCCTCCTGCACAAGCCCCAACCAGGGCCCAGGGTGGGGCGGAGCCTGCAACTGAGGTACGTGCCCTTGACATGAATGGAACCTGGAACCCTTTGGTCCACAGGCCAACGCTCTACTATCCACTGAGCAAAACTGCCTAGGGCTTATTTACTATGTATACATTGACACTAGGTTAAAAAAAGTGATGAACGTGTTCAAAAGGTACATACTTTCAGTTATAAAAGAAATAAGTCCTGGAGGAGGTATAATGTGCAGCTTTATACCTATAGTTAATAATACTATATTCATATTTGAAAGTTGCAAAAAGAGTTGGTCTTAAAACTTCTCATCACAAGAGAAAAGAACATGTAACTATGTGTGGTGATGGATATTAACTAGACTTATTCTGGTCATAATTTTGCAATATGTACCTATATCAAGTCATCATGTTGTACACCTAAAACTAATAGTGTTTATGCTAATTATATCTCAATTAAAAGGAAAAAAAGAAATGTATAAGTCCAAGTTCTTTTTTTTATTGAATGTATTGGGTAACATTGGTTAATAAAATTATGTAGGTTTCAAGTGTGTGTACAATTCTATAATACATCATCTGCATATTGTATTGTGTGTTCATCACCCTAAGTCAAGTCTCCTTCAGTCACCATTTATCCCTCGTGCCCCACCCCCCCATACCCTCTTCCACCTGTCCCCACCCTTCTTGCTGTCTGGTAATCACCATACAGTTGTCTGTGCCTATGAGGTGTTTTTTTGTTTGTTGGTTGGTTTGTTTAATCCCTTCACCTTTTTCACCCAGCCCTAAGGTCTTTTTAATATTTTTAATGCCAGGGACATGATATAATTAATAAGCTAATGAGTAATGGCTAAGAGTTGCCATGGTCCTGCTAGGTTCTATGCTAAACATCTCAGAGTAATAGGATTTACTCCCAATTATTTGAAGAGGAATCTGTGACGCAGGAAAATTGAGTAACTTCTCCAAGTTTAAATAGCAATTACAATTCAAAGCTATTTGATTCTAGAGCTTAAATTCATGATCACTGCTCTTTTCTGGGCTAGACACACTCTGTTGGATCATTTCTCAGCAGCATAAAATTTACATCAGCTCCTCTTGTCTACATAGAAATTGACTGGCAAGTCAAGCTTTATTCTTCTTTGTACAACAGTATTGCCTGAGAGTCAGGATCAGTGTTTGTACTAACCATCATTAGATGAATTTGCTAAAGCTTAGTAATAATTGGATGCTTAGAGTGTGCATATAATTTTCATTTATCACAGATAATAAGTATTCATAGTGATGAATACAGTAGTATAATATTATGGCTGAGTACAACACAAAATATACATAAAGGTCCTTGGACACAGTGATATACTAAGTATAAATATTTTCATTAAAATCCCTAGAAATAAAAGCAAAACAACCTTTCTGAAGTACACACTACATTATTTTCAGAGTAATTATCTACTATGAAGTTATATGTCTCACTATTTATTAGCTAGAATTAGCATATACTGTTTGGTTTATGTCAATGACAAATAGGGTTTCTTGCCTATATATGTAAATATTCTCTACTAGAGGCCTGGTGCATGACATTTGTGCACTCGTGGGAGGGGGATCCCTCAGTACAGCATGCACCCTTTCGCAGTCCAGGAGCCCTTGGGGGATGTCCAATTAGTCAGATATCCTTAGCGCTGCCGCGGAGGTGGGAGAGGCTCCCGCCACCACTGCTGCGCTTGCCAGCCATGAGCCCAGTTTCTGGCTGAGCACACTGACCACCAGGGGCAGCTCCTGCGTTGAACGTCTGCCCCCAGGTGGTCAGTGTGCATCATAGCAACCAGTTGTTCCTCCGTTCAGTCAATTTGCATATTACCCTTTTATTATATAGGATGTGCTCAATAAATGCTCCCCAATTAAAAAAATATGTAAATCTATAAATGATTGCTTCAGAGCATTCATTGTTCCTCCAATTTGCATATTACCCTTTTATTATATAGGATGTGCTCAATAAATGCTCCCCAATTAAAAAAATATGTAAATCTATAAATGATTGCTTCAGAGCATTCATACTGTATCACGATTAGATATTTTTTGACTCAGCTTAAAATTTATCAGAGCAATAAATGCTATAATTTTAAGAATATACATTACATGTAAATTTAACTTAAGGTGTTATTTTTTATACATATGATAGGTATTCAGATGTTGAGACAACTGCTGGTATCTCCTGACTTTGAAAGTCATCATCACTCCCAATCTGTTATGGCCTTTGTTAAACTATCTCTAAAATCACCTTCCACAGGACTTTTAATAAGTAAAATTAAATGTACTTATTTTTTTCTCTGTTAATCAGGTTTTCCCTTATTTACAGATTGATGCATATTAAATGGCAGAGATACAGTACAAGAAAAAAAGAAGAGGATGTACTGAAATGTTAGACTTTCCAAGTCAGAGAACAGCAATAACGTTGCTATGGAAAGAGACAACTCTCTGTTTTAAATAAATAAAATAATAAGGAGACTATCACCTAAAGAATGCTACTCTAAGCTTTCCTATCTTCTTCCTCCCTTGTGCTATTTGAAAAATGCTATTTTAAATAAGAAAATTAGAATGTAATGGAGATGGGGTGGTGAGGCAAGGAGACCTAGAAACGAGGAGACATTCATCCTCGACCAATTCTACCCAGGACTCAGGATTCCCCCTATAATGATGACATGCCTGCAGCATGTGTCTTTTCTATACTGACAAGATTTTATGTCCTGGAACTGACTATAGAAATTGGAACCATCCCTGGTTTCATAAATAATGTACTGGCTAGAGCTTGATATATACCTTCATTAACAAAATTGTGGCATGGTATTCAAAAAACGTTTCCAATCACTAGTTCATTGTCTGTCAATTTCAATTCAGCTAGAGCTATTTTTAGCTGGAAAGTAAATTGTTTTATATTGGCAGGGACCTTGGTGTTGGTGGTCATGCCAAAAGTCTTAATTAATCATCAAAGAACAGTATTATTTATACATGCTTTAACAAATGTAATTTGGGCTTCAGACAAGTAATACTTTGAATTTGCTTGGAAATCTTATAATTTATGGCAAAATTAAAAAAAACACAGTATCTTGACTTAGAAAATCATTTTTCACTGTTTTATTTTTTTAATTATATTTTCTACATTGCAAGATCATGGCATTTTGAATTTGCTTGGAAATCTTATCATTTATGGCAAAATTTAAAAAAAAAACACAGTATCTTGACTTAGAAAATAATTTTTCACTGTTTTATTTTTTAATTATATTTTCTACATTGCAAGATCATGGCATATGAAATAATTCATTAATCCATGGACTCAGAGGTTGATTTATTCTTTAAAAGAAATATCCAATAGAGATGAGCTCCTTACAGAAAATATTTGCGGTGAACGCTGAAGTCAATGATTTTAATGGTTTCCTGAAGAGTTTCCCCAGGGATTTTATTATTATTCCTCCCTTTTCTTCATGTAACTCAATAGGTTCTTAACCTAGGGCCAATAAATACTCTTAGAGGAACATGAATTCCCTGATATTGAATACAAAATGTTGGACGCAGCAATCATAGATTTACTCTGATTCTCAAAGCTGTTATATGTAATAACAATAAAAAATTAATAGACAGTACTCTAAACACTTTTCTAGGGTATTTTAAGCACCACTGTGGTTTTAATGAACACACTGATACCTTCTACATATATACCCAAGGAGAGTACTCTAACCTGAAAGCATGTCTAATGCTCTTAAACTTATTATGCCTATAATGCTTGCTATCCCATCTTCTACAAACCAACTCCTCCCCTTCATTCACCTCACCCCCACACACATCAAGTTCTGGTACAATTTTAATATATTTTTATTTTTATTGATTTCAGAGAGGAAGGGTAAGGGAGAGAGAGATAGAAACATCAATGATGAGAGAGAATCATTGATCAGCTGCCTCCTGCATGCCCTCTATTGGGGATTGAGCCCACACCTGGGCATGTGCCCTTGACCAGAATCAAACCCAGGACCCTTCAGTCCACAGGCGGATGCTCTATCCACTGAGCCAAACCAAGTAGGGTGAGTTCTGGTATAATTTTATATGTTTGACAAATCTATCTTTTTTTCTTTATTAAATCACTCTCATTTCTTTTAATTTAAATCTTAAAATATTCTCCTGTGAGGACCAATGCACTTGCTTTCAAATTAGTTTCCCTGACTGGTATTCTCTCTTAAATCCAATCTCCATAGAGTTAGCTAAATGATAATAAGATAAACCTGACCATGTTTATATTCCTTTGCCTATTGTATAATTTTACATGTTTGACAAATCTATATTTTTTTTCTTTATTAAATCACTCTCATTTCTTTAATTCAAATCTTAAAATATTCTCCTGTGAGGACCAATGCACTTGCTTTCAAATTAGTTTCCCTGACTGGTATTCTCTCTTAAATCCAATCTCCATAGAGTTAGCTAAATGATAACAAGATAAACCTGACCATGTTTATATTCCTTTGCCTATTTTGTTGTCACAGCTACCTTTATTTATAGGATAATCTGAATAAGTGCCATGACAGGCAAAGCTTCCCATGATCAGGACTTCCCTGTCTCAGGCCTGCTGTGTGCACCACTATTCACATTGCCTACCATACAGTCTAAATAGCAGTCTTACATATTGGTTTACATTCTATCCCTGTCTTCTATTATATTCTGATTCTCAAATCCTCCTGTGACTTAAACCTAATGAGTATTTCCTAAAGATGCTGATCTTTCACTACTCCATATCTGTGCACATGACGTTGACTTTACAATGATCTTCCTTTGCTTGAGTAGTCTGGTTCACACACCAAACATCACTTTCCTGATCCTCTTTTCTTGACAGCCACATCTGAAAGCATATTGAATACCTTTTTCCAAATGAACTAATTCAACTCTCACTGCACTACTTACAGGCTAGAGAGCACCTTCTCTCTTCCCCAGTGAACAGACAGGTTCTTGTGGACAGGCCTAGTTTTTATTCGTCTTTGTTTCAACAGTGTCTGGTTTATAGAAATGACTCAATAAATAAGCTTTGGAATAATGAATAAAAATACAGGCACCTGCAGCATTATACACATAATGGGAACCTTTCCCTGAGCAAATCTTAATTTTATCCTTCACAAAAGATGACCCAAGCCATCATCGCTGGGGCAGACCTCTTGGATTCCTTCCCAGATATGTCACTCAAATAAAAATATTACCGAATCCAAAATTCGTGTCTTCCTTGCAAGCATGTAAACATGCTCATGTATTTTGCCTCAACTTTTATCCAATTGAAGCAAAGACAAAACTAGAACAATCAGCATTTCCCACCTACCTTCTATTCCAGCCCATTTAAAAAAGATATTGATGTCACTGACACACATGCGTACACAGTCCATACACGTGAAGAGAGAGATGGAGGGAATATCATTAGTTTTATTTATTTCTTTCTTTTTTTTAAATTTTAGGGACTTTGATGATTTTATTCAGGGATAAGGAAGTCCAGTAAAATTGTGCAAAGCCAATAATTATAAAAAACAAATTGTGAGTAATGAATTTTGGTTATTTTTTTAAATATCCAGGCAAGTTATTGACATAAAATATATTTAAAATGTAGGCTTGTCAGAAGGAACTACTTCCTGACCTCTTTATTTCTTATCAGACACTTCCCTGAACTTTTAAATAGCATTTTCCTTTTCTATGTACTCAGCAGTAATTCTAAGAGTAAAGCACTTTACATTTAAAACTTGCCTTTCATTCTCAGTTCTCTCTTTTTTTTGGGGGGGGGTGGTGGGGAAGCACATGGTTTTAAATTAGAATGTATGACAGTCGTTAGAAAACCTATGGATGCTGACAAAACTATAATAAGAGAAAGTTGGTTTTTCCACCTATCACGTTGCAGTACAATCCAGTTAGAAAGTTTCTTTTCCTAAAGGCAATGGACCAGCAGATTTTACACTGGTACATTCTGGGAACACAAATTAAAGTTGGGCACTTCCAACACTGTGCACAGTATCTAATTGCTGTACAACCCAGGGCAGAGCCTCATTGGAGATTTGCATACTCCATCACTAGTCAAGGATCACTGGGAGACAGAAGCTGTAGGAACCCACTATGAAGGCATTTCTGTGAATTGTGAACTTTGCATTGGTTTAGATTTAATGATAAAATAACATTAAGCCATTATTACTATGTCTAGAAATACCTTGAAATTACCAGGTCTACGAAATTCTGTCATATACTAATTTGACTTAACCAATATTTATTAATTTGTTTTATTGAGTAACTATTTCCTGGGCTTCTATTCTCTGCCAAGCACTGAGCTATGTCCTAGTGTTTCAGATATGAGACAGACTCTATATTCCAGAATCTCATATGTTAACAAAGAAAAGGGTTTTCATTGTACACACACACACACACACACACCAAAGTGCGCTAGTACAGTAATTAAAGTACATAATAAGCTTAGAATAAATTCTTATTAAATAAACAGGGACAAATTTTAAAATATTTTCATATTGTGGTGAACACGCAATACAGTGTGCAGATGATGTGTTGTGGAATTGTGCCTGGAAACCTGTATAATTTTGTTAACCCGTGTCACCCCAATAATTTAAATATAAATAAATAAATAAAGGCAGGGAGTGACCTTCACATTTCATTTAGATTATAGAACATCATGGTAAATTTCCTTGTTTTCTAAATTAATGAAATTCTCTAGTCCATCCTTCTGAGAGCAGCTACTTTTTTGTGTTTCCCAGAGCATCAGATGAAGAAGGGATTAAGGAACTGCAGAATAAAGACAACTTTGTTGTGAGCTAAAAATGCCCTCAGAGAAATGATGCATGGTTCCCTAGAGGGAGAAGGAATCAACAGATTTTTCCTTTTGAAAAAATGGCTAGCTCTAGGAGATGGATAAAAGACTGACAAATACTTTTCCTCCCAGAAGAAATATTTACCTGCATGATTGGTTTGGTTACGTTCACTTAAAATTTGTTCATAGAATTATTCAATCATTTATTCAACAAATATATATTGAGAAATTACAAGCAAAGCACCATTGTGAACTGGAGGTAATGCTGTTAAAACAAAAGATAAGATTCCTATTCACATATATATTTCTTTCTAGAGGGCAAGATAGACATTAAACATGAAAAAGAAAATTTCAGCTGTTGATTAGTTCTATGAAGGGAATACATGAAAAGAGTATAATATTTGGAACTATTTTATATGGAGTGGCCAGAAAATTCTCTCGAAGGAAATGAACAAAATGACCAGAATGAGTCAAGTGACCATGTGAGGACAGATCCTTTTCTTCACAGGAACGTCAAGTGCAAAGATTCTGTGGCAAGTGATATTTGTTTAGATCAGAAGTCCACTAAAGGCCAATGTGACAAGAGTCCCATGAGCAGGAGAGGGCTGTGTGAAACGAAGACTGAGAGCTGGAGCTGGGGAAGGACCAAGCAGTAGAGAGATTTGGGATTTGAAATGTAGTTTGCATCTATTAAAACATTATTTCATAAATCTCTGGCAGGCAGAATAATGGCCCAAGGATGGCTATGGCTTAATACCCTGATTATGCTACTTTATGTGACAAAGGGGAATGAAGTTTGCGAACCAGCTGACCTTGAAATAGGGAGATTTTTCTGCATTACTTAGGTGAGCCCACTGTAATCATAAGGATCCTTAACAGTAGAAGCAAAGGCAGAAGAATCAGTGCCAGAGTGATGGAGCTTACAACGATGTGATATTTCATTTCTGAGTTTGAAGATGGAAAGGCCCCAAGACCCAATGCCTCCAGAAGCTGGGAAAAGCAAGGAAACGTATCCTTCCCTAGAGCTTCCAGAAACAATGCAAACCTCAGTCTGGCTGACACCCAGATTTTAGCCCAGTGAGACTTAGTTTGGACTCCTGAGATCCCAAACTATAAGATAATACATGGTTGCTAGTCAGCTGACCTTGAAATAGGGAGCTTTTTCTGCATTACTTAGGTGAGCCCACTGTTATCATAAGGATCCTCAACAGTAGAAGAGGCAGAAGAATCAGTGCCAGAGTGATGGAGCTTACAACGACTTGAAATTTCATTTCTGACTTTGAAGAAGGAAAGGCTCCATGACCCAAGAAATGCAGTCAGCCTCTAGAAGCTGGGAAAAGCAAGGAAACGGATTTTTCCATAGAGCTTCCAGAAACAATGCACACCTCAATTTGGCTGACACATGGATTTTAGCCCAGTGAGACTTAGCTTGGACTCCTGAGATCCCAAACTATAAGATAATACATGTGATGCTTTAAGTCACTGATTTTGTGACATTTATAGTTACAGGAACAATAGGAAGCCAAAGGAAGGTTCTAAGTCAAGGAGTAGCTTGTTTTTCCATATTATCTTCTGAGTTGAAATCTTCTACATACTCACTGATGGTCTCTATCCCTTCTCCCATTGGCATAGGTAAAGTTAAGCTAAGCTGAATATGTATACACTTAAGCCTTTTATTTTCTTTTTTGGTTGCAATGCCACAATTTTAGAGGTGGAATCATAATAATAGTTTCAAAGAAGTCATGGTCTGAGCCCTTGCTCTAGACAAATGGACTTGGTATTCTAGTTGCAGAGCTGGGTTTCTAGACTGATTATGAGTAAAGAAAAATTTTGAAGAGATTCATGGTATAAACAAGATAGCATGTGGCAGAACATTTCTGGACGATTGAACAATTTATAAAATGCATTAATTCAAAGAAGTTAAGCAAATTCAAACTTGATAATTAAGCAGTAAAATAGAAATTAGAGAATAAAATAGAAAATAGAGAAGTATATATGGATGTAAATATAATTGATAGGTCATGAAAATATTCACTGAAACCTTGAACTAGGACCCCCAAGCTCTTTGGTGTTAAGACTAATGGACTTGGTATTCTAGTTGTAGAGACTGGTTTCAAGACTGATTATAAAAAAAAATTTTGAAGAGATGCATGGTATGAACTTTTTTGGAAGATTGAACAATTTATAAAATGCATTAATTCAAAGAAGTTAAGCAAAGTGAAACTTAATAATTAAGCAGTAAAATAGAAATTGGAGAATAAAATAGAAAATAGGGAAATATATCTGGAGTAAATATAATTGATAGGTCATGAAAATATTCACTGAAAAGAAGTCATGGTCTGAGCCCTTGCTCTAGACAAATGGACTTGGTATTCTAGTTGCAGAGCTGGGTTTCTAGACTGATTATGAGTAAAGAAAAATTTTGAAGAGATTCATGGTATAAACAAGATAGCATGTGGCAGAACATTTCTGGACGATTGAACAATTTATAAAATGCATTAATTCAAAGAAGTTAAGCAAATTCAAACTTGATAATTAAGCAGTAAAATAGAAATTAGAGAATAAAATAGAAAATAGAGAAGTATATATGGATGTAAATATAATTGATAGGTCATGAAAATATTCACTGAAACCTTGAACTAGGACCCCCAAGCTCTTTGGTGTTAAGACTACTCTTTCTTATGGTGATGTAAAGGACTAAGAAATAAAATGGTAAGATACCAAAGAAAAGATAACTGATATTAAGATTTTTCCTTGTATTAACCTCTCTTGGGTTCTGTGAATGCCTCTGAGTTTCTGAATATAAAATTTGCATATGGAATTCAAACTTGATAATTAAGCAGTAAAATAGAAATTAGAGAATAAAATAGAAAATAGAGAAGTATATATGGATGTAAATATAATTGATAGGTCATGAAAATATTCACTGAAACCTTGAACTAGGACCCCCAAGCTCTTTGGTGTTAAGACTACTTTCTTATATGGTGATGTAAAGGACTAAGAAATAAAATGGTAAGATACCAAAGAAAAGATAACTGATATTAAGATTTTTCCTTGTATTAACCTCTCTTGGGTTCTGTGAATGCCTCTATCTGCAGATGGAGCACAAACCTTATTTCACCCTTTTCCTATTTATTTTAAATCTATAAAATGTTTGTAAGATTCCTTTGTATTTAAGTGCCATCATGAAACCAGATCAATGTCCAGTAAGAGGCCAGGGTTGATGATATTGCTATGGTCAACAATATTACTATGATTGAGGTTCTAGGTCATATGGTATACTAATAAAGCTTCTTCAAAGAAATAGGACCAATAGAAGATTACAGAAACACACATACACACAAAACAGAGAGAGAGAGAGAGAGAGAGAGAGAGAGAGAGAGAGAGAGAGGAGAAGA
>NW_005369915.1:757131-765976 GCF_000412655.1 Myotis brandtii
AAAGAAAGAAAGAAAGAAAGAAAGAAAGAAAGAAAGAAAGAAAGAAAGAAAAGAAAGGGAAGAAATATTGATTGATTTGATCATGGAAGTTTGCAACTCACAAAATATACAATGTGAGTTGGCAAGTTACAGACCTGGGAGATCTGATGATAGTTTGCAACTCTCAAAATATACAAGGTGAGTTGGCAAGTTACAGACCTGGGAGATCTGATGATTTAACTCCATCTGAGTCTGAAGGCATGAAAAAGTCAATGTCCCAGTTCAAAGGCAGCCAGGCAAGAATTCTCTCTTACAGGGTGGGTCACCCTTTCTGTTTCATTCAGACCTTCAACTGAGTAGATCAGGCTTGCCCACTTTAGGGAGAACAGCCTGCTTTACTCAGCTTATTGATTTAAATGTTAATCTTATCTGAAAAAGCCTCTCACAGACATACCCAGAATAACATATGACCAAATATCTGGGCACTGTGGCTCAGTCTAGTTGACACACAAAATTAACCAAATGGGGATACTGGAAAACCAAATGAGTCAACAGAAAAGAAGAAAGGGAGGGAACTCCAAATAATTCAGAGAGAGTGAGAGCCAATGACAGAGTGCAACTTTTACCTGTTTGCTGTTTGTGCTGCAGAAACAGTATTTAAGAGTGTAACGTGTGGGGTCAGGCAGATGTGATTTAAATGCTGAAAAACCTATTTAATAGTGAGATTTACTTATGTGTAAAAATGAGAAATATCATAAGATCTGCCTCATGAGATTGTTAGAATAAATATGGTGATATATGTAAAGCGCTTAGCATATTGATGCATAAGTCTGAAAAATAAATATGTGGATGTTGTAAACATTTGTATCAATAGCATTATTTGTATAAGCAGCTTGGCTCTCTTAGAAAAGCCCAGGATGAAGAAAAAAATTCACTTCATCAAATGCCTTCTCATGACCGGCCTTATTTTCATTTTAAAGTATTTGTTCACATACTTCTCTTTATAGAAGTTATACTTTTTTGTATAAATCAATAGTCTACAACAGACAGATATCACCAAACCACTATAGCTCGCATATTCCTGCAAAGCTTTGCCAATCCACCCAGCATTTATTATGTATCTGATGTGTGAAGTAAGTAATCCTCCTATTACATTTAAAATTAAAGGAACTGCTTTGGTCTGATAATGTCACAGAAGGTTTTATAGCACAGGAAGGGCATAAGCTGGAGACTGATATCATAGGATGGAAGAGAATTAGAAGTGGTATTTCCCATGTCTTTTCTCATGGTCTGCTAAGCACTGATTCTCTAATACCATAGGGTATCCATTTCCCTTTATCCTAAGTAATAAATTTAGTAGAAATACAAAATGAAGTATTTTTAAAAATCAGTTGTTTGTGAACAGGTAATATGTGTAGAATGAGTGTATCCTTCTCTTTGAAAATGGTCTCATTTTCTGCATTCTTACTGGGGTAGAGGTCATAAACTAGGTTCCTCTTGTGGCCAACTCTGATTTGGCACCAGAGGGGGAAGGGAATTCTGGATGATGATGTTCTGATTGTGACACAGAGGACATGGCACGGTCTACTACTCCATGCCAGGACTGACTTGTAGAGTAAGGACACAGCAGTAGAAAAATGTGGGTGCATCCATGTTTAATTGAGGTACTGGTAGCTACTGGGGTCCCCAATTCCATAGATATGGCGGGGAGACAAATTCCTCAATACCATCAAGAACTGTGGAGGCTGAAACAGTTTATTCTTCAGAAGTCAGCTGCTTTCCAGTATTATAGGATTGAAAGTCAGATGAGATCAAGGTTAATAATACCTCAACACTCTCTCTCCTCTCTCTCTCTGGTCTCTGTCTCCCCCCTTCTCTCTCTGTCTCTCTCTCTCTCTCTCTCTCTCTCTCTCTCACACACATACACACACTACCCCACTGGCTTGGCGATACCTGGGAAAGCCATATTTTAGTAAAGCCATCCGAAGGACTTCCTGAAGGTCCTGTCATAAATGCTGAATGGACATGACCTTGACCTCTTTCTCCAGAATACAATACTGAGCATGATCTTGTCAAGCTTTTTCATTTTTATTTTTTGTAGCAATAGAGCCCATCCCAGGGTGGAGCAAGCACAGTGATAAAAAGTTAAATTGGACTAGGACTAAATATGAATCCTAAATTTGAATGAAAAAAAAAATGCTGCATTGAACTAAGCCACCTGGAATTAGCAAGATCAATTTTCCCAACACTAAGCAGAAACAGGGCCTCCTGAGATAATGTGAGTTCTAAAGAAAGTGAATATTTTGAAAAATAAATCTGTGACTTTACACTGCTTCAATCACTAGGTGAACTTCCCTGAGGCTATGTCATAAGTGCTGAACGAGCATGACCTCCTTCCCTTGAGCATTCTGCTCAGCATGAGCTTGCCAATCTCATCATTCTCCTGCTTGAGGCTTCTAAGCTGCTTTCAGAAGGACCAGCCTCTGACTAAATCTTTCCCCAGCCCCAGTCTTGTGCATTTCTGGATCCTTTTTATTTATTTTTTTAAACTTTTTTATTGAATTTATTGAGGTGACATCCTATCTAATAAAAGACAAAAAGGGTAATTGACCGTACCTTCGCTACACTTCCCATTGGCTAATCAGGGCGATATGCAAATAAACTGCCAACAAAGATGGTGGCTAATTTGCATGCTGAAGGCAGGGCGGGACAGCGCCAACCGCCAGTGCGCCGCCATTCAGAGCAGACCAGCAGAAGCCCCCAGCAGGTGGGCCTGCCCTGCTTCAGCGTGTGGGACCCGAGATTGCGAGGGCACGCCCGGCTGCGGGGGCTTTTTTTTTTTTTGTATTTTTTTAAAATAAATAAATAAATAAATATCTTCTCAGTTCGGAGCCTTTCCATTGGCTTAAAACTTCTTACACAGAATGGAAAGTGATTGCATCATGAATATGGGTAAAATGCTGTGCCATGTTCAGAGAGAATCAGAAGCTTAGAAAAACATTTGTCATAAGGATTCTGCAAAGGAAATTATCAAATAGGGCAATTCTAAAACCTTACAGAGAGGACTCTTTAAAAATGTTGTACAAATATTTAGGTCAAAGGTTATAAGCATAATTTCAGCTTATATAAGAAATGGATACCCAACATGCATGAATAGGAATATTCCAAGCACACAAGCCTGCTGATTTGCTTCTGAGGGTCCTGAAAAAGCATGTGTGCATGCGTGCTTCCAATAGATTATTAAAGAGACCCAAGTAGAACCATTCAGTTACTGTGTTTAATTTGGAATAACATAATTCTAAACATCACACTAATCCAAATCTACGGCAACAATACCTAATTAATTTTATAAAAAGTTAAGGAGACGAAATATAAAAATTTAAATCAATAGTACCAAATTATGTTGTCTTTTTCATCTAGATTTACATGTAGATCAATAAAGTGTACAATTTTGATTTTTTAAGCAACCAGTTCTATTTGATATTGCTAAGTTTTTCCTCTCAAAATAAAAACCAAACAAAATGAAAGAAAACATAAATTGTAGTAGCAGCTAGAGAAAATATATTGATATGTTCAAGTAATGCTACCTAAGTTGTTAGATAAGATCTGTCTAGGGGAAACATATATAAATGATGAGTAGTTGAATCATTGACTTTTAAGAAATGTTGTGAAAATAATGATGAATCCGAATTCAGGTGATCCTGATTCTATCAAAAATATCCAATTGTGAATCATCCCTTATCAGGTCCTTCATACCTATCTACACTAATAAAAGAGAAACATGGTAATTGGCGTACGACCGCTACCCTTTTCATTGGCTAATCAGGGAGATATGCAAATTAACTGTCAGCCAAGATGGCGGCCGGCAGCCAGGCAGCTTAAAGCGAACATGAGGCTTGCTTCCTTCATTTAGAAACCCTGAGCCATGCTCATGGCTGGTGAGCTCAGAGGCAGGCCTAAGCCATCAGTCAGTCATCCCCTGAGGGCTCCCAGACTGTGAGAGGGCACAGGTTGGGCTGAGGAACCCCCTCCCCTGAGTGCACAAATTTCGTGCACCCGGCCTCTAGTTGCAACATAAAGTAATTAGTGTTTATATTCTGTAATTTGAAGGATGATTGGGAGGTTGCTACTTCTCAAAATATCTCTTATTGACAGCTACCATTGTGTTGAAATATTATCATAAATTTATCCCTTGGCTAAAACGTTATCCTTCTTTACAAAAGTAGATAATTTATAACAATAACATGAATAATTACCTTTTGCTGAACATTTATTATGGGCTAGGAATTCTGTTAAATGTCAAGTGCATCATTTCATACAATCATTAGAGGAAAATTATGACCTAAGTATTAATATTATCTTCATTTGACAGATGATAAAACTAAAGCTTACAGAAGTTAAATAACATACCAGAGGTCACAGAGCTGAATGGTGGGGAAACGTTATGGTACAGTTCTTTGAGACTGACTCTACTCCTTAGATGCATAATTGTCTTTTGGCAATAGTGCCCTTCCTATTCTGAGTGCGAAAATTATATTTATTCCTCAATGTGAAGCTATCTATGAAAATCACAAGAAAACCGTCTCCCTATGTCAGCTGTTCTTATCTCTCTAATAGCTCATGTTATATTGATTTGAATTATTTTTTAATTTCTATATCCTTCACCAAGCTACATTTTGTAAGGACAGTAAAACTGTCTTTTACATAGTTGTTATTATTAATAATATTATTATTGCTATTCTTAGTGTTCTATCATTAAAAACAATTCCACCTGCATTATTTGCTGCTCCATAAATGTTTTCTGAGTGAAAGTCTTTAAAATTAAATTAATATCAACATCTTCTTATAAGGATTTATGCTTATTTCCTTCTTAACTGATGAAATCTAGGATAGCATGAAAAACTTGAATGCCCAAGAGATTAATAGGCATTAATATTCAGTTATAAAAATAGAAAGGGAGATAAGGGTATGATATGTCTCTGTGACTTTACTTTGGGACAGACCTGCTTCCCGCTAGATAAGATCAAAATGTGCTATTGAGCTGTTTGAGTGGTGATAACACAGAGTGGTCGGAGCCTTTGGTTACAGTGGGCAGACTGAACCCTCCTGTTTAACTCCATTTCAACCTGAAATCTGAACCAATGACATAAAAGTTCGACAAAAACAAATCTGCAAGGACCAGAAACAGCAAGGGAGAGGAAAACAGAAATGAAATTTTGCAGGCTATAAAATAGATGCATACCTAACAAATAACACTCTAGACCAGGGGTATACTAGTAGTCACACAGTACATACGTTTCGTCTTTGGACCACACAGGCTCTGTTATAACTCTACAACTCTGCCATCATGGTGCGAAAGCTGCCATAGATAATACATAAATGAATTGGTACAGTTATCCTATATAATAAACCCTAACATGCAAATTGACCTATTGGCAGAATGACTGGTTGCTATGACGCACACTGACCACCAGGGGGTAGACGCTCAAAGCAGAAGCTTCCCCCTGGTGGTCAGTGTGCTCCCACAGGGGGAGTGCCATTCAGCCTGAAGCTGGGCTGATAGCTGGTGAGCATAGCGGAGGTGGCAGGAGTCTCTCCTGCCTCCTTAGCAGCGCTAAGGACCCCTTGGTGTATGTCCACTTGCCAGCTTAGGCCCATTCCTCGAGAACATCACCTGAGGGGTCCCAGACGGCAAGAGGGCACAGGCTGACTGAGGGATGCCCCCCCCCCCAGTGCACGAATGTCATGCACCAGGCCTCTAGTGTTCTAACAAGACTTTATTTATCAAAACAGGTGGTTAGCGGGCAAACAGCAGTTTGCTACCTCCTGTTGAAAATTCACAGACTTAGGAAACTAAACCTAAGCCCACAGTGGAAGAAAGTCAGAGACAGTCCAAATTTGACCTGAGAGTGGTGGAAGGGTTCAGGAATTGGCACAAGAAGCCATGTGACATGATCTTATGGAAATACGATGAGTGGGCCTGTACCTTAGCTATCTGGTGAAATTGTAAGATTTTTGCTCTTTTCTCTATAAACCTGACCAATAACAATTCCTTGGCAGTAGACTATTTAATTGGATGTATTTGTTTCTGGCCTGTGTTATATTTCTTCAGTTTCTGTAAAACCTCCAAGTCATCTTATGAACTGCTTCCAGAAATGTCCCTCTGCTAGTCATCATCCTAATAATGGCAGCGGCCACAAGCTGTTAACTCAAACTACTTTTCTTCTTAAAATTCTTGCATCTTATCATTATCTTTCTTATTGCCATCAGCAAGCATACTTAACTCTCTCCTAATTATATGATCTGCAGTGACAAAAAGGATGAGTTGCTATTTGTTAGACTTGCTCAGTATGTTCTATAGTTGCTAGGTGATACCAGACAGCACTAGCCTCAAGTACTTAATAATCTTACGATTAAATTTTCTTGTTACTTTTTCTTTAAGCAGCAAGAGGCACCTGGACCAGAGTGATTTAGATGGCATTATAAAACTCCTTGCATTAAAGAAACATTCTGATTGGTGCACAGATTAATGTAAAGGGTAGATTAATTTTTGCAAACGACTAGTCAGCTGCAGCAGCTGCTCCTATTTTAAACTGCTAGCATCATCATATTCTGGCACAGAGAAGTATAGTTTTCCTAAGAATGAAGATATCCAAAAGAGAAACTAATAAGGCATATCTAAGCAGGTTGTTTGGTAATCATGCGATAACACTCTGGAGGGATTAGAAGCATGAGGCTGCATTTCTGTCCAATTATTAGCTCATGATAACCCCTTCCTCCTTGTCACACCTGACTGCATAATTCCTATCCAATTAAAAGTGACATATTTCTGGTGATGTTAGCGATTTAACTGCACATTTTCTTTCTTTTTTTAGAACCTCCTTGGAAGACTGATCATTGAAGACTGGGGATGTCTTTGTTCCTCAGATGTTCTCATATTTTCTGGTGAGGTTAGTGATTTAACTGCACACTTTCTTTCTTTCTTTTTTTAGAACCTCCTTGGAAGACGGATCATTAAAGACTGGGGATGTCTTTGTTCCTCAGATGTTCTCATACGTAGTTAGTGAGGAAAAATTGTCTGGAAAGTATTAGATGGGGTCTGCTTATTAACAGGGGAATCTAGTCCTATAATGATTGACCCAAGGCCTTCACATGATCTGCTCTATTAGTTCAGCGTCAGCAAGGACTACTTAGGACTAACTACCCATGTTTAAGAAATTCCTTTTCATTGCAATTAATTGGGTTGATCTGTAGAAACAAAATGTTTACTGTAGGTATGGACATTAAAAAAATGAGAGTTCCTACATCTAAATCATAACAATTATTCATTGTATTTGTGTGAAATCTGTTACAAAAATCATTGTGATGATTATGTATATAGATATGTGTATATACATACATGCATATAAGCACACACATTCACAGTGACATGAAACCACAGAAAGATATCCTACTGCTTGAGCATAGTTTTTAAATTTTTAGTTTTATATAATGACATCCAGTTCTTAGCAACATCCCAGCATGTGTTAGATGACAGAAATGCTCTGTAAATGTCTTTTTCATACACTTTTAATCACTTACTATTATGTCAAACATTTTCCATGTTTCTATCTTGTTTCCATGATGATGCTTTTTTGACCTAGATAATATTCTGATTTTGTTGAATTCCAAAAGTTACTGAAATATTTTTCCATTTTCTTTTCCTCTCATTATGAAACTAACATGAACATAATTTTAAACAAAGATTTGATTTTTCTGTCTCAAGTTATTTCCCTAGAATAAATTCTTTAGCATACCATTCCAAAAGCTAAATGGAAGACTATTGTGCTGAATGTGGCTCAACCACTGGCATCGTGAATTTCACAGGTCATGAAAGGACCTATCACTGCCCAGGTCTTGAGAAGAGAGTGAAGCCAGCACTGATCTACTGATCTATACCTCACATCATGACCACTGAGACTAAATGTGTACTCGCCATTCACTGATAACCACATCTGACAGCCTGCTTTCCTCCTGCTAGAGCTTTCCAGCTGGCTATCCCAGTTAGTAAGTTTTTCTGTGTTATAATATTTCTTGGCCAATAGTTTTTCTGCTCTAATTTTGTGCATCACTTATTACTCTACTCGACCCTAGTAAGAGAGAACCTCAGGGCTCCCCACCAAAAGCTTTTCAGCTGGAGAACTTTATCATGTCTGCCCCCTCTCTGTGGTTATAACCCGCTACAGGGATAGCAGTCAAGAGCAAAGCATGGTTCACTGGGCACAGCAGTCAGCAGAACCATCCAGGCAATAGAACTGTTGTAATGATGTATTATTCTTCCGGGCCCTCAATGACCATTGGTGATGGGACCCAAAGTGGAAAAGTCATGAGAATCAGAAAAATGTACCAAAAGGATTCTAGTGGAAGTATTTCTTGGTGTTCAGATGGGCAACATTTCACTAGACTAAAATAACTAATACTGAGAAAGAAATACTAAAGGCCATGAGAGAACTTTGAGAATAAGTATAAGAAGATATTAAAATATCTTGAAAATACTTTCATCTCATCAAAATCAATACATATCTCCTGGAAAAATCATAGATAAATTTTATTTATCTTTGGACAGTTCCAAAGATATAGATATATAGATATATAGATATATATACTAGTATATTTCTTTAAATTCTAATTTTTAATGTAAGGATCTATAAATAAAATGCATAGAGTGTGTTTTTATCAAACTAGAGAGAAATTTATTTTACATTATATAATAGGTACCATTCAGATTTTCAACTGATGTTTACAGATAATTACTATATTCTTCATTTTATTTGCATCTTATAGTAAATATCCTTTCTTAAAGAGACATGTATTTTATCTTTTTTGT
>NW_005369915.1:766037-772044 GCF_000412655.1 Myotis brandtii
GTATTTTATCTTTTGTGTGTGTGGAGATATATATATATATATATATATATATATATGATTTAGCAAAGTAAGCACATTTAGTGTGCAATTCAGTGGTATTATATACATTCACAATGTTATACAATCATGGACACTCTTCATTTTCAGAACTTTTTCACCATCCCAAATAGAAACTCTGCATCCATTCAACAACCCACATTTCTCCTTTCCCAGCCCCTGAAAACCTCTATTATACTTTCTGTCTCTATAAGTTTGCCTATTCTATGTACCTCATATAAATGAAATCATATTTGTCCTCTGGTGGTTGGCTTATATCACTTAATATAATGTTTTCAAGGTTCACCCATGTAGCATATGTCAGAATGGTATTAATTTCTTTAGGAATAACATACCCTGAATGCATATAGTACTATAATTTGTTTATGAATTCACCTGGGTAAATTCTGCCTTTTGAGTAATGTGAAGAATCCTGCTATAAACCCTGGTGTACAAGTATCTGCTTGAGTCTCTACTTCTAATTATTTTGGGCATATCCAGAGAAGTGGAATTACTGGGTCCCATGGTAATTCTATGTTTAACTTTTTGAGGAGCCAATTGTTCTCAGCAGCTGCACCATTCCACATTTCCATTAGCAATGCACAAAGGTTCCAACTTTCCCATATCCTTTCCAACACTTATTTGTCATCTTTTTGATGATCGCTATCCTAAAAGATGTACAGTATAAGACACATGCATTGTTAAACCCTTTACTTCTTACCATTATTTGTGCTTTACAACACCCACACCATTCATGTTTGAAAATACTCTATTGTCCTCTTTTGGAATTATAGTATTTAACCACAAAAAGATTACTAATCTGAAAGCAGTTATGTCATCCAACTGGTTCCAGAAAAATGATAAACAATAGTTTATTATATCTAAAGTTATACTACAATCAGTGGGGTACCAATTTTATCAAATCACTGGCCATTTCATTAGATGCCATTATGTTGGGTCATGACCCCCATGGAAGCATCTTGGTTAATGTGAAGCAGCCCTATGAGGAGGGCAGGAGAGGCCTAATAAATAGGCTGCCACCTTGACTGGTAGGTGGCAGGTTTAACAAGCAAGGGCACTTAATCAAAGGCTTGTTTTGAACAGCTCCAAGTCCAGTAGATATTTGCCTTCATCCTCCCCATTTTAAAAGTTTATATATAAAATGAATAAATCTATAATAATAAAAGTATAATATGCTAATTAGAGCAGATGACCTTCCAGACAAAGCCAGGGCTGTGAGGGAAGCCCAGGTCCTGGGTACTGGAGGGAAGCCAGTGCCGGTAGCCAGGGGAAGGAAGGCCTATTCTTGAATTTCGTGCATCAGGCCTCTAGTAAATAAGTTTATATAGAGCCTTGACTGGGGTCAGTCACGTACAGAAGAGGCCCTAACTAGGCTCAATCAAGTACTCAGTCTGATAGGCTCAACACCACATTTCCATCTAAAGCACCGGTTCTCAACCTGTGGGTCACAACCCCTTTGGGGGTCGAAGGACCCTTTCACAGGGATCGCCCAAGACCATCTGAAAACACATATATAATTACATATTGTTTTTCTGATTAATCACTATGCTTTAATTATGTTCAGTTTGTAACAATGAAATTGGGGGTCACCACAACATGAGGAATTGTATTAAAGGGTCGCGGCATTAGGAAGGTTGAGAACCACTGATCTAAAGGCTGTATCCTCCCCCAGTCTGCAGTAGATGTGTCTGACTCTGGGCAAGTTCCGAATTACTTAGTGCCTCCGCTTCCCCATATATGCAGAGGGAACGAGACTGTCACTCACAGGACTTCTGTGAAGATTAGTTCGGATAAGGAGGTCCTTATAAATAAGGGCCACGAGGAATGGTGGGAGCAGAGCGAGCTCTCGGGATTCAAAGAGGCAAAGGCTTTCAGACCTGGGTCCAGCCTGCCTCCGCTGTATGACCTTGGACAAGCCATTCAATCCCCTAAATTCAGGATTTTTATCTTTAAAATGTGGATTCTGATTCAGCTGATCTCTAAAAGCTCCTGTGGTTCATACCTCATAGGAGGAAAGTCTGCAGCATAGCAATAATGGGAGATATTATGGCTTGAAGCAGTAAGAAAAGGAAAATGTAATAAATTGCATACTAATATTAAAAAACTAAATAAAAATAAAGGCTGTGTCCTTGGAACGCTTCTGGGAGCAGGGAAGGCAAGTGAACTGCACGTCCAAGCACAGGGGAGGGGTCTGGGAGCCTCCAATGGCCTGGGTCCAGCTGCCTGGGTCCAAGCAGCAGCACATCTTCTTGATGACCTTCCCCAGCACATTAGGTGTGTGTGCCTGTGTGTGTGCATGCAAGGGTTTCTAAGTGGATTTCTGTTGATTGAATAAACATGCAGCGCTGTCTATAATTTATCTGTGGTTTTTTATGCTACTAAATGTGTTCGGTCCTTATCAGCGCCGGGATGTTGGCACTAAGAGGACTTTATTTTCTTGTGCCTGTATTTATCAGCAATCATCATTTCTCTAATCTAGACTTTCTATCCTATTTCTTCCTCATTCTGGCTTCTGTAAACAGTGTCTAGTAAAAATATATTCCAACTCTTTCATTAATTCAACAATGCAGACTGTTTCCAATTCTCTGCTTCAAAAGAAATGAAGCTTATTTCAAAAGAAAATCAAGGAAGTTTTGAAACAACCCGTTGTAATTAGAAATTAGTTTTATGATTTCAAGATTGTGTGAATGCTTGAGGATCCTGGACTACCTTTGTACAAACTTAATTCTGCACTGACACTTTTGGAGGAACTAACATAGGTCAGAGCATGAAAGGTGTATGTACATAATAATAATAATAAAAATATTAACTCATAACAGTAAACCTAAAATATTTCAGTCCTGAGAAATTGCATCACCATTTACTCAGCTTCCCAGATCATAAACCTAGAATACAATCTTGACTCATATATGACACACATAGTGGCCCCTAAAATCCATTATCTCACCCTTTGGTGGAAATGTAGTAGTAGCTAAACTTTTGCCTACCCAGCTAGAAATTGTATTTCTCAGCCTTCTTTGCAAATAACTGTTTACCAGGTGATTAAATTATCACCATTAAAATTTGAGTAGAGGCTATGAGTGCAATATCAGTGATACATAGTGATATCTTCCATTTGCATAAAATATTGTTATGTTGTTATGCACATTCTTTCCCCCTTTTGCAGGAAATACATAGTGATATCTTCCATTTGCATAAAATATTATGTTGTTATGCACATTCTTTCCCCCTTTTGCAGGATACACTGTAGACATGTTTGCAACCTGGCATCAAACATGCAGATTATGACACCTATATGTAGGTGCAACAAGATGCAAGAATCCCAAAAGACTCCATGGACCAGAGCCACTCTGCCAATCAGTGCCAGTCTGAATATGACGTGTCTGAGAAATAAACTTACCTTATTTTAGCCTCTGTATTTGGAATCTCTGTGTTGCAGCAGCTTAGACTTTGCCTCATTAATACAACTCACAGGTTTCTTTAATGGACTTTGCCCATTTTAGCCCCTTCATTAATCTGGAATAGGACTTTTTGCATAAAAAATTTCACTATAACAATATTAGTTCTGAGTTCCTTTTCTTGCTTCATCCAAGGAAATAATGCTGCTGCAATTAAATCTCTTTATTTCTCCTACCTGGAATATGTGAGTGGATCACATTTGAATATTTTGCCTAATTTTTTTCTAAAAACATAGTTTTTAACCATCAGCCAACATCCTCTCCCCAACCCTAAAATATTATCTTTCTATGTGGTCCCCATTTCTTTCACGATAAAAGTCAAAATATTGATTGGACACTCAAATGTCTTCATAATGTGCCTTGAATCCATCTTTTAAATATTTTTTCAAGTGCCTCATATTCTATCATAACAAAATCATACTTTTTCTAAAATGCTCAGTCCTGTCACTTATGTATTTGCTTATATATACTATTTCCCTGGCTGTTACTGTTATGCCCAGTGAAATCTTATTTACTCTTTAAGAATCAGCTCAAGTATATACTAACTTTTAGCCCTTCAATTCCAGAAAGATTTTTTTTTCTTTCCTGTGCCTCACCAAGTTGACTATTCACATTGTATATTAATTAATCACATCTTGGTGCCTTAATCAAGGAACTTATATCCAACATGGTAAATTATGTGATGCAAAGGACTATATCTTCTGTAATTTTGTTGGCCAAATATCTAGGGTAATAAGTATGTGTTTCTCTGTATGTGCTTTTATTGCTTGAATTTACAAATGAAAATGCAGGCATTGAGAAGCCTAGGCAGATCCTCCCATCTATCTATATAAAAGCCCAGCGACCCTTATGGCAGAACAACCAGAACGACTGATCGCTATGACTCACACTGACCACCAGGGGGAAGATGCTCAATGCAGGAGCTGCCCCCTGGTGGTCAGTGCGCTCCCACAGCAGGAGCATGGCTCAGTCAGAAGCTGTGTTCATGGCTGGCGAGCACAGCGGTGGTGGCGGGAGCCTCTCCCACCTCTGCGGCAGTGCTAAGGAGCGGTGAGCCAAGTGGTAAGGAGTGAGCAGGCGGGCGGTTAGGAGTGAGAGGGGTCCCATTGTGAGAGGGCGCAGGCAAGGCTGAAGAATGCTCCCCCACACACACACATACACACAAATTTTATGCATTGGACCTCTAGCAAAATTAATATGAAGCCTGTGATTAAAATTCAGATAAATCAGGATAATAGGTTGTTAACCATACCAATTAAAAGAAGAATATTTTAAAATATTTAGGAAGAGATAAGGTGGGACTCAGACTCATTGTACAGACTTCTTGAAATTTATCATTATAAAGAGATAATTAATAATAAAAACGGGAACCAGTACTCCATGTGCTTTACCATACCCCTAAGAATAAGAATCATGTCTTTCTGAGAATCATTTCTTTCTAATATAGTAAATAAAATAGCATTTGCTGCAATATTCAATGAACTATGCAATCTGCAATGTAATTAGAAACTTAATTTTGTTCTTTATCTACTCCAGGCCTCTTAGTGAAAATTAAATTTTAAGTTAATAGCTATAACATGTAAGCACATGATTTCCATAGAGTAGAGTAAAAAGATAATTTAGTGTGTAAATTACAGAAGCATTTTCAGCGTCTAATATTTAAAAATTTATTGTACCACAGGCAATAAAACTCATATTTTTCTATTGGTATTTATATTTTAAGGTTCCTGTTATAAACAATTAAATTTAAGAGGACACCTGCCATAGATGACAGTAATTTGGAACTTCATGAAGATATGAAAAATGTACAGGTTCAGATGTTTTTGGCTATAATAATCAAATACCCAACTAAAACTAAATTGAAAATGGCTAAAATGCATTTTACGATATATTAAGAAGCCTGCGGGAGGTGTACCAGGTTGGCTGGGGCATTCAATGACTATAATCAATAACCTGTCCTTTTCACATCTTATCTGCCAACTATCATCAGTACTTAGCCTTAGTTCTTAAATGCATCCCATCAGGATATGTTATGGTTGTTCCAGTTTCTGATATCTTATATAAATTCTACAAATCTGAGCAAAAAAGAAGAGCATTTACTCCTATGTTTTTGTTGTTTGTTTTTATTAGAAAGGAACATAGTTTTCATAGAAACTTAGTGATCATTTCCTCCCGTATCATTGACTAGGGGTGGTTAATATGCCTATATCCTAAGACCATAGAGGCTGGGAATGTGAGTATCTGACATTTTCAGCTCGTATATTGGGCAGCAAGCTTCATCACATTTTGTGCATATTCCTACCAGTTATACTTATTCTGTTATTTATATCTTCTCATCAATAGAAACAATTTATTTTATTTGAATTTATATCACTAATATTTTTATATACTCTTTCAACATGTGAAAGAGAGAGGGAAGGAAGGAAGGAAGGAAGGAAGGAAGGAAGGAAGGAAGGAAGGAAGCAAGGAAGGAAGGAAGCAAGGAAGGAAGA
>NW_005369915.1:772101-776855 GCF_000412655.1 Myotis brandtii
AGGAAAAGAAATTGTAGGTTTAAATCTGGAGGACCTTCTCCCTTGACTAGAGAAAAATGTCAGATCAATTGAGCAGCATCAGAATAGCTTATCAGTCTGCTTTATTTATTGAAGCTCTTTTGGAGACTTATTATGTATATATACTCGCAGGCATCTCTCCAAAGGCCAAACTACTATTTCTTTCCCCTTGGCTCAATACACTTTGCCTGATGCCACTTAGCTTCTAAAAGCTGTATCAAAAGATTCAAATTTCAGATAAATGATTTAGCCATAACTTCCTCTGATAGCAAAGAAATTATTCTTTCCTTTAAATCATACCATCATTTTGAAATTAATTTTTAATCCCAATAAAGTTAAAAACATTACCTGGTTGTAGAATGGCTGGGTAATTAGGTTAAGAGGGCAGAAATATGGATCGGATCCAGTTCCAGTGCTTTAATGCATAGCGTTAGAGCAAATGCACACCATTAGAACACAAAGTTTAAGTTCTTGTGGTCAGCTCCTTGGTTCTCTCATTTGCATATGCTTGCCTGTGCTATATGCTAAACAGGGTCAAGACTTAACTGCAGCATAATATCCTTCAGGGGGCAGATTACCATATAATGGGCCCAATCTCGCCAGGTTAAGGTCAGAGTGCTTTCCACAACTCCCTGGAACAATAATAAAGCACAAACCATGCCCTGGGGTGGGTTAGCACTTTAAAAATGATCAACGTTGTGGAAATAATTTGGTTAATACTAGAATGAAGATCACTAAGAAAATTCATGGCATAAAGAAAACACTAGTATAAATACTAAAAAAGGAAAAGAAAACTGGCAGAGAAAAAAATCTAACAAAGGAAATAAATAAAATTGTTTATCTTCCTGTTGATTAGCAAGAATTGTGTGTAGACATGCTTTATACATGCCATTCTGATCATAATTTAAACATAATTTATTTCCAAAGCATAAAAATTATATAAGGTCATCCTTGATTTAGGTTTTCTTGACTTCTTACTCTACTATTGTAATAACTGCATATATATGTATATATATTTATTTATAATATATATAAATACATTTGACATACAATGTGTACTTAGTGTTAAGTGAATAAATGAGTGTGGCACAGCTAGAGATAAATGTTATGCTGGATTTGAGAAGGAGGAGATAAATAAAGCTTTTTTAAAAATATATTTTCATTGATTTCAAAGAGGGAGAGGGAGGGAGAGAGATGGAAACATAAATGATGAGAGAGAATCATTGATTAGCTGCCTCCTGCATGGCCCCTACTGGGAATCTAGCTGCAACCCAGGCATGTGCCCTTGACCTGAATCAAACTGGAACCTTACAGACTGCAGGCTGACACTCTATCCACTGAGCCAAACCTTAGGGCAGATATAAAGCTTTAAAAGTTAATAAATGATACACCTTAAATGACACTTAAATGATTTTGTAAGTCATTTTGAATATTCTATCATTCAAATAATAATGTTGAACAGCAAAATACTTTTGTTATGTATTATTTTAATAAATGATGCAGATGAGGTTTTTTTTATATATAAATCAGTTGAAATCTAGTGAGAGAAAAGGCTAATGAACCATTTGTTACAGTAAAAAATATAAGTATATTCAAATTGTGATGAGAGAAGTCAGAAAAAAACAGAAATTACTCTCTTTAAAACAGAAATATTCTACTATAGTTAATTGGCTACTACCAGTACATTGATTAATCAAGAATTTCAGTAAGACAAACATGCTATCAAAAGCATCAGGAAGCTAGTTCCATCATGGGGCTAGAAGAATAATGGAGGAAAATGTTACTGGGGCCAACATGGGAATTCTAAAGCCACGTTTGGGAGCAAGGGAAGGAGGCCTGATGGGGTTTGGGACCCTGGAAAAAGATAACTAGAGTTACACAGGCAAAAGGCAGAGCCCACATCAGAATCACTAGTTGAGGCTGAGTAAGAGAGGGAAACACATCCTGCTTTTTATTTTCCTCACTGACTAGGCCTCCTTGGAAGCCAACTGTTAATTTATCCTTTGGAATGTGATTCTCCAAAATGCAGGTCAGAGGCAAGGCATAGGGGAGAATAAATATGAAAATAAAGCCCTAGCTGGTTTCACTCAGTGGATAGAGCATCAGCCTGCAGACTGATGGGTCCCAGGTTTGTTTCCAGTCGAGGTCACATGCCCAGGTTGCAGGGTCAATCCCAGTAGGGTGTGTGCAGGAGGCAGCCAATCAATGATTCTCTCTCATCATCGATGTTTCCATCTCTCTCATCCCCTTTTTTCTTTGAAATCAATAAAATATATTTTTAGAAAATATATGAAAATAAACAGGTAAGTTACAATTTCAGGAGCATTAAGTAGAGGATAGGTAAATAATAAAGATCACAAAAAAATGCTTCTTGGAATATGTGATAAATTGTATTTTGAAGGAAAAGCTAGGATTATTCAAATGAATGATAAATGAAAAAGGGCTTTGGAATATAATTTAAGCACATAAAACATGTATAACAACCAACTTTAAACATTCACCAAGAAACAAATATCAAACATATACTGTGTTAATAAATGCTAAAAAGTAATTGGTACAATGTCAACATCTTCATTATCAATGCAATTCCAATTAAAATTACAAGAGTTTATGAGGAACTTGAAAAACTGATTCTATATTTTATGTGTAAATTAAAATATTTCAGAATAGGCAATATTGCCAAGGAGAACAATGGGGTGTTGCTGGGTGGTGTTACTGGAATAGGGACAGGAAAATAAAGGGTAAATAGAACATAATGGAGAGGCCAAACTGACATAGAGATTTAACATATATAAAGAGGTAGCATTACTCATAAGTGAAAAAATCATCACTAAATTTTGCTGATACAATTAACTCTTCATATTGAAAATAAATTAAATTGGTGCCCTACTTCACACCTTAGACAAAAAGTCAATTCCAGTTTATTAAAACCTTAAATGAGCAAAGCATGTGTCAAAACTTTTAAAAATCATGCAAGAATATTTTATGACATTTTTATTTACATAGAACTTTGTCGAAGTTAACAAACTGTGCAGGGCACAAAACAAAATATTGATAAATGCTACCATATCTAATTTTAACATGCTATACTAGTATCAGTAATCGATAGCTGAATTAAAGCCACCTCAATACTTAGTGACTTCAAACAATTATTGATTCTTAATCAGAAGTCTATGGGCCAACTAGGAAGTTTAGCTGAACTGGCCATGCTCACTTGATCTGAGGTTAGCTGACTACTATATCTGGGAGCAGACTGATGGATCAGTGGGAAATTGGCTGACTGGGGTGGGCAATGATAATGACTGGGCTTCCTCCAGCAGGTGGGCATGGATGTACACATATCTCAATGGCAGTGTTCTGAGAGAGAATAGATAAGCCTTCTTGAGGTCTAGACTCTGAACTAGCACAATGTTGCCTCCACCATGTTATTTAGACTCAGAACTAGCACAATGTTGCTTCCACCATGTTATTTAGGCCAAAAAAAGCCAAAGCCTAACCTGAGACAAGAGGTACAGAAATGCTCTGTTGAAAGCTCAGGAATGTTACGGTAGAAAAAGTAAAAAGATAAGCCACAGAGAAAATATGTTTATAATAATCTAACAAGGAAATTGTTATAAAGCTATGGGATTTAAGACTGTGGGTTTTGGCAGAAAAACAGATGAAACAATTAAATAGAAGAGAGAGCCTAAAGTTTACCCATACACATATGGACTTTTAACATAGGGCAGAAGATATTTCAGATCACTGTAAAAGGGGAGCCACTTTCAATAAAGTGAGGCTTAAAGTGTGTGGTCTTAGATATAGAAAAAAAATTTTAAAATGTACATTACTTCTTACCAAACACAAAAATCAATATAAAAATATCTCCGGCCAGGGTACAGTGGAAAAATATAGTTTTTGAAACAGCTCAGTGGCAAATTTCATGCAGAAGAAAAAGGGAAAGAGCAAAAAGAAAGATACACAGCAATAATAGTCATCAGTTTTAGATAATTCAAATAGATTAAAAAGTATAAAATATATAGAGAACCTAAACAACATAATCAATAAGGTAAATGTAGTAAAGACAAGCATACATCCACACAGTATTTATTTTATACTGTACAGTGATGATAGAGAAAGTACCTTTTTTTCAAGGACACATAGAATATTTACCAAATGCTAAAGAGATATATTGTGCCAGAAAGATAAAGATAATTTTTTTATAGGGGAAATAATAACATTCAGTATTTTCTAAACACAATTCAATAAACCATTAAACAATAAGAACTTTCTATTTGGAATATTAGATACATGGACTATTACCTGTATTTTATTTTTATTTTAGAGAGAGGAAGGGAAAGAGGGAGGGAGGGAGGGAGAGAGGGAGAGGAAGGGAGAGAGGGAGGGAGAGAGAGAGAAACATCAATCAGCTGCCCCAAGCTGGGATTGAACCCGCAACCTAAGTATGTGCCCTGACTGGGAATTGAACCTGCCACCCTTTGGTATACTTACAATGGCCCAACCCACTGAGCAATATGGGCTAGAGCTCACTGACTTCTCATTAAACACAGTTTTGGGTCCAAGAAAAAATATAAGAGAATTTTAAACTATCTACACTAATAAAAGAGAAACATCGTAATTGGTGTACGACCGCTACCCTTTTCATTGGCTAATCAGTGAGTATATGCAAATTAACTGTCAGCCAAGATGGCGGCCGGCAGCCAGGCACTGAAGCGAGCACGAGGCTTGCTTGCTGC
>NW_005369915.1:777849-786262 GCF_000412655.1 Myotis brandtii
TGTGCATGACAGGGGGTGGCGCCCCAACTCCCCAATCGGCCCTGCTCTGAGCCTGACCAGGGGCTGCACCTAGGGATTGGGCCTGCCCTCTGCCACCCGGGAGCAGGCCTAAGCCAGCAGGTCGTTATCTCCCGAGGGGTCCCAGACTGCGAGAGCGCACAGGCCGGGCTGGGGGACCCCCCTCCCCCGCTCCCCGAGTGCACAAATTTTTGTGCACCGGGCCTCTAGTATTTTAATAAAAATAAATTTTAAAAAAGGGAATTGTGGATGTCATAGAATATAAGGATAAGGAAACTGACCCAAGAAGATTTTTAGGTGATGACTTGGGAAGTGCTTAAGACAAAATTCATGGAACTAAATATTTAAATTTGTGAATGGGAAAATGAATAAAAAATTAAGACAAAAAGCTTGAGTAGCAATATAAAGAGAAAGGTGAAAAAATAAAGAAAATATTTCATAAAAGTGAAACAATTAGATAATAGCTAGAAAATGTATATTTATCAAAAAGCTTATTTAAAAAAAGAAATAAAAACTGTCAAACCATTCGGTAATCTAATTTTTAAAAGAAATAGAGAAATAGGTTTGCGCATGTATCCTATATAATAAAGCCTAATATGCAAATTGACCAAATGGCGGAACACCCGGTAGAACAACAGGTCGCTATGACATGCACTGATCACCAGGGGGCAGACACTCAGTGGAGGAGCTGCCCCCAGCCCTCAGGCCCCAGGCTGGCCAAGACCGGTGCTAGTGGGGGGGCACCCTGATCACCCCACTGGTCGTCCCACAGATTGGCTCTGATCGCCGGCCAGGCCTAGGGACCCTACCTGTGCATGCATTTTGTGCACTGGGCCTCTAATACAAATATAAAGAGAACAAATTTATTACAAATTTAGTAGAGAAGTAAATAACAGAAGTTAGGGAAGTTAGAAAGAAATAAAAAAGAAAGGAAATGATTTATCAACTCTAAACATTTTTTAAAATTAAAATTAATTAAAAGTCAGAGGAGGGTGGGTGGGAAGAGATCTATCAAAGAACTTATATGCATATATGCATAACCCATGGACACAGACAATAGGGTGATGAAGGCCTGGGGTGGGGGGCAGGGGCATCCTAGAAGGGGTCAATGGCAAAAAGGGGGACATATATAATACTTTCAACAATAAAGACTTTTTTAAAAATTTAAAACAATGGGGGGGAAGGGGATGTATGTAATATTTTCAACAATAAAGATAAATTTACAAAAACAAGAACTGCAATTAACAACACTATATGGTGTCTAATGTCACACAAAGCATCATCAGGGCTCTGATCAACAGGTGTCACTGACAACAAGAACAGAGGCAGTTTCTAAAAACTTCACAGCATTTCTGAAATATTTGTGTTAATAATATTTACCCACACAAATTTTACCTAGGGAGCATTAATTCTTTTTTTCTGATTTGACAGTGCTTCCAATTTAACTAATCAATAGTAATATGTCAAACAAATTCAATTATTTTAACATTTTTTTAATAAGGTAAACAAATCTGCAATTTTATAAATGAGCACATTTATTAATAGACCAAAATATAAATATATCTCATGCTGTGAGATATACAAATAAGAGGCAAAAGTACATAAACTTAAAAGTATTCTTAGTATTTAATATTTTGGTATTCTCTCTTAGTTAGAAATAATCTAGGTATCCAATGAATATGCATTAATTTACTTAATTTAGCTTAAGCTTGAGATTTTAAATTACCTAAAGATCTCAGAAACTATCTTGAAGCTGACATAGTAAAAATATAATTGTTGAAATAAAGTTGTTAAAAATAATGCTTTAATTTGGTTAAGCACAAATTTACACTTTTTCAAAACATCCAGTAGATGTAATGTTAGTTTATTCAAAGAGTAAAGCTGTATAAGTTTAGGAAGAACAAATCCAAGTGGAATAAAATATGTGCTTATTTTTTTTACCTGACATGAATAAGTCAGAAGACAACTGTTTTTATTTAACCAACAATATTTAAATAGTCTTGTTTGCCAAAGATTTTCCTAAATAATGTGAGTTGAATTTTTAAAACAAGTTAGTTTTAAAAGAATACTTCTTTTTTTAAATTGGAAGTTTAAGTTGCCTCAGTGTGGGAAATGTTAGTGATTTTCAATTAAAATAAAAATGTATTAATCCCTAAACCAATCAGAATAGAGCTTCTTTAAGAAATTATATCATCTAATTTCATAACACTATACAGCAATAGGAAAACACTACACAATTCACAGATACATAAATACACATGCAGACACAGAGGGCTATAGCTCAAAGAGATTTATAGTGTTTGCCACTTTCATGATGTAAATTCTCCCACCATGACCGATTTCAACCTACCAACATGATGTAACTAGTTGCAATGCTAGGAAGAGGTGTATAAAGAGTCTCTCATGAGCTGGTATGATCCAGCTCCAGGAAACCAGCTGCTTTTGTTAAAAAAGTAAAAACAATTGGGTGTATTTTATAACTTTCCTGTTAATGTCTTTTTCCAAGATTCTTGAGGGAAATATTCTAATTATGACTAACTGTAGTTTATCCTATGTAATAAAAGGCTAATATGCAAATCGACCGAACAGTGGAACAACCGGTTGCTATGATGTGCACTGACCACCAGGGTGCAGATGCTCAATTCAGGAGCTGCCCCCTGGTGGTCAGTGTGCTTCCACAGGGGGAGTGCCGCTCAGCTAGAAGCCGGGCTCATGACTGGCGAGTACAGTGGTGGTGGTGGGAGCCTCTCCCTCCTCTGAGACAGCACTAAGGATGTCCAACAGACGGCTTAGGCCTGTTCCCCATGGGGAGCGCCTAAACCATTAGTTGGACACATCCCCATGGCTCCTAGACTGCAAGAGGGTGGCAGGCAGGACTGAGGGACCCCCCTGAGTGCATGAAATTCATGCAGCGGGCCTCTAGTGTATTAATATTTGAAAATACTAGTAATAACCCAAAAATACCAGAATTAAAAACAAGCATACACATTGGCTATGCTAATTCTCAAGTCTTAATCAATCAACTTTCCAATTTTATAAACAAAGATAAGGAAGACAAATAGAAGATAATTACAGGCATTTTAAGAGAACTTATCAGGGAAGGTAATTTATAAGAATAAGGTTATAAATTAATTGAACAAGAAAGATAATTAGAAGAGAAGGATTATTTAAATTGAAAAATAGAAAATAATGAGACTATGATCATATCTGACACCGTTTTAGACTGTTTACACATTACGTGTTATTTTAATGATGGTTACTTATATTTGTATAACCAGGCACAATTTACATAACACTTACACATATATTTTCTCTCTTAAACAACTGTATCATCTTTGTTTTTCCAAAATAGTATAAAAAGATGTGGAACTATCAAATTTATTCTACACAGCAAACATGACCCTGATAATACAAAAATCTAATTTAAAAAAACAGAAAACAAAACCATAGGCCAGTCTTACTTATGAATATATAGAAGTATGAAAGTATCAGCACAGAATTCAGCCATATATTAAAGGTATAATATACAATATTATTTAGTGTTTAGCTCAGAAATGTAGGGATAGTTCGAAATAAATCTATTAATGTTAATATAATACAATAGGAAAATAGCAGAGTGCAGTGGAGCGTGTACTGGCTATGAAACCAGGTTGTTTGGATTTGAATCCTCACTCATTCTGCCATATTGTTCAAAATTCATTTTGCCTCTCCTATTTGCTATGGTTCTTACTTTAGGAAGTTTACTGTTTTGACCCTCTGGCATTGAGCTTGGTTAGGTGACTTCTTTTTCCAATGGATCGCCGGTGCCAGTTCTGAGCTGAAGCTTTCATGGGCATAACAGGTTGGCCCCATCCCTCCTGAGAACAGCCCTCCACCATGACAGCATGCTCCAGCCAGTGTTCTCTTATCTGAGACTCAAAATCAGAAACATGTGAAGCTGATCTGAACCAAGTCCGAAGCATAGAGTCCAGCTGGCTCAGTTTATTCCAGTGCAAATCTGATGACTTGCAGCCAACAGCAAAGCCATGAGCATGAAATCATTGTTGAGCCATTGATATATTTGTGTTATATTGCATCATACACAACCAACTAGCTAATACACTAGCCCTGTGAGCTTGGGAAAGTTATTTAGTACTTACAGTTTAGTTTCCTCTTCTTTACAAGATAAAAAATAGCACCCATATCACAGATGGTAATAAGGATTAAATGATTTAGTACATACAAAATACTTTAAAAAGTGTATTGCAGAGCAAAATATATTCAATAAATGTCAAAATTATTAGAAACTGTGGTGGAATTTAATTTGATGCTAAAAAATAGGATGACATTTTAATAGCATTTAAAGAGTAGAAATACAATATTTCTTCTTTAACATGTTGAAGAATATCTTTTTAAAGTAAATAGCTATTTTTTATGAAATTATGCCTCATGTAAAATAGATTATAGAATATATAATTCCAGCTAGTGTTTAATTCCCAGAAAAACTACTGGCTCTCTTGGTGATATTATATGCTTTTCTTTAAATGAAAATAAGATATATAACCCATGTTTTTCTTCTTTTTATCTTGGTTGTTAGAAATCTCAAAACCAAATATACCATTCACATAAAATAATCAAAACAGCTTGACATATATCACACCTATTTTTCTCATACTAGTAATTTATTTTTATGCTGTAACTGTTTTATTAAATTCCAAATGTTTTTAGAAGTGCCATATATATAATTCTTAGGGGATATTTTAAAGCTTCATTCCGTAAAAATGGCAGAAAATCCATAGTAGTTGAAAAAGGTATTAGACATCAGTAGATTCTATTCTGGGCTTCATAAATATATCATCATGCATTCTGTGACATGTTGTTTAACTTTCCTGGGCCTCTTTCTCTATTTTAAAATTGATAATAATTGTTCTAGGACACCCACATTGTTGAAGAGATTAAATTTTATCTTAATCCTGAAAATACTTTGAGAAACATAAATTTTGACAAAAATATAAGGAAGTATTAATTATCTTAAATTGAGACCAAAGATTATGTTACCTAAATGTTTAAATTTCTATTTCCCTACAGATGTCACTATTTCTGATATAGCTCCAGAATTCTGCTTCCCAAAGAGACAACAATTTGTTTAATAATAGAGACAGCAATCAAATTTTAATTAGCATCTTTTCTCAATGTGATGTAAAACTTTCATAGGTCCCCAACAATACAAAATAAACTGTAGTAATACTCTATGTTCAACAGCTAAGATTTATCTGGGTGAATAAATGTAAACATTGTAAATTCCAGAATACTTGATGGATCAAGGTCAAATGTATGTATTTTTGTAGATTTTGCTTTAAAGGCAGATGTAAAACCTACATACAGTAATAATAATGGAGCTATTTCTAATTACTTGTATCATTGATCAGTAAATATAGATTGATGTTTAAAATGTAGAATACAGAGTGAGGCAAAAGCAGGGTTATAGTTGTTCGTATGGAAAATAATATAATTATTAATAAATAATAATACAAGAATAAGAGGGTTATAGTTGTTCATATGGAAAATAATAATACAAGAATAAACTCTGTGTTTCACATACACTGTATATGTAGAATCAAATGTACAATTCTGAAATCTATCACAATGAAATACTAAGTTAATAACCTAAGTTTAGCCACACAAAATATTCCCATTTTCATGACTCTTAAAAAGTTCTAGATAGCAGAATTTATAAACTCAATGTCAACAGGGGCCAGAAGTAAAATAAATGAGTGAAATCAGCAAAGTGGGGAACCTTGCAAACAGGAGAATATATGCCTTTAAAACAGTGAATGGCAGCTCCTTAGTTCTAATTGTTGTTGAGAACAAATATAAATCTAATATTTTAGATTCGTCTTTCAAGAAAAGACAAAGATTGTGATTTTCATATTAACCCTCTTGATTATAAAATGTTGACAACAAAGCTAATTATTTCTAAATCACTAAGAAGCCAAAGCAAATCAGTTAGAGCCCCAAAATATTCAAATTCTATCCTATGTCACAGCAGGATATTATGTTTTGACCTCTTTTTTCTTTCTCTGAACCATCTCTATTCTTCCATCAACATGACCTGGATCCACATTACCCATCCCTCCTAACAAAATCCTCAAATTTAGTTGTTGTTTTTTTCCATCTGGTTATCCAGCCCTTGATCAAGTATCTTTGCTCATGGTGTACACCAAAATATATATAGCTATTAGTTTTGCTTTTGGTTAACAAGACTTTCTGAAAGTTTAATGAGAAGCTTTGGGATGAGGGAATTGTGAAGGGTGAGGAGGGTATTTCATTCTCTAACCTATGAAAGAAAGAGAAAGAGCTATTGGCCATGTTCATTCATTTATTAAGTCCAATTTGTTAAGGGCCTACCATGTGTTGGCAATGTGTTAGATATTGGGGTTAGATAAGTGATTGAAAATTATGAACTCTCCTTTCACAGATTTTTTTCATCTAGCAGAGGAATAGTTAATGGACAGATACTTGTATAAATATCAAATTCCTTAAAATTCTAAAAGCCACCTAGGTGAACTATAGTGTTCTCAGAGAATATATAATGGAGTACTTACTTAGATCAGGGAAGCAGGGAAACTAACCTTTACACTTGAACCTGCAGAATGAATAGAAATTAGCAAGGCAGAGAGAATAAAACATCTAGGCAGAGCACATAGCATGAATATATTGTTTATATTTTGCCCCAATTTTTCAGTCTCTCTCTCTCTCTCTCTCTCTCTCTCTCTCTCTCATACACACACACACACACACACACACACACACAGAGACAATTTTTGAAACTTTTGAAAATCAGTTGGTCAGTTGGTCTACACTAATAAAAGAGAAACATGGTAATTAGCGTACAACCGCTACCCTTCCCATTGGCTAATCAGCATATCCTTATGCAAATTAACTGTCAGCCAAGATGGCGGCCGGCAGCCAGGCAGCTGGAAGCGAACATGAGGCTTGCTTGCTTCAGTGACTGCAGACTCCAACGTTCCCCGCCTGACTTGCCAGTGCGCTCCCACAGTGGGAGCACCCCTCAGCTGACCAACAGGTACCAGATGCAGGGCTCACAGCTGGCGAGTGCCGCTGTGGCAGCGCGAGCCTCTCTGGATAGGGACTGACTGGGTGCGAGTGGGATGAGTGGGAGCCGCAGGCAGGAGTGGCAGGTGGCATTGGACTGCCGGTTTCGACCTGATTCCTGATGGCCTGTGGGAATTGGGACGAAATCGGCTGCCCGGCATCCGCCGAGGGGCCCCAGATTGCGAGAGAGTGGAGGCCAGTTTGAGGGACCCCACCAGTACATGAATCCATGTACCTGGCTTCTAGTTTAACTATAAAATACTTCCACTTGACATTTGTTTGTGAAGAAACAGTGGAAATATACATTTCATTACCAGTTAGAATTTAATTCTGTTAGAAACTTCTAATTCATAATGGACTAAAATTTTAGTTTCTTTCATGTGGAAAGAGAATACTACCTTCTAAATAGTTTCTGAACTTTTATAAGTTGCAACATCTAACTCAATAATCTAGCGTTATATTTCGGCCCACAACATAAGTTTTTAGTTAAAAAACCTCTCTGCTTTGACTGTCGACTATTTGAAAGCCACGCCAACATATCTCTCCAATTTAAATGAGAAATAGGATGAAATATAGGGTAAATACCCCTATGGCAACTATCTTTTAGGACCTGAATTTGACCAGGACAGGTAGAATTTCTCTGAGTTTTGTAAAATAGTGAGGACTGAAGTGAGACTTACGATAAGAACTAAATTCTGGAGGAGAAGAATGTTCATGACACCTGCTGTAGGTAAAACCTTTGTTCACCAAAGTAAGTACTGTGCTTCATGAAAATTCCTTTTCTGCCAAGAAAACTTAATTCACCTCAAATATGCACTTGAAAATGACTTTTCCTGCCAGACTTCGGCCTGAGAAAATGTGTCATAAAATAGCCCAGTAGAGAATTCTGTCCCTATACCGTGTCCAGTTAGAGCTGTTTTAGCTAATATTTTCCAAATGTTAAAATGTGTTTGAGAATGATAGAAATGTTCTATTATATCAAGCACTAACTGTTCCTTTAATATGATTATATACTTATTTTCTTATGTTATTCTACCCCTAGTACCATGATGTAGGAATGTCTATATCATTTCCCAAATGTACAGCTGCAAACCCTGTCCTTTGAACAAAGCCATACTACAAGCAATGAGCAGAACCAGTTCAATCGTTATATTATCATTTAACCACACCTACCCATTTCCAGGTTCAAAGATTCAAATAACAACACATGGAAATAGTTTTGAAAGATTCATAGACCAAAGTCTGTTATAATATACTAGAGGCCCGGTGCACAAAAATTTGTGCACTTGGGGGGGGGGGT
>NW_005369915.1:787681-852301 GCF_000412655.1 Myotis brandtii
CTCCCTGCTCGCTTCAGTGCATGGCTGCCGGCCGCCATCTTGGCTGACAGTTAATTTGCATATACTCACTGATTAGCCAATGAAAAGGGTAGCGGTCGTACGCTAATTACCATGTTTTTCTTTTATTAGTGTAGATGGATATAATTTACTTGGGGAGATTGATTTTGACAAGTAGAGAAAAGAAATCTTGGAAGAAAGAACAATAGGTACAAAAACAGAGATGATGACAATAGCACACATAGACAGCTCTTATATATGACAGGTCCCGTTCAAGCCATTCTTAAGCATATTATCTTATTCCTTAGTTTCATATTTTGCTTAATACATGTAGCTTAAATGTATAAATATTGGTTTAGGTTTGAATACATTATGTTAACATGCAGTTATAGAAGTAGGTGTATTTCTACAAAATTAAAATGATATGAATTATATTTCCATTCCACTTCTTTCATTAAGTCACAGGGTTTTTTGTGGTTATTTTTCTTCAAATAGCAAGTTATTATTTTTTTTAGAAAATGTCCTAATCCACTTTTAGACCTTCACGAGTATTTAAGTGAAGAAAATGATTTTTTATTAACTCAGTAGTAAAAAGACTTGAAATGGATCAAATTAAAGGACCACCTGATGTCAAGAAGATTTCAAACAGTTTAAATATCCATAGTGATATTGAACAATCTAATTAAACAAAACAAATGGTGGAGAAAAATCTCTCTTTCTTCATAAATGAGTTTTATAACATAAAATAATTTTAAAAGGAAATAATTATGAAACTTAATCACTTAATTTATTATTGAGACCAATTTTGTACTAAAAATATTTTAAAGACATTTACATTAATTATTGGCATATCATCATAAAGATATTTACTAGTAACCTCTGTTACCTAATCTCCATATGCAGAGGTTTATACCAGTGATTCTGATACCTGGATTCAGCTTAGAATTGCCTAGAGGGGTTTTTCTAAATTTCCATTCCTAAGACCTACACAAGTCCAATTTATAGAGTGTCTCTGGGGATGGTACCTAAGCAAAGATATCTGTACTATCACCCCAGGTGATTCTAGAGTTTGTGAACCACTGGTCTACCAAAAGCAAACTACCATCTGGGGAAGAAATGAACTGTTAGGATGCAAGAATGCTGGTCTATTTTGTAAAGCAATTCCTCCAAATAAAAATCGGATCATTTCCCCTAAAAGAGCAAATAATTACTTTCTAGAGTACAATATGGAATCAAGTATTTTCCTAACCTTTCCTTTAATCCCCCTTTAACAACACTTTGCATGAAAAGAGTGTTTAAGAAAAAGAGGAAAAGTAAAGTGCCAAAACAGTTGGGTGTTTCATTTATACATTATTTAGATGAGATTATAAATAAAACTGCTATTAGGCTAACACAATGAAGACCTTTCATTGAGTTGCCCCATTTGGTGAACTTTGAGAGGTGAAAAACAGTCCTTCCTTCCCCCGCCTATCTCACTTGTGTCCTTGAAATAATTGTCTTTCGAGTCAGTAGTAGATTGGATAATAAAAGTTAGAACAAATTTTAAAGTATTAAAAATTAAAGAATAAAATAATAAAAAGTAACAACTAGGAAAGAAAAGAGAAAGGCCATACATAGGCAAACTCCTCATATCATAGAATGAACAAAATAGCCCTGTTTTAGCAGCCAGAAAACATGAGTCTTACCTGCCTACCATCTCTATGCTTGGGCAAATGACAAATTATATAAATTTATTTACAAAAGAAGTTTATTTCTTGCTCACAATAGCCATGAGCAGCAAATCCATCAACAGAGCAATCCTCCTCCATGTATACCATCAAGACCCAGCTGGCAGAGTCTCTGCCACCTTCTACAAGTGACCCTTAAAGGTGACCTCAGATCACTGTTGGGTCCAGCTTGCAGGGGAAAGGAGTTAGAGAGTATGGTTTTGAGTATCTCTTGTGTTAGGCCCAAGAGTGTTGCCCATCACTTCCAGTTACCTTTCTCTGCCTAAAAATAAGTCAGCTGAGCAAATGTGTGGAAAGAAGCATGGAGAATTTAGTGCAGCTTTGAGCCCAGAAAGAGGAGGGAAATATAGGTTTTGGTGATTGGGTAAACATTTCTGCCATTTTCAAATATCGTTCCCCTAAGTGGAAAATACTATAATTAGGGCTAAGGTGAAATAGATGTCAGCAGTGAGCAAGACTGATAAAGAAGGCAAAGGTCAGAAACCTCAGGTGCTAGTTTTGTTGTTGTTGTTTCACCTTCGATGAAAAAGGCTGAGCCAACCAGTAGTACTGATGGGGGTAGAAATCAGAGAATATTTATTCTGGTGGGACAAGTACCTTACACCAGATTCTAAGAACAAAGGAAACATCGCTGTCTATGGAGAGATGTTATTATTTTTTAAAAAATCAATCCTTAACTATATCAATGCTTATATAAAATCTGTAAAGAAATTTCAGGTGCCATCCTGCACCCTCCTCGCTTTTCCAAAGATTCCTCTGGCTAATAGCCATTCCAAGAAAATTCAACACGCCCTGACTGGTTTGGCTCAGTGGATAGAGAGTCGGCCTGCGGTATGAAGGGGCCTGGGTTCGATTCCAGTCAAGGGCATGTACCTTGGTTGTGGGCACATCCCCAGTAGGGAGTGTGCAGGAGGCAGCTAATCGATGCTTCTCTCTCATCGATGTTTCTAACTCTCTATCCCTCTCCCTTCCTCTCTTTAAAAAATTAATAAAATATATTTTTTAAAAAAGAAAATGCAACACAATTCAATATGGGTTAAAAAAAAACACTAACAAAAACACATATATACAAGATCCAGTAAGAAATGTGTGGAAAATAGAATTAAAACAACTAAAAAACAACAACAAAAATCAAAGAAAAATGCCACCTCCAGACAATAAAAATTGCTAACACAACATTAGTAATAAGATGAAAATATTTTTAAAATATGTTTTTTTGTTGATTTCAGAGAGAGGAAGGGAGAGGGAGAGAGACAGAAACATCAATGATGAGAGAAAAAACATTGATTGACTGCTTCCTGCAGCCTCCTCCTGGGGACTGAGCCCACAACCCGGGCATGTGCCCTGACTGGGAATTGAACCTTAATCTCCTGGTTCATGGATTGACCCTCAACCACTGAGCCATGCCAGCCAGGCTAGACAAAAGTATTTTTAAATTTAAGGAGAAGTTGTTTAACCATATTTTAAAATAAAATTCTAAATATTAACAAATCTAATATTTGACTAAATTTAGGAAAGGGGACACTAGCTAATTTGTTGTTTTTCTTATGTAGCAGCAAGCCATCAGATTTATATTAATGCAGCCCATCCACCTTTCTTTTTTTTTTAGTAAAGTTTATATTTTATGCTCGGTGAATAGATCATTCAATAAAGATGGCCAACAGAAATAGATTATTCATCACCAAAAGTTCTATCCTTAAAGAAAACCAATGGTGGAAGGAAAATGACTCCAGATATAATCAAAGGCAACAAGGAAGGAAAGAAGATCTTAAGAAATAATAAATAGAAATAAATATTTACTCTACAAAATAGCATTAGTATTGACTTATGATGTTAACATATATATATAGAAATGTAGAAGCACGAAACAATAATGCAAAGTATAGAAAATATGGAGTTCAATATATCTAATTATCTGTCATCATCAGAGCAGTGCAAAGAGAAATGATTCGTATTAGACCTTAGTATGACAGCGATACATGTCCACTTCTCTAGGGTGGTACTCCATGATATAACATTTTATGATAATGCAAATGTTACTTATTTGCCCTGTTCAGTGCTGTTGCCCAGTCACCATGAGCACTTGAAATGTTACTTGTGTGCTAATTTTTAATTTAATTTAATTTTAACAAATGTAATTGTCATCTTATATGTGTAACTAGTGGCTATCATACTGCCTAGCAAACCTCTAGGATAAAAATTAAAATGAGAGACTAAGATAATAACTAATTAGTCAACAGATAAAAATAATACCAAAAGTATTTGATTAATCCAAAAACATAAGAGAATAGAGAAGTATTATTGAAAAATCTTTTTTATTTTTTAGAGAAATTTGTGTGTGCTTCTGCTTATGGGCTCTACCACCCTGGCATTGTTTTAGATTAAAATATCCTTTTGAGGTTTCTATGAAAATACAAGTTTGAATTTCACTGCAAAGGCTTGGCATGCCAGGTTATGAATTCTCAGTGGAAATACATAACATTTCCTTCTCCTCTACTTTGAGACAGGAAAGACTTTCAGTGTCGCATTCCTCACAGCAGGATTCATTTCTACATCACCCCGTACATTGAATCTGGGGCTTTTAAATATTCTATGAAATTCTCCACATTGACTATATCTAAGATTATCTCTTATCTACAAATCCTAAATGCGGAGCATATATTCTGTGACTGCAGCTTTAGCAGAAACTTTCAGTGGTAAAGTCATCTTTGGCATCAACTATCTCATAAAACCGTCTAGTTTCACTTTTTCTTTGGTTCTAAATTTCATGCCATTTCAAGGATGCATTATTATTGCTTTCTTAATTACTCAGAATTTTAGATTTTGGTTTAGAGAGACTCCTAGTTTTTCTACCACACAGGACAATCAAAAAAATAAACAGCAAGCCCGGCCAGTGCGGTTCAGTGGTTGGCATCAACCTAGGAACTAGGAGGCCACAGTTCAATTCCTGATCAGGGCACATGCCCAATTTGCAGTTGAGGCCTCCATCCCCAGTGGAGGGCGTTCAGGAGGCAGCCAATCAAAGATTCTCTTTCATCATTGATGTTTCTATCTCTCCCCCCTCTCCCTTCCTCTCTGAAATCAATAAAAATAAAGGGCAATACATTTTCTCTGACATCTTAGCCAATGTAACTATTTACCCTTGGCACACATACACATTTTTGGTTTATCATTAAGGTGTCCCAAATAATTATACTCTTTTTAAATGTTATGATTCTTCATTAGTACTCTTGAAATAGAAACTATTATTTTTAAATGATATAAAATTTAAATCTTACATTTCCAATTTTCTAATAAACATATTGTGAAATAAGGAGAGTAAGTGTAAAGTGATGTCAAATGACCTATTTCCCAAGATTTTCAAGATGTATAATGACAGCAGCGTATGTTTCTCCCCTAAAAGGAAGGGAGAAATAGAACAGTGATTGGGAAATAACCTCTGAGATATCAAGGTCTAATAGAGAAAGGACCAGTTTACTTAACAGTAATATTGAGATTTTATTAAAAATTTGGATGCTGAGGTTATTTTCAATCACTTTAGCCTTTTCATATACCTACACTATACAATTTAATTCCCCAATAATCCCATTTTTCCATGACAGAAGTAAAACATGTGTACGGAGATAGTGTAGCAATCACGATGCAAAATCAGAAGCCACATCAATCTATTAAAGTGAGGACAGGGTAGGTGTTCTTTAGTCTTGATATCACTTATAGTATCTAATGCCCTTTTTCCAATAGAGAAGACAATAATGTAACCCTTTTCTTTCTCTACTACTAGATGAGTAGGTTGTTTTTATCTGCTATATCAGTGTATTTAAACTTATGCCTTAAATCTGCCTCTAGTATATGGCCTAACCACTTATAATTATAGATTATCCTCATTATTTATGAATAACATAAATAAAACTGTAAAAAAATTTTTAAAGAAAAAAATGTACAATGCTTTTGTAAAGAGTGGTTTGCAACCAAGTAAGCAACAAATTATTGAGTGCATAAAATCAAATCGTTATTTCTTTTTAAAAATATATATTTTATTGATTTCAGAGAGGAAAGGAGAGGGAGAGAGAAATAGAAATACAAATGATGAGAGAGAATCATTAATTGACTGCCTTATACATGCCCTACACTGGGGAATAAGTCTCCAACCCAGGAGACTTAAGTCAAACCGTGACCTCCTGGTTCATAGGTTGACAACGCTCAACCACCGAGCCACACCTGCTGGGCAATAATTATTTCTTATGAACAAAATTAATAATAGTAATATATGAATGATTGTATAAATCTCAATACCTTGATATTCATATTTATAGAATATTTAAATAAATTAATTATAAAGCATATTTTCCTATGAATTTCATTCAATGTTATTCCCATACTTAATTTGAATTACAGAATCAATGAGTTTGGGAAGGTAAAGTGGCTGTTGAAGGAAAATCCTGGACATGACATAGGACTGTAGAGCAGGAGACACATATTTAACTACCCTTCCTTGTGGCCATTGACCCATTTAGTTACCTGCCCTTGTCTCAGCTTCCTCACAATGTAAAGATGTGGAACTAATGTCGGATTAACACGGCACAGGGCAACTTGCTCCCAGGAAGTATTGCATCAAAGCTTCTGTCATGGGAAAAATCTATAATATGCAGTCCAATGGTGCTAAATTTGTTTCCTGGCTATTGGTCTTCACTGGATGACTTTGGCTTTCTCAACAATACTACATGGGAAAATTGTAACTCCCTAACAGGTCTGCGGTGAGAGTTATGTACAGTGGCATTTGTAAAGCTTCTAGCACTGTTCTCCATGAACATATCCAATAAATATTATTGCTTCTTTCTTCTCCACATTTTTTCCTTCCTTTAACCCCAAACTCTGTCTTTAATGACAAGATAACTGAGTACTAATGAAGCCCTTTGATTTACTCGGAGTTAGGGGCTAGTTGCAAGTGACTTGTACTTGCATTGCGGGTTCCTCCCTCTTGTTAAGACACCGTTGTTAGACACCATTTGATGGTAATTACACATAATCTTGAGTGTGTTTCTGTTGTTCAAGTATTGCTGCATTTTGAACAGTCTCTTCTGAGTCTCCATTATTCCAGCTCAACATACTTTACTAGTTTGTATGAAGTCTTTGGAAGCAAATAGCTTCCATTTTCTTTTGTGATTACAAAGAAAGCTGGAAAAAGATAGAGGCATTTTTATTTTATTTTCCATTTTCCTAAGGGAGCTTATCTTATTTTTACCTTCCAACTTAAAGATGCGGAATACCAAAAATCATGCTCTAAGTAGAATTTTTCTTTGGCCCAAAGTTTTAAATAATATTAAAATAAAAAAAGATACTGTATCTTTAAATGTTGGCATGTTAACATTTTTTTGCAGCAGTTTTGAATGTCATTCTATTACATTTTAGGACCAGTTTATTTTTAATTCCCTAGAGGAGTATATCTCCAGGCATATCTAAGTTTATAATAAAATCCAATAAGAATATCAATTTTAATAGGTAGGAACTTGATTTATAGGCAACTGTTCAGAAACATATATTCAGTAAAATAAGATGCGCCTGGGTGTTTGAATATGTAAGAACTTATCCAAATAGCAGAAAGAAATACATATTTTTATATCCTGTCATCTAATTCTTTTTCAAAATATCCTGAGAACATAAATGAAGTTCTTATTTGAAGTTTAGAGATAAGGAATTGGATAAATGCTTATACACACTAAGAAAGGTAAAGAACTGAATTAGTTTTATTAAATACTTCAAATCAGAAAAGCACTACTTGGTCTAGTTTGTATGATTAACGAAAATTAATTTTGGCTTGTATTGTCTGGATATGTAGTGCATTTGCAAGTCCCAACATGAAGATATGCAATAGTGACGTATGCGTGAGATAGAAGGGCTTATGGAGCTCACACTGCTTGCTGGAAAGGAGGTCTTCCTAAAATACTTTGCCTTTTTCTATGTGACCTTCAAGGGCTAACAAAGCTTCTTATCACAGGGATGGGTGCATGAACCCAGAGGAAAACGAGGATAAGACAGGCGCCAGAGAGGTCATCTCTGTGTAACATGGTCTTTGATGTTGAATTTCTCTTTTTCAGGACTGTTGCGGTTCAGTTTCTAGTTTTAGATGTATCTGCCAATACTTATAATGTATGTACTTTGAGATCTCTTTACTGAAGTTAGTTTCACTTGTTTATTGCAATTGAAAAATGTTAAATGCTTAACTAAGTCAGAGTATTAGTGCTTCAGGCCGTAAGTGTCCAGGAAGCTTCATGAAGAACTGGGGGCACAGCTCCTTGATCTCGGAATGAGAATGGTGCTGCAGGTGCTGTCTGTAATTGGCCTTTTGGTTCACAGGTCCATGAACATCTACCGAGAGTCCCTTGGTTTTCCCAATTCAGATAAGATCTAAAGTCCATACTTTACACTGGCCCATCTTGGTCTGGTGTGTATTACAGGTGTAGTCAACTATGACCAAAGAGTATAAAAACTTCTCTCAACATAAAAATTGCATAATTTTATGAGGGAGGTATCAGTGAGGAACCGTTTCAAAGATAAATATTTTACTTAACATAATACTCTCCGGGTCCATCCAGGCTGTTGCAAACGGTAAGATTCCCTCCTCTTTTATTGCCAGGCAGTATTCCGTGGTGTAAATACACCACAGCTTTTTCATCCATTCATCTACTGGTGGCCACTTGGGCTGCTTCCAAATCTTAGCTACTCTACTAGTAAATACTACAGCAATGAACATAGGGTGCATATATTCTTTTGAATTAGTGTTACCACAGCTTTTTCATCCATTCATCTACTGGTGGCCACTTGGGCTGCTTCCAAATCTTAGCTACTCTACTAGTAAATAATACAGCAATGAACATAGGGTGCATATATTTTTTTGAATTAGTGTTTCAGGTTCCTTCTGATAAAAATTCCCAGAAGTGGAATCACTGGGTCATAAGGCAGGTACAAATGATGTGTTATAGAATATACAAGCACCTAAAACCTATATATTTTTGTTAACCATTGTCACCCAAATAAATTCAATAAAAAGGAAATATATATATTCTACTATAGGCCCAGAGTGGCTGTATTATTGACAAGAGAAATCTCCATGCTTTCTAGCCATCTTGTATATCCTTATAACAAACGTGTATAGCATAAAGATCTTTGAATTTGTTAGATTTTTCTGCCAGAAAGAATTTTCAAATAGATCATAACATAATAGGCTTCTTTTCCCCACTTAGGTTCAGCCCGAAATATTGTATCCTTCTTTAATCAGTTCATGCAGGGCTGCCTGACTCCCACACACTTCCGGTCACTCTAGGTTTTATTTGCCATTGCATTTACTTCCCAGAACTCAGCACCATTCAAACTAATGGGGATCATTTGTTATAAAACATGTTAGTTGCCTTTCTCTCTCACTAGTTTATACATTTTTTGTGAGAAAAAAAGCTTCTTTCTTGCTCATCACTGAAGTCATGGCACTGAAAACAGCACATTCTGTGTAAACATACTTCAATACACATTTTGAATTGTGTACAAAGTTGAGTATATCCAGATATTCCCAAGTGTTTCCCATGATCACTACTCCTGGAAGTTATAAAGAGGGAATGTGCATAAGGTGAATGATGAAGTCAGAATTCAAGTCAGAATTCAGTTTAATCAAGTAAAGGTATTGAAGAGCCCTAGAGTGAAAACAAAACTCTGTTCATCTATTTTTAATCAGAAGTCCCCACACTGATTTTTTAACAGGACCCTATCGGCTGACATATTTCTGCAGAATTAAGGTTCACTGGAACATGCTTTGTTCCTTGCTAATGCAAGGTAACCTTGGTACGCCTGTTTCCGGACACCTAGAGGAGATTAACTAATATAAAGGAAAGACAGGCGAGCTGTTTAATTCACCTAAGATGTCATGTAGTAAAGTTTTTAATTGAATTTAATCTTTCTCGTGATTTGTCTGAAGCAATATATTCTGGGCTGCATATTTGGTCTCAAGAATGGAATTTAGTAGGATTACTGGTTGTAGCAGAATCCAGACAACTTGAAATTCGTCAACCTCAAATCTCTATTAATTATCAGGTTACTAAATTTACTATGCACATCCATGAATAGCTCTACAAGCTATCACTTATGAATTTGCAAAATTGTACAGATTAAACATTACTGTATTGTAATAATATTATATTTACGTCAATGGAGGTAATGAATATATAAAAAGTTTAAACCAGAATATTTTAATACTTAGATGAATCTATTTTGTAACAGTTCTACTGTTATAGTAAAACAAATACAGTATTGCAGAGAAGGAACTGGCAAAGAAGTTGTTGCCATAATATATGGGGTGGCATGCTTATATAAGAATCAGAACAATGAAAAATTATTTTGTGTAGGTTATTATAGCAGATGTGTGGCAAAGAAGCACTTTATAAGCATTATTTTATTTATCTCAATCATTTCATAACATGGGTATAATTACTATCCTCAATTTATTAATAATAAAAGTGTAATATGCTAATTAGACCAGACGTCCTTCGGGACAACCTTCTGGATGAAGCTAGGTCTGTAAGGGCCGAGACAGCCACCAGGCGGTGGGAGCCAAGCCCCTTGCACGAATTTCATGCATCGGGCCTCTAGTTTATTAATAAAGAAGCTGAGACTCAAAGAACTTAAATAACCACTAGATTTCATTTTGCTATAACGTACTATGGGCAACACACAATCATGCTTTTTTCCTATTCTAAAGCTTGGACCCCTAGACACTTGCATTCCATAGCTGTCCATCATGTTAAGAATAGTTTCCCACCAGTCAAAACTAGTATGGGTTCTCATGAAAGGAACCAAAATCTGTCTTCATGCACACGAGTTTAGTGGACAGACTGGAAATAAAGCTGCTTGTAAAGAATCAAAAAGCATTAGACTGAGAGCAAAACAAAAGTTTCTGAATAAAGGCAAACCTTGAAAGATATGAAGGGAGGAAAAGAGAGAGAAAAGAGGCAATGTAAAAGAATCAAAGCAGTTGGGTCACAATGCAGAATACGCTCCCCCAAATATCCCAGATTATGGTGAGATAAAGCACTTTAAAAATATAATAGCAGGTCTAAGAAGGGCACCCCACTTCCCCTTTTCTCCCTGAAAACAGAAGACTCCTGTGTGAAAGATGCCTTCCCTCTACCAAGAGGAAAGAAACATTCTAATACCAGAGAGAGTAGAGAATTCTGTGCAAATACCTTGTTAAAATAACAGTTATCTTTTAGCCTCCTCATCTATTTCCCACAATTGTCTATATTTGTTCAATGTAGAATAAAATCATTTAGGTTTTGCTACTCTTGGGGATCTTGCTTTCCTTACTAACGTCTCTGTAATGTCAAACATATATTAAACACATTTGTATGCTTTCTTTCTGTCAATATTTCTTATGTTAATCTCGAATAGACTTTCCAACCTATGAGGGAAGGCAGGGGTTAAGGGGGTAAGAGATCAATCAAAGGACTTATATGCATGTCTAGGAGCATAACCAATGGATACAGATGCGGGGGCGGGGGAAGTGGGTGAGGGCATGTGTTGGGGGTTGGTCAATGGGGGTAAAAGGAGACTTATGTAACACATTAAGCAATAAAGAACTTAAATAAAAAAAATACATATGTTAATCTAATTCTCAGGCCCAGCTGTGGACCCTGAAAAGGTAGAGAAAAAGTTTTGTCTCCCCTACACAACTTATTTCTCAATAAGTCAAAACTTGATACATTTCCAAAACTCTCACTGAGATAAGCATAACGTGTTTGAATAGCGATCGCAGAAATATATTAACCTGAAACAAAGCACATCACTAGAAAAAAATATTTCTGCTGAAAGCACCAACTGCCAAATATAGACCTGAATAGATTAATAGCTATAGAAGGCTGATAGACAAGAATGAAGAATTGTGGTCCTATACTTTTAGTTCAGGCCTATAATTTTTCAGCTACATGTTTACTGAAAGGCTGTAGGGATGTTCTTGAAGCAGTCCAAACATTGGTCTTAGTTAAATTTAATTCATAAACAACCTCATGTCTCCCAGAGAGAACTTTTGAGGGTAAATTTTCATGTTTTCTGCTGACTGTTTTTAAAAGCCGACATTTCTGAAGACAATAAAATAAAAACAAATACTAGCTTCATATTATTAAAAAGGAACTAACTTAGATCATCAGAATATTAACATAAGTTAGAAAAAATAGAAATCCTTCCTAAGTAACATTTTTGTTGTTTTGCCTGCACACTGGTTGGAGAAATATTGTATTCTTATTCGGTCTTAAGAATCAGACCCTGAGAATAGCAGAACTGTGGTTTAACCGTCTTCTGTAGAATGCAGGAACAGGAAAGCTCACACTGCATATTAAGTGATTAATGAACCTTGGATTAGTTTTAACTGATTTGCTGTTGAGCATTTGTCTGGGATAGCTTGTCAGCACTGAAGTTGCCCACAATGTTTTATGTTGAAATTAAATAATCCCAGGAGGCTGCAGAAAGCTTGTAAAACATTTGAGACAGTATTAAAGATTAAAAATGCCCAAATATTATATGTGCTGATAGAGTCAGAATCATTCAGAAAAGTAATTGTATGTATTGACTACATTAAAGCAACAGCAATTCATTTGGGTTCAGTGAAGGCAGAGCAATAAAAGTTATTCATAACACACATCATGAAAGGTGTCTTAGTTAAGAAGAAAAGTTATAAATTCTTTATAGAAAAATATCACCAGCTGCAAACTTGGCTGCTTAGACAACAAAAGGGTCTGCCATTCATGCACTCAGGTGTTTCTGAAACACACAGAATTATGAATGGAACTGTGATTCAGGTGTTGCATTGAGGTCAAAATGGGTATAAATTGTCTATGCTTCTCATCTAATACATTTCTTTTTGTATTAATAAGTAATCCATAATTACTTAAGGCAAACTGAAAAGTATATAATATAGGAAATAAGTAAAACTATTTCTTACTACCACTTTTTAAAGAACCCCCATGTAAATACCAATAGATATTATTTCAATATATTTTTATGTCATATATATATAAACTGGATTCAGAACACACATAGACATGCATATATAAATATATGCATAACTGCATTTTCCGTTTCTCCTGTAAACATGTTTTACAAAATATTCTTTCAAATTTGATTTTCATACTTTCCTGCAATGTAATTTTTGGTTATAACAAAACTAAAGGCTCATTGCAGGAAGATTCCTGCAAGAATAGGGCTTCCAGCGGCTGGAGCGAAGCAGAGAAGGGAGCGAAACCCGCTGAGGCAGGCTGCACTCCCGCTCCCAGCCACTCCTGCTGAGTTTCCCCTCCTGCTCCCAGCTGCTGGGGTGGGTATCCCCTCCCACCTCCTGCCTCCGCAGTCTTGGCTTCGTTCCTGTCTCCACCGCCTCTACTTTGCTCCCTTCTATAGCACTTTGCTTCCATTTTGTCTTCAGTCTTCACTCCCAGCTGGTATATGCAAATTACCGCCATCTTTGTTGGCGGTTAATTTGCATATGGCGCCGATTAGCCAATGGGGTGTATCAAAGGTACGGTCAATTACCATGTTTGTCTATTATTAGATAGGATATATTCCCTTTCCCCCTAATAACTGAGCTTTTAATTTTTACCTAGTTTTATTAATATACATAATAATATGTACATATTTTAAAATTAAAATGACAGTACTGAGTTTCATAATGGAACAGACATAAGGTTTGATGTCAGACTGATTTTATTCTTTTTCTAACTTTACCTTTTCTATGTGTAACTGCACAAGTTCTTCAAATTTCTACACTTTAGTTTCTTCATATAAAGTACATGGATAATGATAATGCATTGGGTATGGGAAGCTAGACTATGACATGGCAGAAATAAATCCTGATGTTTATTTCAGACAAAATTTGATTCAACTATCTTTTGTTGGACAACTCCCTTGGGTGGCTCTCCTCTAAGTCAGCAATTTTCAACTGGTATGTCGCAAGAATGTTTAAAACATGTGTTATCTGACTATTTAGTCAGGGGCACTGACCACTTTTCCCTTAGATTGTCAAATTAAAAAAAAAATAACAATAGCCAACACAACAATAACTGTCTAGTGTGACATCAAAATTAAAACTATTTTTTTGTACATTGGGCAAAAAATATATTTTTTGATGTGCCACAGAATTTAATCAAAATTAAAACTATTTTTTTGTCCATTGGGCAAAATATATATTTTTTGATGTGCCACAGAATTTTAGTCATTAGCTGACGTGTGCCATGAGATGAAAAAGTTTGAAAATTGCTGCTCTAAGTGATGCATTCACGAATCCTCCTTTTTTCCTTCATGTGACTCTGCTGATCTGGAGTCCTTTGCTTTCAGTATCCATGGGTGAAGGAAAGAGGGCATAGAAGGCTGCAGCAGATGTTTTTACTGAAGAGTTAAAAAGTAAAATACATCATCCCCTGGCTACCTTCCATTGGCCAAAACACAGTGACATTGTTCCACGTAATTGCATAGATGGCTTACAAATACAGAGTTGCTATGTGTTCAGAAGGAAATCAGAAGTGCCTCTTTCATAAATACTTTACAGATGCATTGGGAGGGATTGGTGAGAAAATATTTGGCATGCTGACAAATAAATGGCATAACCAAAGTGAGGAGCACAGCTTAGCTCTTAATGTCTAGCGTGAGGAGTTGATTGGTTGTTGGTGCATATAACCTAAAGTTGGAAAGCTCTGGAGTCTTTGGTGGTTGCAAAACCTAAAAGTCAATACACAGATGTGAATGATACTGGAGGATATGACAAAACACTGAACTGGAAGTCAGTGAGAGAGTTGGAAGGCTTTATTTTAACTTATTTTATTACTGAATCTTTAAAAATATGTTTCCAATTGTAAAAGCACCAGAAATATCTCATTTTTATGTTATTTCCATTTTTGTAAATGGCATTTTAATATTTATAAACTGTTGTATTGAGTGGGATATTTTCAAATTTTAAAACTAAATAGTGCTAGGGTGAACTTCTTTTCTCCACTAAAATTACTTTTTTTAATTAGGATTCCTTTCTTGGAAATGATTAACAGTTGAGAAATTCCTGGGTATGCCTATACAGCTATTCATTCACTCATTTTTTCCCAGCAGATGATGTTGCTTTCTTAAATATTCAGGTGTTGAGGAAATGGGATATTGAACATAGTAAAACTTTATTTTTTGTCAGTGGAATAAACAGCTTACTTAAAATTTTTATAATTATTGAATATTGACTATTTGTGAATTACTATGCCAGTCACTGAGTCCTCAAAGAAATAAAAGGCACTCTGTCTCCTTTTGAGAAGGTATAATAAAATAGAAAAGTCCTTTTAATATAAAATAAATTTGGCTTTTCCTATCAATCTTTTGGCCATCAGCTGTGTGAACTTGGGTAACTTATTTAATCATTCTGATATTCTTCTTTCTCATATTTAAATTGTAAATAATTCAATCCTTCTGGGATTAAATGAATAATTTATATAGCAATAGTAGTAGTTAATTACTATTTGTAGAGTTCTCATTATATATTCAGAATCAATGGATGAAAATTTAAATAATACTCATTATTACCATCAAGAACCTGCATACTGACATGAATCAAGCACAAAATAACAACAGCACCAGGTAGCTTATAGCTGGGTGCCATGGAAGTGTGAGAAGTCCTACGGAGAAAGGGCTGATGTACCTGAGGATGGCTTCATGCTGGGTGTAAGGTTAGAAGGGCATCACAACAATGAAAAAAGAACAGAAGCAGAAGTTCTAAGGTCTGTTGATACACTAACCTATGGGAAATTTAGAATGAACTCAGATAGAGAAATAAACGGAATGATGTTGACTGGTGGGCATTACATCAGAGTAAGGGGGTGGGTATTTAGAGTTGTTCGTTGGCATTCAGCACCCTTTTGTAGACATTGAGTTACAGAGCCATGATCGGTGTGTTTGTTCCTCCAAAGGTAAAGACCTTGCTGTATCAAATATTCAAACAAATTTCTTTCGGACAAGTCTAATGGGATATAGGTATCCAGGTGTTATAACAATGGGGTAAATGACTATGTATCCCACCACTCAGTCACTGTTTATTAGAGTCCCTTTCGGAGTCTAGTTCCAAAGGTGGGTAGTATGTAACAAAGAGAGTTTGGCCAGTCTACATAAAACACAGAAAAACTAATTTACAGTGGCCAAATTATTTAATATTCTATGCCCTCAATATCTTCACAAGTAAGCAAAGTAAATTTATTAAACTATTCACCTATTGCTTAACATTTAATGTTTTATACCTTTACTTTCAGTCCATGTACTCATATTATTTTCTGACTATAATACCAAATTTTCAGAATCATTGTCAAGATGGAGTATGAAAGTGCCCACTATGCTATCTAGACTCTCAATAAAATGTAAATGCCTAGAAGACAGATTCAGGTCTTGATGGACTAACTCCATTTACCTCTGTCTCTTGCTGGGTCAAGCAGCTCACACTCGATCAGACCCTAATGCTCAGAGGAATTGGATTTAGGAAAGGAAATCATTCCGACACAAATTTAACCTCATCTTCTTATGTTCTTCACGTTACTCTCTGACCACTTATCTCAACACATTTCTGTGTGAACAAAGAAAGCTAATAATATTGAAAAACACGAAGAACTATAAAATGTTAGTCCACTGCCCAATATTCTTAAAATTATAACAATGTCTAGGTCTTTATAAGTTCTTATCTTCAAAGCTGTTCACATTCTTTACAAATATAATAGATCTGTAAAAATGGAGGAGTGAATAACATCCTTTCCTTTTTCTAGGGTTGGGGCCAGTAATGATCTAATCTCACTAAATCATCTGGACACTTGACAAAACGAGGTGAGATGGCACTATTTAAATCTTGACAGTTATCGAAGAACAGGACAGAAAGCAAATTGTCATTTACCTTATTAAATCACTTTTAATCGCGCCCATCTCTACCGAATAGCATTGCTCTCTGACTGAATGAGCAATACTTTTTGAATGTTTGTTCTAAGTTATTTCCCTATGTCCTCATCTTTGTCAGATTTTTTTTTCCTTTTTAAAACTAGGCTAGGGTTATCAGCCTGCATTTGACAGACTGTAGTCAGGTGAGGAATTTCAAATGAATTTTCAGACAGGAATTCAGCCCATGAAGGGCCTCGCCTGGAAAACTGGTGACATAAACCTGCAGGGTGTGAATGAAAGCAATCTTGTACCACTGGGCCAGCAGATGCCACCTAATCAATTACAATGACTTTTGGTATGACCTTTGTGTAAACAAGTTTACCTTTGTGTCATCATCATCCTTTAATCCATGGTATGCTTAGATGCACATGGGATGTATAATTTAGCCCAGGACCCTGGAGAAAATTGAGTAAAAAAAGGAGGATTCTGCCCTACCTGGTTTGGTTCAGTGGATAGAGTGTCGGCCTGCAGACTGAAGGGTCACAGGTTCGATTCCAGTCAAGGGCATGTACCTTGGTTGCAGGCACATCCCCAGTGGGGGGTGTGTAGGAGGCAGCTGAATGATGTTTCTCTCTCATTGATGTTTCTAAGTCTCTATCTCTCTCACTTCCTCTGTGTGAAAAATCAATAAATTATTTTTTTTTAAAAAAAAAGGAGGATTCTGAGAATTGAAACCAAAACTTAAACATTTGAATGGGAATTTTAAAAAATTATATTTGTATTACATTTTTTTGACTAAGGCATGATTCTAGTCCTAGTATACGGTAGAGATACATTGACAGAGAATTACAAAAATAATGTTGGGAATGGAGTTAGCTACTAAATTAAAACCACTAATATAAGCCGTCAGTAGGACATCCCCTGAGGGCTCCCAGACTGTGAGAGGGGGCAGGCCAGGCTGAGAGACTCCCTTCCAGTGCATGAATTTTCATGCACCGGGCCTCTAGTAAAATATAATATGTATATTATGAAATACATACATAATTATATATTTGAAACATAGGTATATGAAATATATGTATAATATAAATTTATTCTCTCATAGTTCTGGCAGCTAGAAATCTAATTCAAGATGTCAGCATAGCCATGCTCCCTCTGAAACTTACAAGGAAGAAGCTTTCCTTGCCTAGTCTAGTGTCTGGTGTTTGTTGCCAACACTTGGCATCGTTTGGCTTATAGATACATCACTGCAAACTCTGGCTCCATTGTCATATGACCATTTTTTCTGTGTGTATTTATGCCTCTGGGTGTTTTCTCCTGATCCTATGAGGATGTAAACCATAGTGGATTAAGGGTCTGCTCTACTCCACTAACACCTTATCTGAACTAATCATATCTAAGATGACACTCTTTCCAAATGATTTCACATTCCGAGCTATTGTGGTTAGGACTTTGATATGTTTGAGGAGTAAGGAGGACATAATTCAACCCACTATAGCTGGTAAAATTGGGAGGTCCTTAAATGACCTGACCACACGTTATTTCTCCTCCTCCTGTGGGTGAGGTTGGCTAGCCAAACCACACTCCTTATCCCAGCACAGTGCTTACTTATCCTTGAGGAATGGGTTTCACCTTCCTGTCAATTTGTGGAATTATTCAAAGGAAACAATCACATTCTGCCACAGAAATCAGGGGTCACTCCACCCTCTTGCTACTACAAAACCTATCTCTTACAGCCCCCACTTAATCACTTAGTCCCCTAGAGCAGCACCTGTGTAACCCTGCAGGCTGTACAGTATCCTCTGCTCTGGGCTTTAAATTTATGTCAATAATAAACTGTAGTCAATTTCATCTATCCAGTGTTTGGTGTCCTGTAGATCACTAGCCCCAAAACTTTGAGGTGGCAATTCTTCCCTCACCAACAGAGTAAAGAAGAGACTAATAAAACACTAGGATTTCTAATATGATGTTGAGTTTTTTGGGGGTGAGGGGAGAAAACTTCCTTAAAGTATACTAATCTTAGATAAAGATATTCAGTTTTTAATTATTAAATTAATGTTAGTGGTAAGCTTTTGATAGATAACTCTATCAGATGATGTGGTTACTAATTATTACTAATTTGCTGAGAATTGTTATTTTGAATGGATATGTGTGTGTTTTCCTATTGCTTTTTCTACATTTATTGAAATGATTAAATGGGTTTTCTTATGTCTGTTTTCATGCTGCATTGATTAATTTTCAAATATTAAAGAAGACTTTCTTTTCTGGTATAAATGCTATCCTCATAAAATTATTTGAAAAGTGTTTCCTTCTCCTCCATTTTCTGGAAGAATTTGTGAAAAATGTGTATCATTTTTTTCCTTACAAGTTTGGCAGTGAAAACAGTTGAACTTGACTTACTGTATTAGCATAATACCCTCTAGGCCCATCCATGATGTCACAATGGTAAGATTTCATTCATTTTTATGGCTGAGTAATATTCCGTCATATATGTGCACCACAAATTTTTTATACACTCATCTATTGATGGGCACCTGGATTGCTTCCATATCTTGGCTCTTGTAAATAATGCAGCAATGAACAAAGGGTTGCATATAAGTCTTTCTACGTGTGTTATGAGTTTCTTTGGATATAAACCCAGAAGTAGAATTGCTTGGTCATCAGGCAGTTACATTTTTAATATTTCATATATGTGCACCACAAATTTTTTATCCACTCATCTATTGATGGGCACCTGGATTGCTTCCATATCTTGGCTCTTGTAAATAATGCAGCAATGAACAAAGGGTTGCATATAAGTCTTTCTACGTGTGTTATGAGTTTCTTTGGATATAAACCCAGAAGTAGAATTGCTTGGTCATCAGGCAGTTACATTTTTAATATTTTTGAGGCACCTCCATACTGTTTTACATAGTGGCTGCACCAATTGGCTTTGCCACCAGCAGTACATGAGGGTTACTTTTCTCCACATCCTTGGCAACACTTGTTTTTTATTTATTTATTGATGGTAGCCATTCTGACAGGACAGAATTGTAATCACTATGTAAGGTGCCAGGTAGGTATGTGAAATATCAAGGAGACCACTTTGTAAAGTATATGATTGTCTTACAACTATGCTGAACACCTAAAATTAATACAAAATAATAATGAATGTAAACTGTAATCCTATATAATAAAAGACTAATATGCAAATTGACCAAATGGCGGAATGACCGGTTGCTATGACACACACTGACCACCAGGGGGCAGATGCTCAACACAGGAGCTGCCCCCAGTGGTCAGTGCACTCCCACAGGGGGAGCACTGCTCAGCCAGAAGCCGGCTCTCTGCTCTTTAGCGCTGTTTCAGAGGTGAGAGAGGCTCCTGCCACTGCCGCCAGACTCAGTGCAGGCGGCAGCGCTAAGGACCCTTCAGGGGATGTCCACCGAGGGATCCTAGACTGAGAGAGGGCGCAGGCTGGGCTGAGGGACCTCTCCATCCCCCAGTGCATGAATGTCATGCACTGGGCCTCTAGTTGAAATATAAAATTTTAAAAATAAGTAAATGAATTAAATAAGAAAACATATAGACGTGGAGTTATCTTTGATGAAAGATTTCATCTACAAGTTCAATTTCTTTGATAAACATAGGCATTTCCTTTTCTTTCTTGATTTAACTTTAGTAGTTTGTGAACTTCAAAAACATGGTCATTTTCTACCAAGTGCTAAGCATATAATTGTTTGTAATATTCCCTCTTTTTCTTTAAAGCCTGTGTGGTCTGCAGTGATCTTTCTCATTTCTGATATTGGTAATTAGTATTATTCTTTCTCTGTCCCTTATTCTGTCCAGATTGGATGCTAATTTGTTAATTTTATTTTTCCAAAGAACCACCATGTAGTTTCATTTATTTGTAATTGTTTTCCTGTTCTCTGTATCATTGTTTTTTATTCTTATCTTCATTAAATCCTTCATTCTGTTTGCTACCAGTATAATTTCACCTTAGTTTCATAGCATGGGCTCTAAATTACTGACCTGAGTTCTTTCTTTAAAATATAAGTATTTATTGCTACAAATGTATTTGTAAGCCTTGCTTTAGCTACATCTCACAAATGTTAATATGTTGTCTTTTATGTTCATTGAGTTCAAAATAAGTCAAGGCTCTGAATGGTATTATAATCCTGTTGACTAAAGAATGTTTTTTCATATTTAGCATTTTTTTGGGGGGGGTGGGGGGTGGAGGTGAGAGGAAAAGCTAGTATGTCAGATGTATGGGTTTTTTATTTATTTAAATATTTATTTTGTGTGTTTTATTTCTGGTCCAACCTTCATTCTTAGGTTTTTCCCTTTGAGCCAAACTTCCAAGAAGAATTGCATCTTACTTACTACTTATCTTACCAGTTACTTATGGCTCAATGCTTTATATTCTGGCAGAGGACTGCCTGTGAAACGTGAGTGTAGGGGAATGGGAAGAAAAGGATTAGGGTCTATAATTCTGATGAAGTCTCAGTCTCAGGTTGCCATGAAGTCACTGGATTTCAAAGGTGTGGTCTCCATGCTCTCAACCCTCCCCATGTTATTTAGGTCTGAGCCCAGCATGTACTCATGACTCTGCTCCAGGAGTAGAGAGTTGGTTTTATGTATTACTTGTTTACAGTTCACCTCTCTTAGAGCTGCACTGGTGACAGTGTTGTAGCCCTGCCTCCCGCAGATGAAGGGGAGGAGGGTCCCACTGGGGTTTTAAATCCCTCCTGCAATGACAGCTGTTCCCCTTCCCAAGGTCTGCACTGCAGGGGGAATTTCTCAGGATCCTCTCTCTCCCAGCAGTGCATACTCGGCCAACCTGCCAACAGGTGCCAATCACCCTGGCGGAACTCTTCATTGCAGCAACCCACTGCATCTTGACCAGTCCAGCCATTGCTCATGTCTTGCCTCTCCCTGCAGGCTCCTTACTCTCCTTAGATTGGGGGCTGTTTGGTTGTCCTGCAACTTCAGCTCCCAGAGAGGGCAAGGAAAGTTGGACACTTGCTCTTGGTTCAGCTCTTTTATTGTAAGTTTGGGAGTAAACACTCTTTCCATTTCCCTAACTCATTTGTTTCATTCTTTTTATTTTTTAGCATAATTAAAACGGCCCATGACAATGAATTTAAAGAGAAAGACTAAGGTAGCAAACATTCTCAATCTTACTGTAAATGAAATTATTTGGATTTTTTTTCTATCAGGAAAGCCTAGTATGAGAAAAACATTCAGTCGCACTTTGATGTCTTGAATATCCTATATAATAAAAGAGTAATGTGCAAATCAACCGAATGGCAGAATGACCGGTTGCTATGACACACACTGACCACCAGTGGGCAGGCACTCAACGCAGGAGCTGTCCCCTGGTAGTCAGTGTGCTCCCACACCAGGAGCGCTGCTCAGCCAGAAGCCAGGCTCATGACTGGTGAGCCCAGCGGCGGTGATGAGAGCCTCTCCTGCCTACGCTGCAGGCAGGTGATAAGGAGCGAGGGGTCCCAGACTGCAAGAGCCCCAGACTGTGAGAGGGATGTCTGACTGCTAGCTTCAGATGCTCAACACAGGAGCTGCCCCCAGTGGTCAGTGCACTCCCACAGGGGGAGCACTGCTCAGCCAGAAGCCGGCTCTCTGCTCCTTAGCGCTGTTTCAGAGGTGAGAGAGGCTCCTGCCACTGCCGCCAGACTCAGTGCAGGCGGCAGCGCTAAGGACCCTTCAGGGGATGTCCACCGAGGGATCCTAGACTGAGAGAGGGCGCAGGCTGGGCTGAGGGACCTCTCCATCCCCCAGTGCATGAATGTCATGCACTGGGCCTCTAGTTGAAATATAAAATTTTAAAAATAAGTAAATGAATTAAATAAGAAAACATATAGACGTGGAGTTATCTTTGATGAAAGATTTCATCTACAAGTTCAATTTCTTTGATAAACATAGGCATTTCCTTTTCTTTCTTGATTTAACTTTAGTAGTTTGTGAACTTCAAAAACATGGTCATTTTCTACCAAGTGCTAAGCATATAATTGTTTGTAATATTCCCTCTTTTTCTTTAAAGCCTGTGTGGTCTGCAGTGATCTTTCTCATTTCTGATATTGGTAATTAGTATTATTCTTTCTCTGTCCCTTATTCTGTCCAGATTGGATGCTAATTTGTTAATTTTATTTTTCCAAAGAACCACCATGTAGTTTCATTTATTTGTAATTGTTTTCCTGTTCTCTGTATCATTGTTTTTTATTCTTATCTTCATTAAATCCTTCATTCTGTTTGCTACCAGTATAATTTCACCTTAGTTTCATAGCATGGGCTCTAAATTACTGACCTGAGTTCTTTCTTTAAAATATAAGTATTTATTGCTACAAATGTATTTGTAAGCCTTGCTTTAGCTACATCTCACAAATGTTAATATGTTGTCTTTTATGTTCATTGAGTTCAAAATAAGTCAAGGCTCTGAATGGTATTATAATCCTGTTGACTAAAGAATGTTTTTTCATATTTAGCATTTTTTGGGGGGGTGGGGGGTGGAGGTGAGAGGAAAAGCTAGTATGTCAGATGTATGGGTTTTTTATTTATTTAAATATTTATTTTGTGTGTTTTATTTCTGGTCCAACCTTCATTCTTAGGTTTTTCCCTTTGAGCCAAACTTCCAAGAAGAATTGCATCTTACTTACTACTTATCTTACCAGTTACTTATGGCTCAATGCTTTATATTCTGGCAGAGGACTGCCTGTGAAACGTGAGTGTAGGGGAATGGGAAGAAAAGGATTAGGGTCTATAATTCTGATGAAGTCTCAGTCTCAGGTTGCCATGAAGTCACTGGATTTCAAAGGTGTGGTCTCCATGCTCTCAACCCTCCCCATGTTATTTAGGTCTGAGCCCAGCATGTACTCATGACTCTGCTCCAGGAGTAGAGAGTTGGTTTTATGTATTACTTGTTTACAGTTCACCTCTCTTAGAGCTGCACTGGTGACAGTGTTGTAGCCCTGCCTCCCGCAGATGAAGGGGAGGAGGGTCCCACTGGGGTTTTAAATCCCTCCTGCAATGACAGCTGTTCCCCTTCCCAAGGTCTGCACTGCAGGGGGAATTTCTCAGGATCCTCTCTCTCCCAGCAGTGCATACTCGGCCAACCTGCCAACAGGTGCCAATCACCCTGGCGGAACTCTTCATTGCAGCAACCCACTGCATCTTGACCAGTCCAGCCATTGCTCATGTCTTGCCTCTCCCTGCAGGCTCCTTACTCTCCTTAGATTGGGGGCTGTTTGGTTGTCCTGCAACTTCAGCTCCCAGAGAGGGCAAGGAAAGTTGGACACTTGCTCTTGGTTCAGCTCTTTTATTGTAAGTTTGGGAGTAAACACTCTTTCCATTTCCCTAACTCATTTGTTTCATTCTTTTTATTTTTTAGCATAATTAAAACGGCCCATGACAATGAATTTAAAGAGAAAGACTAAGGTAGCAAACATTCTCAATCTTACTGTAAATGAAATTATTTGGATTTTTTTTCTATCAGGAAAGCCTAGTATGAGAAAAACATTCAGTCGCACTTTGATGTCTTGAATATCCTATATAATAAAAGAGTAATGTGCAAATCAACCGAATGGCAGAATGACCGGTTGCTATGACACACACTGACCACCAGTGGGCAGGCACTCAACGCAGGAGCTGTCCCCTGGTAGTCAGTGTGCTCCCACACCAGGAGCGCTGCTCAGCCAGAAGCCAGGCTCATGACTGGTGAGCCCAGCGGCGGTGATGAGAGCCTCTCCTGCCTACGCTGCAGGCAGGTGATAAGGAGCGAGGGGTCCCAGACTGCAAGAGCCCCAGACTGTGAGAGGGATGTCTGACTGCTAGCTTAGGAAGCTGGCACAGACATCCCCCATAGGGTCCTGGACTGCGAAAGGGCGCAGGCTAGGCTCAGGAACCCCCCCCTCCCCAACACCCAGTGTGTGAATCTCATGCACTGGGCCTCTAGTTTTAGGATATTGAGGATATTGCTCAGAGTACTGTTTGGTGTTTGGGCATAGAATAGGGAATTTCATTATTAATTGCCATTGTGAGCATTGAAGTTGGCACACCTCCATAGAAAGGAACTTCTATTGGACACATTTTATCTTGAAGAACTTGGGGTTGTATTTCACGGGGGCGGGGGGGGGGGCGGATTTCCTCGTCCTGCCTATCTTGTCATACAGGTTTGATGTGATCCAGTAGCTTCTGACATTAGATCTTTTATCTTCCATTCACTGTTCACCTCATGTGGCAGCTCTTCACAAACACAGTCAAGCAGCACAGCTGGAATTAATAAACTGAAGGAGGATGCCCATTACCAGTTACAGACAGTCCTGTTGTTTGAGGCTTTCAGTATTTCATTATCTCTGCATCAGCACCAGTAGTCTCACAGCTGAAAAGCCATCAAAATAACACAGCTTGAGATGATAAATGAAAGAAATGTAACAACTGCAGCACGGAGCATTTGATTCTCTGGACTTTTTTTTTTTTCTTTTCAAAGACATATTTGTTTCTTGGTACACTTTCTTTGTTGGCAGTTGCCTTCTACCATTCAAACGGTTCATCTAAACGTGATGATGGAGTATGTCTCATCATTCTTTCTCATTTGAAAAAAAAATGATGTGAGATATTCTCTGTGAATAGGACCATACACAATTTCAATTTTCCAAACAAGTATCTTAAGATAGAGTAGAAAAAAAAAGATGCTATAAGAATGTTGAAAGAAAGAGAAAGAGAGAGACAGAGAGAGAGAGATTGTGTGTATGTGTGTTTTGCTTGCTTTTGAATCAATATAATATTTAAAAGCTGTAGTAAGTTTGTCTTGTTTATATTTATTTGACTTAACACCAAAATTCCTAAGTCCTCCACCACACCAGAATCTGTACCTTAATAGATACCTCTGTTAAGTAATTGTATGTATTACCCTCATTAATGTCCTCATTCCCACTTTAATAAGTTTAATTACATTGTCTATAACTATTCACCTGTTGAAACTGTCCATAACCCATGCCTCTCTTTTACTTCATTGTATTCATTTGGCAAAACGTAATATTACAATAAAATCAACTTATGTACCTCCAAACTGACTGTTCCCAGCCAGCTAATCATGGCTGCTTATTCACAATGACTAGTGTCACTAAATTCATAACCACAAGTTCAAGTGGACCCACCATGCTGCCTAACAATCAGACTGTATTTTCATGACCCATTCATTCTCCTTCTCTAATAGATAACTGTCATATCTTTTTCTCTTTCCTCAAAATTCCAAATCTCTTCTATCACCATTCTTAGTTTTTACTTCCTACATCTTTGCAAAGATTAACACAACTTTGAAAGTTAACTTCTACATCTACCCCCTCCCAGTGTCCAAACAACATTGAATAAACAACATGGTAGGAGAAAAGAAACATTTTCTTCTCCATCTTAGAGTCTCTGGCTGTGTCTAAAAATTAAACTGACAAAAATTGATTCACAAGAGAAAAACATACACATTTATTTAAATGTGATGACACAGAGCCTTCATAAGGAAATACAGACCCAAAGAAGTAGACCACTGTATTTTATGCTACGTTTGATGAAAGATGGACATTCATGGAGGAATGCGATAGATAGGAGTATGAGTTAATAGTAGTGAACGGAGGGAAACTTAGCAAGGCCTGTTTGTTAGGATTCTTCTTGGTGTTCCTTTGTTTTCAGAGATAAAGATGTTCCTTTCCTGGGGGGACCGGGGTGGCACCTCTCACAAGAGAGTTATATGACTTGGTTCAGGGAAGAAAGGGAGGGCAGGAGGAGGTCAGTGCCCTTCCTACTTCTGCTGTTTTCCCAAACTCCTTCAACTTAAGGTTTTCAATATGCAAAGGCCCCTCACTCTGGCAGCATTGGAATGAAACCAATGAAAAATGGGTCCAGGTTGCCTGTCACCACTTGAGCCAATTAGGCAAGACAGGGTTGGATCCTATATGAGCATTTTTCTAATAACACTGGCAAAATGAAAGAGCAGCAGGTCATCCACAAAAATCTGCTCTGCACCGCCCCTCCTCCCCCCATAAGCCAGCTGCTTATATAGTGTAGAAGGACAAAGATTACATGAGGAAGTGGGCAAAAGGAATAAGAATGAGTATCATGGTTACAAATTACAGGCAATGTGGGCTGGGGTTTGCAAAGGGCAGGCTCAATTAAGAGTCCACTGTTTTCTTTCCAGAAACAAGGTTAATCTTTCCATGATAATAGACAATTCTCAGATACTCATATGTTCTGGGGCATATAACTAACTCTCAGCCAGGTTAGAATGTGCTTTCTCTGATCAGAACAGAACAATCATGGTTAACAGAGCATGATTAATACTTCTGCCCCTAACAGGAACACCTAAGGAATGACAAGTTTGCTGGTCATCACCACTCCCTCCAGAACTGTGTGACCAACCTGCTTACTGAAGTCAAAGAGAAATTTAAAGACTTGGTCAGCTACTCTACTTCTGAGCAGGCTGAACTGTCCTATTAGAAGGTGAGCCTGGCCAGCGTGGCTCAGTGGTTGAGCATTGACCTATGAACCAGGAGGTCACTGTTTGATTCCTAGTCAGGGCATATGCCCGGGTTGTGGGCTCAATCCCCAGTAGGGAGCATGTAGGAGGCAGCCAATCGATGATTCTCTCTCATTATTGATGTTTCTATCTCTCTCTCTTCCTCTCCCTTCCTCTCTGAAAGCAATACAAATATATATATATTTTAAAAAAGAAGGAAAATAAAGGACCATGTCTAAGGCTTTATACTGTCATCAAAGACCCCATTATGTCTGAAGAAACCTTAAAGTACCTATTTAAAAAGCAATGCCTTTCTATGATTTAGGCCTGTTGGGTCAGAAGTGATAAAAAATCCTGGAAAGTCAAAATAAAAGGTATCAGTATGTTCAAAATAACATGATGAAGCAGAATTTTTGGATTGGAACACTTGGTGTTCCCCTGGGCAGGATGTCACGAATTCTTTGTCCGCTGGAGTTGAAGAAGGAATCCACGGACAGAAGGTGGCATAGCAAAGGTGGAAATTTATTAAAGAACAAGTACAGATTCCCATGTATGGAAGGGGAAGAGTCCCACTGAGTTCCTTTCCCTTTGGCTTATAAAGGCTGCAGATTCTGGTGCCTTGATATCCCCTCTGATTGGTCACTACTCTCTTGGACTGGTTACTATAGTAACTTCTGGGCTCAAAGGTTGAACCTCACATGGGACATATGAGGTTCTCTCCCCTCCTTTCTTATTGTTTTCCTATTACCCCTGGGCTTTCTTCCTCTCCTTCTGGATGAAGGGCTTCCTTCCCTTTATTTTGTAAATATAGACCTTATGCTGTTTCCAGCTCCTTTATTCTATGGAAATGTACCTTTTGCAGCTTTTCAACTCCCCTATTCTATGGAAATATAACTTCTGGCCCTGCGTTTCTTCCTTGGTCCCCTTAATTTCTAAAATTTCCTAAAACCTGTCTTTTCTACCATTAAAAATTCCTGTTTCAATGGCATCTCATCCTGCTCACACTACATTGTTTTGAGAAAATGGGGGACAAAATTCACCCAGGAAGTCATGTTCTCTTTTACTCAGCTCCATGGATCACACCTGTGAGTGAGGGTTAAATGCCCACATCTGGGTATCTAATTATTGAATGTACAAAACCAAGAGTGAATCATAATGTAAACTATGGACTTTGGGTGAGTATGATGTGTCAGTTTGGATCATTAACTATAACAAATGTGTTGCTCTGCTGGGGATGTTGGTAATTGGGGAGGTTATGCATGGTGGGAACAGGGGTTTCATGAGAAATCTTTGTACCTTTACCCTAATTTTGCTGTGAAACTAAAACTGCTTTTAAAAAATGAAGTCAAAATACACACACACACAATTTATACTTAATTATCCCTTTAAGTTTTATAATTCCCAACTTTCCCCCCTATTGTACATATACTTTGCATGAATTCACTCGATTTTTAAAAGGTTTATATCTTGCTCTATAGCTTTATAGACTATAATGTGTAAGTATAGTATTAAATATTTGAAATAAGAGAAAAGTCTGGCCTCTGTTCCTTTTTATTGCATTTCACTCCCACCCCTGAAACCACATATTGCAAAGTGTTTCTTTCTAGCATCACCAAAATCAAAATATTGATTTGTTGAAGGAAAAAATGAACTGCAATTCATTCTAAGGCCAACCAGCAACTGAGCCACTCACAAACAATCAAAAAAAACCCTGATTAAGGCTCAGGAAACATTGATATCCTTTCCAAAGTTCGGATTAGAAAATGGCTGAGAAAGTTACAACAACAGAAAGATGCTCATAAGTAAATCACCAATTTATTAAAAAAGGGGAAAAGGCCATTTTGCTACCAGAGGAAATGGACTCTTCTGTGGTGTCAGAGGAAGAGAATTTCAGGGATGCTCACGGAGGAGGAGTTTTAAGCCAAAGTGGCAAGATTGGTTAGAGCAAAAAGTGACAAGTGACAGTATGGTCTCAAGAGCCAGAGAGAACATGCAGGCTATAGGGTAGTGGCTTCCCTGAGGTCCTTGCTAAGCCTCCATACATTTCCTTGGGTTTGTGGAAAGAACAGTCTTTCTTTCAAACTGTCCAACCTCTTTCCTGGCTTTTCCTGGGCCTGAGCTGGTGCCCTCCCCCTATCCAATCTCTTTCTTCAATTTTACGGGGCTTGTGCTCTTCTCCAATCCCAACATTTTCCCAGACTTTCCCAGGCTAATGCATTCCCCCTCTTATGGTCACCATTTTGGCTCCAAGTTTGGGTTCATCATTTGGCTTCTACTAGGCAAGTACTCATCGAAAGGAATTCTCCTTGTAGATTTCTCCCCACATCCTTACCCCTCCTTTAATCCATGGTAAATGATGCCAGTTACCCCCCAACCCTATCCTGGTGGCTCAGTTTGTTCCTTTATCTTTAGTCAATAACTAACTGCCTAGTCTGACAATTTTTGACACTTTTGCTATCCTATTGAAAATAATTTTTACAGACTTACAAAGATAACTATTCAAAAGGTATGAGTATTTTAATGAGCTCAGCTAAAGTCACCTAAAATGATGATGGAGTTCCTATTTCCTGAAGGAAAACCTACCTGAACTCATGAATCAGCTGCTGTCCCAAGTTTTCGTTCAGCCCTTCTCACAGAACTGATTCATTTGGAAATGAGAGATGCTTTCGTTGCTCTAATGCTGACCAGACTGCAAAACAGCAAAATCACTCATAATATGGTACTACAAATAACTTTCAAAGAGCAAAACTATCGGTGGTGGAGTCCATTTGGGGCATTAATGCAAATTGATCGCTCATTTAAAGCCCAATTGATGGTTTCATTACAATAAAAAAAAAGGGTGGGGGAGTGTCTTTTTTTTTTAACCTAAATGATTTATATAGACCGAAAATTTGCACAAAGAATAAAAAACATAGTCCACTCAGATTTTGCAGTCAAACCCGAATTCTCAGTAAATGCATTTACTGAATGTACTGCAGTATTCTTATCATTATCTGTTATGTTCTATGCTGATTTGATATTTAAGGCATGGAATTTTTCTCTTCTTTGGGAGATATATCTGTTTTATTAGAAAAACTAGAGGCCCGATGCACGAAATTCATGCAAGGGGCTCGGCCCTCACAGCCGCCGCTTGCCTCAGCCCTCGCAGCCCTGGCTTCATCAGGAAGGTCGTCTGGAAGGTCGTTCGGCCATCCAGGCTAATTAGCATATTACACCTTTATTATTATAGATTAGTGATTAATTTGGAACATTTTTTCCCCTTCATTAAGCTATGAACTGCCAAGAGAATAGACAGATGTCAACCAAACTTAAGATGAGTAGCAGTTAAAATCCTCTTAATAGTGTTTATGCACAGAATATAGACTATTCTACATAAGAATTCACACACATAGGATTTGCAAACCATTTCCTTTAGTGTATTTAAAATGCTACTTGGCCCTAGCCGGTTTGGCTCGGTTGATAGAGCATTGGCCCACGGAATGAAGTGTCCTGGGTTCATTTTCAGTCAAGGTAATATATCTTGGTTGCAGGTTCCCCAGCCCTAGTAGGGGTGCATGCAGGAAGCAACCAATCAATGTGTCTCTCTCACATCAATGTTTCTCTCTGTCTCTCCTTCTCCCTTCCACTCTCTCTAAAAATCAATGGAAAAATATCCTCAGGTGAGAATTAACAAACAAAAAAAAATGCCACTTGCATAATTTTCTGAGCTTTTAAATTTGATAAAAAATTATTGTATATTCCAGAGTTTATATTAATGGTATCAAGGTAGTAATCATTATTATTTTCAAAAGTCAATATAAACATTGCTATTTTTATGACAAATGTTAATTTCAGCATTTAAAATTTTAATGATTCTCAATTATATCTAAACAAAATAATTATACTGGAGAGAATTATGCTAAGTGAAATAAGCCAGTCAATGAAGGAAAAATACCACATGATCTCACTCATTCATGGATAATAAAGACCATTATAAACTTTTGAGCAATAATAGATACAGAGGCAGAGCTGCCTCAAACTGATTGTCAAACTGCAGCGGGAAGACCAGGGAGGGTTGGGGGGCAGGAGGGAGGGGGGTAAAAGATCAACCGAAGGACTTGTATGCATGCATATAAGCATAACCAATGGACATAAGACAATGAGGGGTAGGGGGGGCCAGAGGATTGTCAAGGGCGGGGAAGAAAAAAAAAGGACACATATGTAATACCCTTTGTAATACTTTAAGCAATAAAAAAAAAATTAAAAAAAATAAAAATAAAAATAAAATAATTATAAATATATTTATTAAAACTTTAAATTATGTATGTGTTAGTGTTTGGGTGTATGTATATAGCTTAAATACTCTCTACCTTCTCAAAAATTAACAGATCAAGAAAAATTCCTATTTCTATTATTTTTTATTTTGTTTTTAAAAGGGATTTATGAGGCAATGATGTTCTGCACAAACACAAAAATTACTGTTAAAGTTATACAGTTACATATGTATAAAACTTTAAAATTTCAAAACATTTATCCAAATAACAGATATAACATGAGCCATGATAATGATAATGATGATGACCATGATCTTACAGTTGAGAAAACATTCTCAGAAAGGGTAAGTGACTTGGAAAAGTTCACCACTAATCCTATATAATAAAAGCCTAATATGCTAAGTGTCTGGTCAACCAGTCGGCCATTCAACCAATCAAAGTGTAATATGCTAATGATATGCTAAGGCTGCTCAACCACTTGCTATGATGTGCACTGACCACCAGGGGACAGACCGCTCTGACCAGTAGGTTAGCTTGCTGCTGTGTTCTGGCTGATCGGGACTGAGTGAGATGGACCTGACACACCCTAGAGCCCTCCCACGGTCCCTTCCCAACTGGCCAACCTCCTGCATCTCTCCCTGACCTGATCGTGCACCAGTGGGGTCCCTCAGCCTGGCCTGCTCCCTCTCATAATACAGGACCCTCAGGGAATGTCAGAGAGCTGATTTCGGCCCGATCCCACAGGCCAGGCTGAGGGACCCCACTGGGGCATGAATTCGTGCACCGGGTCTCTAGTGTTTCATAACGTGAAATCAAGAGCTAGTTATCTAACTTCAAAATCACACTATACTCTCTTGGCAAAATAAAGGACTAAATATATAAAGCATCCGTCTTTACTACTCATGCCTTTTGTGCTGTGTTTTTAATGGTTTTTATTTGTTTTCAGGGGGGCAGATTTTTGGAAAATTTATTGAAGCTCATTAATTCTGGATTTAGAAGAGATTGTTAAATCCTAGAGGACTGGAAATCTTGTCATATAAGTGTATGAGAAGCCCAAGGTAGCCTTGACAGGTATGGATATTTGATAGTCTGGTAGAGCAAAAAGGCACTATATATACTTTTCCCCAAGGAAGCAAAACTTAAACTAATGGGTAGAAATTACCTAGAAGGAAACTGTGTCTCAAAATGAGAATTTATCTCATGTTTAGAAGAATCAGTCAGTGGAGTTATCTTACCTAAAAGGTATTCTATAATAAGAGATTGTTCAAATGAAAATTGCATGAGTCTGTAGAAAACACTTTAAAAATGGGGGGGGGGTTGGTTTCCCGCAGTAAGTGGAAGATTGGATTTGGGGGCAGCTATGAAGTTTCCCAAGCATATTGTTAGAATCATCACAGAATGTTAGAGATAAAAGCAATTTGGGGTAAGACCTTTGCGTTCCTCTCATTTACAGATGAGAAACTAGGACCACAGAAGTCAATTTATCTGCTTACTATCATGAAGCAGAATTTAATTGGAAAAATCATTAATAAACCATTGAGCTGCAAGAAAAGATACAGAATTCGCAAGTCAATTTAACCAACCATCCAGTGATTGTCAAGGTACTTTGAGCTTCTTCCGGAAAACAAGCCTCTTTTATTGCAGTGCTATTCACCAAGGCTGTGTGGTTTTTGCTGAGAAACTGATGTGACTAAGAAGTAATTGTCTCAATTTATACCATCCCCTTGGCAAAGATTTATCTTATATTTGCTATGGTTCATTTAGTCGAATCTGTAACATTCACCAAACCTAACAGTAAAGAGGAGAGCTGCCAGTATGACTTAGAATCTAATAAACACAAGAAACATAACTGCAACCATGCAGAGGCCATCTCATCAGTTCTGGAAGATTCCTAGGTAGAAAAGACCCATGGGATGAAGCTATGAAGAGGACAGAAATATATTCATTCATCATTCCTATCATTAATTAATTCACTCATCAAATATTTATTGAGCCCCTACTACGTGTCACACCAGACATTTTTCTTCTGGTATTTTTGCAAATGTATATTAACTTAGTGCAGTAAAGGTCACTTCTTGATCTCTAATAAGTATTTATTTCAAAGGTAAGATAAGAAGTAACTGACATATTCTATTCTAAAACTCACACTCCTGAATTTCAGAGGAAAACCCCAATAGAACAGTAAATTTTTGATAGACCTAATCCACACTCTAAATATTTGCACACCAGTCAGGTAAGCAGCCACTACCAAAGTTTTAGCATATTCTGGGTTTGGGGGATTAAATAAATCTACTTTTTGGTTCAGGGGATTCAATAAATCAATTTGTGGGTTTTGAGAGTTTCAATCAAGTTATTTAAATCTATAAAATAAAATACATTTGATTTCAAACAAGGATAAATAATGAATCAACATTTACTAAGAATACCAGCTTAGTACAGGAAAATATCCTGTATAGGAAAATGTTAAATTAAATATTCTATTTAATTAATAACACAATAATAAGAAAGATAATTGGTTGAGCAAAATTACAGATAAGAACACGGATTCTCAGAAAGATTATATGATTGGTATATGCTGGAATCTCACCATGTCCTCTTACTATGTCAATTTTTCCCCTACTAAATAAAGCAATTGCCATTAAAGCAAGAAAACCATAACGATACTGAAAAGAAAATTTATTTGAATGACTAAAATTCTTTATACCTTACATAATCTTATTGAAATAGCACGGACAAAAATATTAGAGAAATTTTATACTGACACACATTTGAAAACTGAAGCTTAAGGAACTGATTATTCAAGTTCACACAGCTAATAAACAATCAAGCCTAATTTCAAGCCTAGTGCATTCTGACTTCTAAGCCAGTGATCATAAGCTGTTTTTCTTAACTTCTCAGGGATTCTGGCTTTTCTGCTTCTGGTTTGGGCAGATTGAAGGTTTCCTAGACCTGTACATGAACAAACGTTTTCCTCGGCTATAAAACCCCACTTTCTGGGGCGAGGGCTGGGGCTCCGGCTGGTGGGCAGGCGGGCGGCCTGGCGGGCAAGGGGCTGGGGGGGAAAAAAACAAAAAAAAACCCACTTTCTAACATTGACCTTCTGAAATGATGTTGCATATTCTGAACCCACTTGGAAGTAGGTGTGACCTTGTAAATATGCTTTATTCAGAAAGATGCAAGTCAAATGTGTGTGGCCTTTTCTGAACAACCTCAAAAGAGAGTTTGCAGGAGCCCTTTGTCTATTTCCCCCTTGTATCTTCCTCCACGCTGGTACCTGCAATGTGGATGTGATAGTGACATTCTACCAACCATCTTAAACCATACGAACAAGAACCACACTTTAAAGACAATGGAGTAGAAAAAGGAAATGGCCTGAGACCTGAAAAAAAAATTGTAGTACTGACAAAGCACATGTGGACTGCCTATTCTGCAATCTTTTAAAAGAAAGGACAACAATCCAATAATATTTTTTTATTCACTTACAACTGAACTGAATTTAAATCCTACAACACTATTACAAACTGGCAAATACATGGAAACCTTTAGTTTGCATATATTTAAAAATGTATTAATAAACCATTGGGTGAGCATCACTGTGGCTAAAGATATATGAAATAGAGAAAAACATTAGCACATTATAGAAAGGCACAATTATTAGGTGAAAATGACAAATAATTAATTAAAATATGGCAGTATTTAAGAAAAGACAGTGATAATGAAGACCTCAGCAGTAAAATCAGTACAAATTATAAAGAGAAGCTCTTTTAAATGATATTTTAAATGATTGCATGAGCATTGATAAATGGTAATTAAAACATGGTTGATAAATTACAAAAGGGCTCTCAGGAGAGCCAGCAGCTTTGGATAGCTCTGCCAATTAGGTAGAGAGTTGAAGAGTATGAATTAATTCCTACAGGTAGCACATAAAGAAAAGTATTCAGAAGAATCTAGCCTATTAATTGAGATCGGTTCACATTGACTTTTTCTTAGTGAATTTAGGAGAAATATGTTGCAGAAACATTCCTTGATCTCATTTATTTGCCTATGGGAATTATAAACATTAATGGGTGCTTTTGTAGAACAACAAAGTCATCATGATATCATCATTTAAAGCTTAGGTATCATTATCATGTTGTTGACTACCTGATATTAAAATGTATGTACTATCCTATATAATAAAAACCTAATATGCTAAGTGTCCGGTCAACTGGTCGTCCATGCAACCAATCAAAGCATAATATGCTAATGATATGCTAAGGCAACTCAACCGCTTGCTATGACGTTCACTGACCACCAGGGGGCAGACTCTGTCCTCTAGGTTAGCTTGCTGCTGGGGTCCCGCAGATTGGGACTGAGCAAGATGAGCCAGACACACTCTGGAGCCCTCCTGCGGTCCCTTCCCAGCAGGCCAACCTCCCATGTCTCTCCCCAGCCTCGATCTTGCACTGCTCAGGTCCCTCATCCTGGTCTGCACTCTCTCACAATCCGGGACCCCTTGGGGGATGTCAGAGAGCCAGTTTTGGCCTGATACCGCAGGCCAGGCCGAGGGACCCCACTTGTGTATAAATTCGTGCACCAGGACTCTAGTCATATATATGTGTGTATATATAGCAAACATATAAATATCTATATATACCTGGTAGTGTGTGTGTGTGTGTGTGTGTGTGTGTGTATATGTAAAATTAGAAGTGGGAAATAGGTACTAGTTTGAGAAATTACTTGTCTTCCATTTCTCACAGCTGTATTGAGGTATAACATAAAGGATATATTTATGTTTTCATGTCCATTCATTCACCTTATGTTTATAAAGTTTTGACAGACTGCATTATGCAGAGATTGGTATTGCTACCAACTCTCCATATATTCCTTAACTTTTCAGCATGCTCTTGGATTGAAATCAGTGGGACTGAGTACTCAAAAATAGGATTTAGATGAACATGATGGAAGTCACTTCTATCAAAAATCCAAAAAATGTCTCACATAAACCTCCTGTTTTCTCGTCCCTTGTTTTGGCGATTATAGAGGCCACCTGGCTCCAAGATGAAGAGCCAACTGTTTTGTAGCAGACTATGATATGAGCAAAAAGTAAAACTTTGTTATGTTAATCTATTAAGATTTCAGGTTTCCTTTATTGCAGTTCCAAGTTACAGTTTGTTGCTGAGTACTGGAATCAGTTTCTTGAAGTTGGTTACTGCTTTAAAAACTCAAACATGTAGCATTGACTTCATGGTCAGACAGATACTGGCAGCTAGAAAATGGTCACCAGTGATAAGCTGTAGACAGACATTTGGATATTCATTGCCTGATCTAAATGAGGAGACAAACCAGGTACTTCTGAGATAATAGATATAGAGAAAGTACATCAAATAACAGAATGTTGTAATATGTTTTGGTGCGTTTGGCAAGGTATTGAAGAAAACACATAGGATCAGGAAATACTGTCTAGAGTGTAAGCAGAAATCGAAGGTAATAAAGATATTATTGACAACAGAGATTCAGGGACTTGAAGAAAAGAGAATTCCAATACACTTCTAGGAGTATAATTTAGTACAACCGCCTTGGGAAACTGGCAATATTTTCTAAAACTGAATATACATATATTTGTGACTCGGCCTTTCCACTCCCTAAGTATTTACAAAATAGAAATATGTGTATATGCTCACCAAAATACATGTACATGAATGTTCATAGCAGCTTCCTTCACAATAGCCCCAAACTTAAAACTACAAAAATGTTCAAGGTTGAGGAAGGAAAAGTACTGGATGTGCATAAAACACTGTCTGACATGAACCTCCAATCCTCCAGTTTGGTCAAAATGACAGTAGCAAAGGAAGAATCAGACACTAGAGCCAGGTACCACTGAGATAATCTATAATAATAAAAGCGTAACATGCTAATTAGACTGGACAACCTTTCCGGACGACCTTCCAAACAAAGCTGGGGCTGCGAGGGAAGCCGGGTCCTGGGTGCCAGAGGGAAGCCGGTGCCGGCAGCTGGGGGAAGGAAGGCCTACTCTTGCACGAATTTCATGCATCAGGCCTCTAGTAGGAAATAAAAGTGCTTCCTCTGGCATGTTTCTCATATTTCCTTTCCCAAATGGGAGGTTAATTGTCCTGCTCCATCAGTATATATTAGTGATATGCATTGGGCGTGAGAAGAGACATATATTATATTCTACTTTTAGTTCATAAATCACTGGATTAAGAGGAGGAACAAATTTTCACAAGCTGATTAGCCTGATGGAAAGATTGTAAATCACCCAGACAGTTTTGATATTAGATTAGACACCGTGACTATGCAGGGGAAAAAAAGAAGAAAAAAAAAGGTCTGTAACAGAAACAGCTATTCCAAATACTTGAGTGTTCCTTGATATTTTCCAGTCTCCTATTCACTAAGAGACCATATGAACATATTGTAGCCAATGGGATGAGGGTAAAATATTAACTACTTTCAGATGAGCCCCATAAAATGCCACACAATCTTTTAGCTCGCTACTTCCCTACTGTGGTTACACACAGGCCACGTGCTTTGGGCGGCCTAACTAGAAGACTGACGCAGAGCACATAGTTGAGTCATGCCTTGGAGGGATCCCTGAAGAGAAGCTCATAACCAGCTCTGGAATTTACTATCAATGAAAAATTAACTTTGTCGTTGAGACTGTGACCTCTGTTGTGGGAGTGAATGCTAATTGCTGTACTGATAGTCACCTGGAGATGAAACAAAGATGAATCAGACAGAGCCTGCACAAAGATATTTTGTCTTTGGGGACACACAAGATACATGCTATGGTACTTTGAGGATAGCTAACAATTCTTTGGTGCTCTTTTCACTGAGAGATGCCATCACTGCTGTGCCCTGACTAAATGCCTGTTCCACAAAATCATGAAACATAAACCAGTTGATTTTTTTTCCAAAAATATATTTTATTGATTTTTTACAGAGAGGAAGGGAGAGAGATAGAGAGTTAGAAACATCGATGAGAGAGAAACATCGATCAGCTGCCTCCTGCACATCTCCCACTGGGGATGTGCCCACAACCCAGGTACATGCCCTTGACCGGAATCGAACCTGGGACCTTTCAGTCCGCAGGCCGATGCTCTATCCACTGAGCCAAACCGGTTTCGGCAAACCAGTTGATTTTTAACATTATTTTTTAGCACAAGTAAAGGTTCAGAGCACAATTAATAAAAAGGAACACAGATTTCACATATACCCTCTACCCCACAAACAGGCATATCCTCCCCCATTTTCAACATCCCCCAGCAGAGTGGTGCATTTGTTACACTGATGAACCAAAGTCCATAGTTCACTTTAGGATTCATTCTTGGTGTGGTCTTTCTACAGATGTGAACACAAATGTAATAGCAGGCATCCATCATTTTGGTATCATGGAGAGAATTTTACTGCCCTAAAAACCTCTGTGCTGTGCCTATGCATTCCCCTGCCCCCAACCCCTGGCAACCACTGATTTTTTTTTATTGTCTCCATAGTTTTGCCTTTTCCAGAATATCATATAGTGATAATTATAAGGTATGGAGCCTTTTCAGGTTGGTTTCTTTCGCTTAGTAATATGCATGTAAGGTTCCTCTATGTCTTTCATGGTATTACACCTCGGTTTTTTCAGTGCTGAATAATATTCCATCATCTGAATGCACCACAGTTTATTTACGCACTGACCTACTAAAGGGATGGATCTTAGTTGCTTCTAAGTCTTGTCAGTTATGAATAAAGCCACTATAAACATCAGTGTGCAGGATTTCGAGTGGACATATGTATTCAACTCCTTTCAGTAACTACCAAGGAGCAGGATTGTTGGGTCACCTGGTAAGGGAATGTTTAGTTTTATAAGCAACTGCAAAACTGTCTTCCAAAGTGGCTGTGCCATCTTGCATTCTCACCAGCAATAAACGAGAGTTCCTGCTACTCCTCAGCAGCATTTGGTGCTGTCAATGTTCTGAACGTCGGCCATTCTAGTAACTTTATAATGACTTCTATGTTGTTTAATGTTGTATTTCTCTGCTGACATATGAAGTGAGCATCTTTTCACAAGCTCATTTGCCATTTGTATGTCTTCTGTAATGAGGTGTCTGTTAAGATGTTTGGCCATTTTTTAAATTGAGTTGTTTGTTTTCTTATTGCTGATTTTTAAGATTCCTTAGTACATGTTGGATAGCTGTCCATTATCAGATGTACTTCAGCAAATATTTTCATCCAAACTGTGGCTTACCTTCTCATTTTCTTAACAATGTCTTTTACAAAGCACACATCTTTGATTTTAATGATGCTCAGGTTATCAATTTTCCTTCTCTCTAGAGAACTTCTTTAAACATTTCTTCCATGGTAGATCTACTGGCACCAAATTCCCTCACTTTTTGTTTATCTAAGAAAGTCTATTTTTCATTCACTTTTTAAAAAATATTGTTATTAATTGCAGAGAGGAAGGGAGAGGGAGAGAGAGATAGGAACATCAATGATGAGAGAGAATCATTGATCAGCTGCCTCCTGCACACCCCACATTGGGGTTCGAGCCCACAACCTGGGCATGTGTCCTGACCTGGATTTGAACCATGACCTCCTGGTTCATAGGTTGACGCTCAACCACTGAGCACCCCGCAGGACTCCTTCACTTTTGCAGAGAATTCTAGGTTGGTGGGGGGTTTTCCTCAACACTCTAAATATTTCACACTACCTCTTCTTGTTTGCATTATTTCTGACCAGAAGGCAAACGTAATTTTTATCTTTGTTCCTCTATAGATAAGGTTTTGTTCTTTTAAAAAATAAATTCAGGCTTCTTTTCAGTATTATTTTTGGTTTTGATTTTTTGTAGTTTGAAAATGACATGCCTTTGTTCAGCTTTTTCCTTGCCGTTAGGATTTGGTGTCAACTTCCAAAATCCTTGCGTAGGCAACAAGATTCCTTGATTGATGTTTTAAGACTTTAACTCAACATAATCTGGGCTGGCCTTCTTGACTTGCCTTAACAATAGAATGTAGAATGAGTGGCTTTTGATGCCTATCTATAGAAAGCTTCTATTTATACGTGAGCTTTTTAGTATATTCACCTGTGGAGTCCTGAATAGCTATACAAGAACTCCAGCTTCCCTGAGGTCACCATGAATGGGGAAGCTCAAGCTAGCTTCCTCATGAAGAGACTACGTGGAGAACAAACCAGATGCTTGGTTAATTCCTGGGTTTTCCAGCTCCTTGGCTTTTGATCCACCTCAGTTGAGTCATTAGACAGCATAGAAAAAAGGCCAGCTGTCATTGGAACGGCCTGACCAAACTCCTGTTTTATGAAATCATGAGACAGAAATGATTGAAGTTTTAAGACATGGCTTTGGTGTGGTGTTTTAGACAGCAATATATAAGTGGAATGGATGCATTGCAATGTGAATTTAAATATAAGGTTAGAGTATATGTTTGTTAGATATGCATGTCTCAGATAGAAAGCAAGATGGACTATAGATTTTAAAAAGTAAGAAATGGTCACAAAATTATAATTGCAGTTCTAGAGAAATACAAAGAAAGAAGAAATTGCTGAAAATATTCTTTGTCTGTAAGTACCAGGGGAACAAAGGCTGAATTCATTGATTCATCACTATAAATGCTGTACATGCTACATGCTAGATGACTATGAATGTTGGTTAAATTAATAGGTAGAATAAGTAAACTAAGACTGTTGCAGTTTGGAAGAATACTTGAAGAAAAGTTGGATTTGCTCACATACAGAGAGCAATGGAAGCAGACAACGTTTGAAAATTCTAGGCTAAGGAAATAGCGTGATCATCACTACTTTATTTAGTAGGCACTAAAAAGGCAGTTTCTTTTTTGATAAAATGTAGCATTATCAGAACTTTTCTTAAAACAATGAAAGTAGCAGAGGAATCTGAGACAGACTGGCAAATCATTTGCAGACATCTGAAGTCAGGAAATAAGTTTGAAGCAGCAACATGAGAAAGTTCAGTTACAAACAAGAAGGGTACTCAGCAACCAGTGTCAATTACTGAGGGTAGATTCACACGCCCCTTCATTCAATAATGTATAAATAGAGGAGATCTGATAGCATCTCATGCCCCTTGCAAGTCTACAGCTCTATAGAGTGCTGAGATCATTCCTAAGGACATACCTAACATGGCTACATTTCAGCTCTTATTATGTAAATACTTAAAATATCACTGAAATGTGTAGTCATTTCCTCTGCATACCATGTTAATAAAACTGGCAATATAGTGTATGGGTATCACTTTCTCTTTCCAGGGAAATGTGGGCATTTCTGTAGCCACAATAAATTGAGAGTTTTATTTATGAGTGTGATATGCTGCAGGTTTTTACAGGAGGACGATGACTGTCTAATACTGTCAATTTGGCGGTTCTGTGCGCTATATTAAGCCACATATGTAATGAGGGGTGGAACAGCAATTAAATCAGTGGAATGTCACTTTTCTCTTCCTGTAGCATTGCTTCCGTGGGCAGACTAGCAAGGAAAGGCTGTTCTAAGGCTTCCGGAAACTGTTTTTCTTCCCTCCCAAGATCATTATTTGCAGCACCTAGAATTTTCATTGAAGCCTCTTCATATATTTTAATAAACGAACTAGACTATCAAGTAATTATAATGTATACAACGAGAGGGTAAACAACCGGAACTAGCCACAGTTCTCAAGTTTTAAAAAACGGCATCAGAGACAGGCAACCTCATTCGCATCAACAGAGACTGTCACTGTGGGTTGATGACACAAAAAGAGGTGGGCCATATTAGATTAAACGTGGACATCTTATTTCATTTTAAATATGCCAATAGCAGTATGTGTTTTTAAAAAACTAGATTCTGCAAAGCATAGGCGAAATCTCTAATGACAATTTCAGGGTATCCTTTAAAATGAAAAATGTATATGTAGTAGGGAAACACATTCCAGGGAATGTTTATATTAAAATGGATGTAATGATTACCAGAGTAAGTTATTGTCACATAGAATCTTCCAGAATAATATGTAGAAATAATCACCCTTGATTTTAAAACTGCAAGACACAAGTGTGCACAGAGAGAGAGAGAGAGAGAGAGAGAGAGAGAGAGCATATTTTGAGAGAAAAACTAATACATGCCATGGAAAGATATGAACAATGGATTATTAGTGTGCAGCAGTTAGAAAGATACACATTTTGTTTCTCTTTTTTGTAAATCAATTAATTGGTTGCCGCTTTCTTTTTAGTCTTGCTTTAAACTAATACATGCAATGGAAAGATATGAACAATGGATTATTAGTGTGGAGCAGTTAGAAAGATACACATCTTGTTTCTCTTTTTTGTAAATCAATTAATTGGTTGCCGCTTTCTTTTTAGTCTTGCTTTGGAATCTGTGTTTTAGCCACCCTCCCCTTGACAAGCTGTAGCACATAAGTGATTGGGAGTGCATAAACTCCTGTGTGCATCATCTATTTTATAAGCAGAGCTGTTTCCTACCTAAATACACAATATCCACCAGGCCCTAGTCACAGATACCTGCACATATGCATAATACATGAAAAAATAAGAAACTAAATTTTCTTCTTTCATTTTTTCTTTTTCTTCTTTTAACAACAACTCCAGGAGCTTGACTTGTTATTTTATTTATCTCTTTTTTCCAGTCCTCTTTGCTTCTCTGTTTTGACTTCTTTTTCCTTTTGTAGAAAAAAATAAAGAAAAGAAAAGAAAAAGAATATTGCACATGTGTGCTGGAGGCACTTTGTATAGTTGTTGTTTGGAAAAATCTTTTTCTGCGTGATGACAGCACTTGTTAATCTTTTCCTCCTCTTGGTCTCAGTGGTTCTCTTTCCGTCCCCCACTTCCCAGTGGAAACCTGTAGGTGGTAAGAGTTATGTCTTTCTTCCCCGTGTCTGTGCCGCCTCGGGAACTGGCAGAAGTGCTGGGTGTTATGCTGATCGGCCCTGTGCAAAGCGGGGAAGACACATCAGCTGAGCCGAGTTTGCTCTGCCAGTATCTGTGGAAGCAGCCTTCAAATTCCAGATCAGCAGTGAACAGCAGAGAAAGCCTTCTTTACAAAGAAGCCTCGTGTTTGGCCTAATTAGTCTGAGTTTCAAGAAGGAGCTGCTGTCAAACCACTTGGTTAAAGTCGTTAAGTTTAATGAGTTTTAATCCCACAGTTCCGTCTGGGTTTCTAAAGTTTTCCAAGCCTGTACCATTGTCTAGACCAGTGGTTCTCAACCTTGGCTGCACATTAGAATCACCTGGGAATCTTTTTAAAACCCTGATTTATGGGCCTCAGCCTCCGGAAATTCTATTTCTTTGTTATGGGGTGGGGCCACAACATTAGTAACAAAGAAACAGAATTTCCGGAGGATGAGGCCCAGAAATCAGGATTTTAAAAAGATTCCCAGGTGATTCTAATGTGCGGCCAAGGTTGAGAACCACTGGTCTAGAAGACAGTGGTCTTTTTGCATAATGCACATTTAGTAAAAGCTGGGCCAGGAGGCAATTCTTAGCCCACTTGTGGGAGTTTTTCTCCTCCTGTAATTCTGACTGACAAGTCACTGACCCCAAGGTCAAGTTAATGGTAGACTTATTTTATGTTTTTTGGTAAGTTTTGAGAGAGTGACCTCTGTTTTATTGATGCCTGTAACAAGAGACTATGTCATGGATGGTGTTTGTGGGGAGTGGCCATAGAATAGAGGGAGAGGAACATAGAATGTGTGTGAGCAGAAATGGGTTTAAGCTCTGTGGTGGCACGTACTAGCTGCAAACATTTGTTAAATTATTAGTGGTTTTCCAAACTTAGTTTCCTTATGTATAATGAGAAAGCTAACAATTCTTGCATCCTGAGATTTTTTTGTGAAGATTAAATACTGGAATACATGCAACATGCTTATGATAATACTATGGCACATAATAAACACTCAATATGCATTAGTTACTATTATGATCTTATAATCATGACTATCATGTATGGAATCTCTTAGAATATTAGAACATTTTAAAAAACTATGATTGTCTTACAATGATTGATATTGAATTATTGATAATACTGAGAACAAGCAAAAATAAATGACTAGAACAAGATTACACAGTTGTTAGTGGAAAAATTAGACCAAAATCTCAGGGCTTCTGTTTTCTTCTCTGGCGATCTATGTGGAGAATTTAAACAAAACAATGCGATTTCATGCACAGTGTTAAGCCTAAGTCAATCAATCAGCATATATTCATTATTATATTGATTTATTGATCCATTCACCCTGGCAAAATGACTATGTTACTAATCACTCTGTTACACCATTCAAGTACATTCATTTTTAGGAAGGTTAAAGATGGCCCAAAGTCACAGAGCCAATTCATCAAGCTTAATTATGAGTTTTGCACTTTAATTTGTCTCTACACAAAAAAATCAGCATGGTAAAAAATGGGAATTGACTTATAAGTGTTTATTTTGAAGATAAACAGTTAAACTGAACCAAACAAGTAAATTGTCAATTAGCAACTTCCTGATTTCTAAATAACCCATTGGTTAAATGACCTCATTAATTTCCTTCTCTTAATGTGCTGCTTATACACAATCGCAGTGTGTATGAGTGTGTGTATGTATGCAGAAGTAAACATGCTTTCTATCTCCTTGACAGGGTTGCATCAATATAAAATATTTTATAATGTCTCCTAAGAATAATAGACATAATTTTACCTGACATATCTGGGGAATGGCATTGCTGATTGATGACCAATTATATGTAATCATAGTCTATTTTTGCTATGACTTGCTCTTGCAATCTTTCTTATGAGCTCATGAAATAAATATTTAGGGAAAAAATGCTAAATTCTAGTATACTCTAAATTACTCTTTTCTAACTGCCAAATAAATACTTCAATGGATAGCTAAGTAGACAAACTCTGACTTTCTATTTTGTGGCTGAATGTGTACTGAATATAAGAAAATCTCTTAGCTACCTTAAAAATTTGATTCCCATTATCAATACAAAGATAAAAAATGTGCTCTCTCCATCTGTGTAACTCCATAGCTTATATGCTTTTTACTGTGCCACGCTGCCTCTCATGTTTTTGGGCAGAACAGGGACAAAACAAGTAGACCACAGGGGCACTGGGTAAGTGAAAATATGGCCCTGGGACTTCAAGTTCCTACCTGCATGCAATTTATAAATAGGATGGTTATCAGGTAACCGAAACACAGACAAGGCTCCCAGAGTAAGCTACTTCCATGCCCATTACTCAAAACTAAGCTACTGAACATCCCTCCCTGCACCTCTAAACATATTTCCTGAATGTTCCTGGGCAGTGTACAATTTTTAGTATAATTCAAAAATGTCACAGACATAAAAAAGAGCAAACCCCTCCAATTTACCCTCAGAACTGTCTACATTGAGGACAGAAGATCTTTCAGCTCATCAACATCAATCTGTTGCAGCCTTCACCTGCCACCCAAACCACTCCCCTCACCACTGCTCCCCCAAAAGATAACCACAGTCCGGAAATGTGTTTGAGAACATTATTGGAGAAAAGAGGACATTGTATATGCACAAGAATGAAAGCTTGCATTTCCATAGAACCATGTTTACTGCATTTCCATTGTTCCAGTTGAGGTGAATACTATATGCTCCTGTCTAATACTTTCAGGTAATTTTTCCTATTAATTGTGGGCTTATCCGCATGATGGTTTCCAGATTCTTGCTCCATCACTAGGTGGCTGAAAGAACACAGTCACCTGCCTGGTTTCCTCCTATGGACAATACTGACAACAATGCCTCCACTGGCTTGTTTACTTTGATCACTCATTCACCAAAATATTTTTTATTATGTGCCAGAGGAAAAAATAAACAGACAAATCATTGGTCTCTGTCCATATAGAACTATTCTGGTAATTGAGTACAAGGATTAAATGAATGTATATGCAGTACTTAAGTAGTACCTGTCCCCTAGCAGGCTCAGATTAAGAATTACTAAAGTATTTTATTATGCCCATCACATGCCAATTTAGGTACCAGGCACTCTGCTTGGCTCTTCATTCTCTTTGTAATCCTTAAATTGAGCCTACATAAGTGTTGTAAATTGAGCCTACATAAGTGTTGTAAATTGAGTCTACATAAGTGTTTTCATGCCTGTTTTACCAATTGACAAACTAAAGTTCAGAGAAATTACTTCCCTGAAGGAGTCAGGTTTCAAACCCAGATCTATTTAACATCATACAAGTATATCATTGAATTCATTTGACCTAAAAAGAAAGTATTAACCTTTTGGGGAAATTGGGTATTTAGTCAGAGCAAATGTTATTTCTTTCCCTTCTATAAATACAATCCACCTTTTGTGCCCTGGGTCTCATTCAATTTAATTATCTAAAAGATCTAACTTCTGCAAATCTATCTATTTTTTCCACTGATCTCTTTCTCTACAGGACCACCTCTAATCACAATATATACTTTATTTCATAACCTGAATACACAAAATCATCTTTAACTTAAGGTTAAAGTATTAGATAGGAGCATATAGTATTTACCTCTACTGGAACAATGGAAATTAAGTAAACATGGTTCTATGAAAGTGCAAGCTTTCATTCTTTGTGCATGTACAACGTCCTCTTTTCTCCAAACAAGAATAGAGCGGTAAGTATGAGACACACTAAATGAATAATAAATAAAGTCCCACACTTACCCAAAAAGAGTATTTATTGCTTATTTGAAATTCACATTGAACTTGGCATCCTGACAAGTGGCTTTTCTCTTGTCTGTAATGCTAGTGCCTGACTTCAGCTTTGCTTGCCCAGCATCCATGGCAAGGCTGGCTACCTGGAAGGAATGCATTGCCAGCCACAAGACTAGATGAAGAGCTGGGCTGCCTCCTCCCACACCCACAGGCCTCCTTTGTTTCAGAGATCTCCAATGACTTGGTTAACTGGCCTCTGGGCTGCTTCTCCCCTCTTCCTGCTCTTACCTTTAAATTCACCAATGAAAAGTGACCCCCGAATCCTAGGCTCCCTCGCTCAACCCCAGTATAAGCAGAACCCCAGGCCAGCGTGCATGCTCCCTTTCCTCCATTCCCTGCTTCACTTGTGGTTGGATCTTCCTTGTGTGCCATGCAATTTCCAGGACTTCTATGTCATAACCCCTCCCTCACCCCGCCACCTTTTTTATTTATTTTTTTTTAGTTTCCAAAGGTTATTTCTAAGGGCATCTTACAGTCCTACCAAAAACTACAAGGACTGATCCAGCCACATTAGTTATCAAAGGCAGGGGCGGGCACACGACACAATGAAACGCCCTGAAAACAGGTCCTTTATTGTTATCTCCTGCACCTGGCACTTTCTCACCTGGCATTTTCTCAGCCAATCTCTCCAAACAGACTTCATTCTCAAACATGTCAATGAAACCACTTTGGTCATGACCATCAATGATATGACTGTGGTCAAATCCGGTTGTCACCTTTCTGTTCAAATGTTATCAACATCTTGTGCAACATTCAATCCATGATGCCGCATTCTTTTCCATGACACGTTTTCTTGTCTAATTTTTGTGAAGCCATACTCTTCAGTTTGTCATCAGTTTTACCCGTGTTTTTGACTCTGAGTTACCTTTTTTGTTATTCAGCCTCTATTTTTGCAAAACACTCGCATAGGACTTTGTCCTTGGAGCCCTTATATTTTCAATGAACATAGTCACTGTAAGTGACTATTCAAACTTGTGAACGTTAATGTCATCTAGATGCCAACGACTCCAAAAACTGAATTGCAGCCTCAACTTTGGTTGGGATTCCAGACTCCAGCATACTCATTTGTCTACTTGGCATATCCATGTAGGTGTTTATTAGGCAACTCAAAATTTACAATACCAAAAAGTATTCCTAATTCACCCCCACCCAATAGGCTTCTATTTTAGTCTTTGCCATCTTGTAAAAGATACAAATGCCCATTAAGTCACTCAAGCAAAATATCTCTAAAATGCCTAGATTCCCTCTATTCCTTACATTATATCAAGTTTATCAGAAAAGAAATCCTAAAGACTTAAGATCCAAGCCTTATCCTGAATCCTTCCACTTTGGTCCATCTCTATTTCTAAATTCCTAGTCGTAAAACCATATCGTATCTCCCTACAATTCCATTCTCATAGCTCTTTCTAATACAGTGTAATAGCACAGAATCACATGAAATGTAATCAATAATTCAAGTACTTTTTGTATTTGACAAGCTGAAAAAAAATCAGAAAATGTAGAATTATGCAAAACATTTTGTAGCGATGTTCAATGTGGAAATGTTTTACAAGGTTTAGATGTTTGTGTTATTATTTTGAAAAGTACTTAACATTTACATTTTTTAGTTACCTTTTAAGTTATGAATAAATACCAAAGTATAAAATGGCATTGTTTTCGGATTCATAGTGTTTTTAAGTTAATTGAAAGCTGTACCCTTTAATATAAATAAATAACTATAAGCAATAACCCAGAAGGAATAAATAAATATAGGAAAATAAAAACAATGTTAGTAGAGTTGAGAACCTATAAAAGTACTCAGAGCTGAAAGTACCACTTGGAATGGGATTGAGGAGGTGGCTGAGTCAATCCTAGTATTGAGTATTGTCTCAATAAAGGCCCTGGAAGGGGTGTCACTTTTATAAATTTTCTTTCCTAATTGTAAGAAGCCCCAATATAATACTTAAGGACTGCCTAGATATACATAAATATATAAAACTTAAAACCAAACGTAGATTTCAGACTTCCTGGGCAAATAACAGAGTCCATTAAAAAGGACAAAATTCACAATAGTTACAAGGTTGAATTACTGAATGCTTACTTCCTATACTAGGTAACATGCTGAACTGCTTTACTTGGATCACCTTGCTGAATCCTAACAATGGATTGAGATAGAAACCATTATGCTATTTTTACAGATGAGTAATATTAAATTCAGGAGAGCTAAGCAGTTTGCTAAAGCACATGCAAACACTAGATAGTGAAGTCAGGATTTGAGACCAGGTAGACTCCTGGGACTCCCCTCACTCCCACAGCACTTTAAACACTTCCCTTTTCAATAGCTTAAGCATAGATACATTACAGCAAACTGAAAATGACATGCAAAAAAATTCTCAAGTAAACTCTGCTGTAGCTTTAGGCAATGTTCCCAAACTTTTTCTTGAGATTTTAATAAGCATTCAAGCAGAAAGGTCTTGTGGTCAAACACATTTGTCAAGTAGCCTATCACTTCCCCCTCTTGGGTACTCATATTGCATATATCAAGTTTTGAAGAGCTCTTTTTAAAAATTATTAAATAAAAGTGGCTAAGATTCTCAAACCAATAATATTAACAGGGGGATTTTTTCCCCCTTTAAACTGTGAATACAAAATTAGAAACAGATTCAAAAGAATCGGAAAGGCATTTCAAAATAAATCACTGGAATAGAAACCATAATATTTTAGATGATAATAACAGTACTCTGGCAGACCTTTCTCTCCCAAGCTGAGCATTCTCAACACAGTCAATGAATCCTGATGATTTGACTTCCTCACTATTTCTCAAATTCATTTTCTTCTTTCCAAGTCTACTATCATTGTTTTAGATTAGATCCCAATCATTTCTCCACTGGACAACTGGAAAATCTTTCTAATTACTCCCCCTAACTCCAATCTCATCACCTTTGAATTCATCCTCCCTAAGCCAGCAGAGCTCAAGCGAAATATGCAAATTCGACTGTCACTTTTCTCAAATTAAATAGCCTTAAGCTCATCATTATTGTCCATGAGCTAAAGTTGAAGCTTCTAAATAGGGCACACCACTTTATAAACTGGCATTAGCAAACCTTTTACTACTCAAGCTTTCCCACTTTATCACCAGTAGCACCAAGCACCGTGCCCCCACCCCGGGTACATCAATTTGTCTTTTTAGTGCCTCTGCTCTTACACTTTTCAAGCTTACAACCACACCCTTCCACATTTGCCTATTGTTTTTCCTTTAACAGTCAAATTTAAACATCTACTCCTTCACAAGGCTTTCCTTACTCGGTTTTGAAACCTGCCCTTTGAACTTTCAATCCAAAGTTACTGAAAGAGCCAGTTTCTCTGGAGATTGGATCCATGTTTTAGCACTCACTAATGGTACAACCCATCCCAGTTTAATTAACCATGCTATCTGTGCAAACTTTAACAATTTAACTCATTATATCTGCACGTTAGTTTTCTCCTCATAGACAGCATGTATTTATACCTCGAACATAGATTTATTGTGAAGAATCAGGGTTATAAGAAAAATAAAATGCAGTTAGGTGGTATTATCTAAGCACACAATAAAGGCAAACTGGTGGTGTTATCATTATCATTTTATTGGCATCTGTTTGGGTTCCGTATCTCCAGATATTTTTATGCTAAGAAACCTTTCTCTCTCCCTCACCCTGTGGCCTTCTCTCTCGCCTCTTTGTCTTCCCATATTTAGTTCAGGTTTTATGTATACTTAGAAAGTGCTTAAAAACCTGTGTTTGATCAAACTGAATGAAAATATCCCCAAGTTTCAAAATGCTAAAGCTGCCTGTGTTGGCAGTCAGAAGATTTAAGAATTTTAGTCAATTTTAATCCTTTTAATGATAGAATGAAAACAGTTAAACAGTGCTGATACCCTTATGATTATGGTGTATTCAGAATTCATTTTTCATGGCTGTATAGGTAATGGTCATATGATGCTTTTCCATTAAAAATGTCAATTTATTTGATATTCATATTAGCCCAACAAGGTACAAAGTTATCTCCTCTGGACAGATGACAAAACTGAAGCTCCTATTGGCTAAGGAATTTCTCCAAAAACAAAACTAATACTTACCAGCTAGAAATGCAACTTGATCTCTGAATCCCAAGTTCTTGCACCTACACAGACCACGAACATCGGCCAGTCCCAACTGCTAGTCAATTATATCCAAGTTCTTTTCTCATAATTTCAGTAGAATAAATATGTAATTTGAGAAATTCATGTCTGAGATATATTGCTAATTTTTTCATAGTCAAGTCCATCCAATGATTGCGTGACATGTATTTGAGAATGTCCATTCTCATTCCTCTGACAAAAACACAATATGAGAAAATGGCTAAATTGTGCCTATACAGCCCAAAGAAAATCTCCACTTTGATAATTTATTTCCAGTGCTGTGAATCATGTCAGCTCTAATGAGTATCTTCACGATTCCCAGATTATTACTTATGCCCCAAACATGAGAATAATATCAAAATTATTTTCTTTTCTCGCCCACCCCAGAACCATGGACATTCCTTACATGAGACAGTAAACAGTAGAACAAAAACAACAAAATTCGTCTTGTTTTTTCTGAATGGTTTAAAATTCATTCAGCCTTTCTAATTTTTCATCAGCTACTGAGTTAAAAAAGTAAACAAGACAGGAAATTCCTTAGACTGTAAAGCAGATTCTCTACCAGATGAACCATGATTCATTAGATCCTGTACTGCTGCATCTCCAGGCAAGTTGCTTCCATAATCTGAGGATTACTGAAACCCAGAAGATAATCTTATGCAAAGACATGCACTATTAGTGGCCCCGGGTAAATTTGGCACAATCTCATTATGCAGTATTGGAATAGAACACTTCACCAGGAAAATCCCAAGGGACCATATTAAAGTCTTCTTATCTCATAGACGTATGATTTCATAGAAGGCTTAGAACATAATCCCCAAAAGATTACAATATATGCAAAGTAGGATTAGAGGCAGGCACTAAGATAGGCTCTCCCTCCCATGTAGGAGGTCACGGTCTGCAGTTAGACAGATATGGTCAAAAGTATTTTTCAGTGTTACCTAAACTGACTTGGCGATGTAAAGGGACCATTTTCAGTTCAAACATCTCATAAAAATCATAGTGTTTATTTATAAAGTCATTTAATGTGTGATGGAGGATGAGACTTGCTTGGCATTATAAGTCAAATTTAGGGCCAGTGATATTTTCAGAATTTTGAGCCTTTTCATCTAGTTGTTAGTTCTTTTTGAAGGGCTTGAATTCCATCCAATTTTAATACAAAGTAGCATTTTCAGATTCGGACTCTTAAGTTATCCATTTATTTTCAAAATTTTGAACATTGAGAAACTTCTGAATTCTTTTTCTAGAATCGGTTTTCATACTAAGGAAATATCATTATAGCTTCAAATGACTAGACAAGTGTATGGCCTTAGTTTGAGGCAGTGAGGCCGAGAAGACACATTCTTAGCTTACTTGTACTTCATCACAGACATTTCTGGCAATAAGGCCTTGGAGTTTATATCTTTGGTTTTTGTTGTTTTGTGAGTACATCTTTCACCTCTAAATATTCAACCTATATATTATGCTATGTATTCTGAGGTATATACTAGATATCAGCTGAGTCATTACCATTAAATATTAAAATAAAAGTAGCCTCACCACTCTCCAAAACATGCTCTCACTTTCAACCAAATTTTCCAATAATTCCGTTTCATATTGATTTCATATAAAATAAAATAAAAACAACCTGTTTCCTAGCTAGTGTGGCTCAGTTGGTTGGCCATCGACCGTGCCCCAAGAGGTTGCTGGCTCCATTCCCAGTCAGGGCACATGCCAGGTTCCTGGGCTCAGTCCCTGGTGGGAGGCCTGTGAGAGGCTGTAGGTCGCTGTTTTCTTCTGGCATCAATGATTCTCTCTCTCTCCCTTTCTCTCACTCTAAAAATTAATAAAAATATTTTTAAAAGAAATTGCCAATATTTTATAACAAATGAAATATATCGATATTTTATCTATGTTGTTAAAATTGTAGTAAGAATATTTTAATGTTTTAGAAAAGAATGTATTCATCTGCTGGCATAATGTTAAATGTTAAACAAGGATTGTTAATATGATATGGATTTCATTATATCACTTTCTTTCTGTCACTTTAATGACTCATTAAGCCCAGGAAAAGTCATCAATCACTTGTTTCACATTCTAGGGTTATTTTGAGGTAACAGCCAGCTTTCAGTTTGTTCTTGAAAATCTTTTTTTTTAAATATATTTTATTGATTTTTTACAGAGAGGAAGGGAGAGGGATAGAGAGTTAGAAACATCAATGAAAGAGAAACATCAATGAGCTGCCTCCTGCACACCCCCTACTGGGGATGTGCCCGCAACCAAGGTACATGCCCTTGACCAGAATCGAACCTGGGACCCTTCAGTCTGCAGGCCAACGCTCTATCCACTGAGCCAAACCTGTTAGGGCTTGAAAATCTTTCATACAGAAAAACTTTTAAAACTTTTGTTGCCTATGATAAGAAGTACATTATTATTCCATTGTTTCTATTTTCTGCCACATCATATCATAGTTAAATACTATAGTTAAGTAGATATTATAGTTAAAAGGGAAAAATTAAGCCATTCTTTTCAATCTAAGAATCTGGAACGGAACTACCAAGCAACTTGTAGTAATGGGACTGCAATTTTGTTCTACAACAATGCTGATGAATCTCAGTCTGGACACAGCAAACACCTGACAGGGAAAAAAGAGAGTTCAGTCTAATATTCAATTTCATATTGACTTCTCTGCTCAGAGTGTCTACAGGATGAATAGTCTCATCTTACATATAAATATCCCATTGCCACAGAGATCTACTCTGCTTTGCAATTGGTCACACAGACATATTTATAATGGACAATGGACAGAGGCTTTAAGAATGATGGCCTCAAAACTAAAATTTCGTACTAGCAACCAATGGAACAAAATGAAATCCAGAAATTGATATGCTGCTTCTTTAATACTGAAAAGAATTTTGGACATGGGACTTCAAACGAAACAAAAAATATGGGCTTCATTCGCCTACAAATAATGTTCAGCTTACCCAGAGATTGTGATTATTTTGTGTGCACTGAACATATTTTAAAAAATCAACTTGAATCTATTATTCCAATTTTCATAAAGCTTTGCTGATTTTGCCAAAAGGTTTAGGTTTATTTTTAATTTATATGTAAGACAGCTATAAAAATTTATGAAGTCTTTATTCATTTTTAGCAAGACTGCTATTATCTTGTGGTAGCATATACCAAAAATATGTTTATGTATTCCGTGTAGTTTGTATGACTTTGAAGGTTTTTGCAACATCTCTGTGAGTTAGGAAAAGGCAAGAATTGTTTCCCCTATTTTATAGATAAGAAAAAAAGAGCATACAGTGGTCCTATTAATCGTTTAAATGTGTTAACACTTTGGTTCTAGATAAAAAAACAAGTCTCTCCTCTGAGAGATCTCCGAACACCACACTAAAATAATGGTTCAGATATAAACATATTTTAATGAGACCCTGGACTGCTATGGAAAAGTCATGTGACCAAAGCTTGGATAACAGGGCACTTTGACCAGACCTCTGAGTGAGTGAGACAAAGACTAATGAAATATTTTGAGTGCGTTTACCGTGACAGCCCCAGCAGGATCCAGGAGGCCCACCGTTGCAGGCACCAGCCATGAGCCCTAACTACACGGGCCCTGCAATTGATACAGTTCATACTCTCCACTCGCTGCCTTTCTTAGATCCTGAGCCTTCTGGTAAATTTATGAACTAGAATATAAAACTCTAGTGAACTGCATATCCGCTTAAGTTAACAGATGTTCATTTCAAAATAAGGCCACAAGATCTTGAAAGGCATATCAGGAGAGCACAGTACTGACCACTTTAGTTGATTTTTAAGAACAGTCCACTGATCTACATGGTATCTGGATTCCAGTTTTAGAATTTCCACTTAATACCTGTGCAAAGTCTTGCCAACTAATATGGATGTCTTTGCCATTCCTTCTACCATAAAATTGAAAGCATTTGGTTAGTGATCTCTAAGGTACTTCCCATATATAACATTCTATATTTTATAACTTCTTTTGGCTTAGTGACAGTGAGCCAGAGACAATGTGGTACAAAAGAAATAGGAATGGACCAAGCCTCATGGACAATTTAACCCAACTCACAAGTCGCTCAGTCTCTTACTAGATGAAGGTGCTCATCACCTACTCAACCTACCTATTAAAGTGCAACATAGACTCTCTCGAGAGGTATTATACGTGTAGAGACTAGATAATTTTATACACAATGCTATACATTTAATAAAAATTTTCATTTATATTGCCATAAAAAATTGAAAATAAAAGCAGACCCAAGGAGATCCAGGAATTAGGTTTGGAAAGCATAGTTCTTTAAAATAATTGCAATAAATATGTTCAAGAGAATAAATGACAAGATGGAAATTTCACTAACTGAAAATTTTTAAAAATTAAATAAATGGGATATCTAAAAGGAAAATAAGTCTCTGATTGAAAATAAGACAGTTTATGGGTTTAGGTGCAGTTCGGACACAGCAGAAGAAAATGTTAGCAATGGAAGATAGGTCAGTAGAAAATATACAGGCTTAAGACTACAGAGAGAAAGAGGTGGCAAGTGTAACAAACATTTGGGGTAAAGTTAAAAAAGGTCTAACCCACATTTAAATTGTGTCCCAGAATAAGATAAGTTATTGAGAAAAAATAGGGGAAAAGCAATAGATGAGAAGAATATCCCAAAATAACACACACACACACATACACACACACACTTCCTTACAAAGAGAATGTTACTATTTGGTGTTTACCTAAATTCATTTAAAACGTATGTGTACACAAAAACCTCTAGCCAAACGCTAATAGCAGTTTTACTCATAAGTGCCTAAACTTGGAAGCAACCAAAATATTCAGTGAATGAAAGAATAAATAAACCGTGGAACTACCATACAATAGAATAGTAACCACCACTAAAAATGAACTATCAAAGCATGAAAAAACATGAAGGCCTCTAAAATGAATACTGATAAGCCCTGGTTGGTTTGGCTCAGTGGATAGAGTATTGGCCTGTGGATTGAAGGGTCCCAGGTTCGACCCCAGTCAAGGGCATATGCCCAGGTTGTGGGTACCATCCCCGGTGGGGGGCGTGCAGGAGGCAGCCAATCAATGATTCTCTCTCATCATTGATGTTCCTATCTATCTCCCCCTCTCCCTTCCTCTCTGAAATCAGTAAGAATATAAAATAAAAAATAAATAAAATGAATACTGCTAAGGGAAAGAAGACAATCTTAAAAGGCTACATACTATACGATTCCTGCTATATTCCATTCCTGGAAAGGAAAAACTAATAAAAAGGTCAGTAGTGCCAGGAGCTAGGCTGCCAGGAGAGGGTGGAATTAATAGATGGAGTTCAAAGGAATTTTAGGGCAGTGAAGCTATTCTGTATATTACTATAATGGTAAATGCATGTCATTATATAGTTAATACAAGTAGGAAATGACTTCAAAGCAGAAACAATGAAATCCAGAGAACAACTGCATGACATTTTTAACTTGCTAGAAAAAAACTGCCAAGATAGAAATCTCTCCAAGGAAAGTATTACATAGACTAATTACAAAATAAAGGTGATTCTAGATGAGTAAAAAACTGATATGTTTTGTCATCAGCAGATCTAGTCTAACAGAAATACTTAAAGATATCTTTAGGCAAAAGCAAAATTACTCTAGGTAGAAATGTGAAAATGTAGGAAAAATAAAACCAAAAATAAAAGTTTAATATGTGGATGGATATAAAGAAACATTTATAATAATAATAATAATAATCCTAAAAATAAAATAAATATATGTAAGATTAAAATAGTGACTACAATAAAGAATGGCAGGGAAGATATAAGCAGAGTTAAGTGTTATAAGTCCCTAGGATTATCTAGAAAGCAGTGAAAGTGCTACTTTATATTAGAACAGAATATGCCAATGATACATGTTGTAATCACTAGGCTAATCTCTGAAAACAATAGTTAAATCATGTAACCCTAGCAAGCTAATTGACAGAAATAATGAAATAACCTCAAATAATCCAAAACAATATAAGAGTAAGGGACATAATATATGTAAGATAAATAGAAAACCACAATATAGATGGTAGATCAAAGCCCAATATAACAGTGATTATATTGAAAGTAAATTGTCTATTATAATTAAAGAAACAAGTCTCAGATACTAGAGGCCCAGTGCACAAATTCATATACAGGTGGAGTCCAGCCAGCCCCACCCCAGTCGGGGCCCAATATCCCAAAATGGGCTAGTCCTTAGGGAGTAGGGTTGGTAAAGTACCTCATGTTCTTTATAGTTAGGAAGGAATCAATCTATTCCACTGCCTAGAAGAGCGGATTGGGAAAACCACTCTCAGCCTCCTCTAACCCCCGCCCTTCTTCATCTGGGTGGGCAAAGGAGAGAACTCACACTGCTGAGTCCCTGTTTTCTTCTCCCCTGTTCCAGTGCACAGGTCTTCCAGACAGTGAGGGGGAAGAGTGTGGAGAGCACTGATTAGGGAGCTCATTTGCCTACTGATCCCAGTCTCAGCCTTTCATTAATTTTATCATTAATGAAATCCATACATTGCTCTTTGTCCTTCTGCTCTTCATGACTTATTTCTCAATTGGCTCAAACCTCAGGAGTGATTTAAGAGGAAGACAAATGATTAATCTTCAACCTCCCAATAATGAGTAGGTATGAACGTTCTCAGGGAAAATGCATCTAATTTCAGGTTCAGTTACCCAAACATACTCACACCTGCACACACTAGAACATGCAGAAGTATATGTCAACTCTGATAGGATGTGTTCCCAGTCATTTCCGGATATATTTTATAGGATTATCCCAGGGAGGATCTGGGGTACAATGAATGTTAGGACTTGGTTTAGGCACAGCCTCCAATTGACTATTAGCAATTCATCTCTGAAAATCCATACTACTGAGAGATAACAAATCTTTGAATCTTGTTTCAGAACATGGGGTAGCCAGAGCTTTCCTGCTATATCCTACATATTCAATTGCTCTGAGATTATACACCAATATGAACAATAATTTCTAGGAAGGTTCCTGAGACTTTGGCAAATAGACCAAGTTTTCCTTTTTTTTCTAAAATAAATTATGCCTAATGGAAATCATTTATGGTTTTATTAGTGGTAGCATCTCTGACATTCTTTCTCCTAGTTTCTCTTTACTTTTTTCTATTATTGAGATTATCAATGTTCAGTGATTCTTTCGATTCTTTCTGCCCTACTTAATTACAGCTGCTCTTTCTTTTACTGTACAGCTTTTCAAAAATCTTATTACTTATTATTATTACCAATCACTCACATTTAATAGAGTACACAGAATCTTCTTTATACTTTTAATTTTTGATACCTTAGACTTCACGATATGCAAGTGTCTGATATTCCTTTTGGCAGAGATGAGTCACTGTTCTGATGTGGAGCTATATTGAACTACCTTTCATCTTTTAACATTTAAATATCTATAACCTCATGTAGCTTGGCTGTGTTTTTCTCTATCATTTATTCTTCCTCCCACATTAATGTCATCTGTTGAAAAATCTGCTACTTTTTTAAACGCCTGCTCTTTGTTTTAAAAATTTCAAGTCAACCTTAGACTCCCACACCCTGAGCAAATGTTTTACAACTTCCCAGAAAAACTTTATTTAAGAATAATTTTACACCCTGCTTGGAAACTCTTAAAATTATAGTACTAAATTTTAGACGATGTGAGCTGATAGGACATTAGAAAAAATCCATTTTGTACCACACATTTCCAACACCCTTAATTTATGAAGAAGGAAACTGAACCACAAAGAAATGAAGTTATTTGCCTGCTTCAAGTCACACAGACTTTAGTGTCAGTCATGATCAGAATTTATGTTTTCTGGATACCAGGTCATGCCATCTTTATTGCAACATGTAACTGCTTGTAGTGGCCCACTGGTCCAACCTTTTAAAGAAAACTATCCGGTTCTCACCAACTGATCATAATCAGAGTAAAATTTATAACTTTTTTAACCAGAACACTCTAGAATGCAGCACTATGGCCTTATTTGTGAGTATATGAGTACATACAAAACATATACATCCAGACTATACATATGCTGTGTATCATATGCATATATAGCATATATGTCTACATGTATATAGTATACTTATTGTATAGGAATTCTCTAGAATGTCTTGTTTTTGCCATCATTGTCCACTGCCTTTCTTATTAAACATAACTAAAAAAAAACAATTCAAGTTTGTTATTTTTTTTATGAGTATGGATCTTATAGGTAATGGAGATAACAATAAACATGAATTGTCATGTCCTGGGTCCTTTATAGAGGAATCAGGCTGAATTTTTACTGATTCAAGGAATCTAAACAGAAAATTTGAGAGTTATCCCACTGTCCCCACTAAAAAAATTTACTGTTCTTCTAAGTATAAAACACAAGGGCAATGCCAGTTAACAGACTTGTGGATTCAATGTTGCTTTTATGTCTGATCTGGTGCATGATGAAAGAAACAGCGATCTATTCTAATGCTGGTTCTAATTGTAAACCAAATGTTAGAAGATATAACCGAGCTTAACTTCAGCATGGGTTGAACATGTTCTATGAGCCAAAGGATGCTGAAAGTTGATGTGTAGGTGGACAAGAACATGAAGCAATTATAAGAATGAAGAATTTTACCTTGAATAAAAGTGTTATATACTGAAGGATTTTATACGAGGAAGAAACATCATCCTTTTATGATCTTATAAAAATGAAAATATTTGCAGCTTGTCTTCCTAACATAGTTCTGATCATGCATGTCTTTTATATAAGGTCATTTTTATTCACATGGGGTTGTAATTCACTTGTTAGTTAGAAGTGAAAATATAATTGGAACCTAAGATAACCCTCATTCCAAAGGTTGTACTCAATTAATAAATCTCTCAATGTCAAGCTCTTTTACGAACAATCTTTCAACCATTTTAGCTACACAATGAAGTGCAAAGGCCACCCTGACATAAACAGAGGAAATCCATAGAGTGGTGAATACTTCCATTTCCGGGAATGCATCCTTTGTATATATAAAGTTGTGAAAATCCCTCAAATCAGAAAAATAGCTTAAATAAAACTACACCAATTAAAAATTTGAAAGAATTCACATAATTGTGAGAGTTTGAGTGATTCTAAAAGTAGTAAAAAGACTTTCCATAATAATCTATATCTATTGGGAGTTTGCTTAGGCACCTAACTGGTTTCAGCTTCAACATGGAAAGAGCTTAAAAACTGTTATTGGTACCTGTTAAGAGCTATGTCCCCTCAAAATTCATATGTTGAAATTCTGACTCCTGGTACCTCAAAATATAACTGTATTTGAAGCTAAGGTAACAAAGAAAATTATATCATTAGGGCGTGTCCTAATCCAATATGACTGGTTGGTGTCCTTAGCAGAAGAGGAGATTACAGAGCCATGCGGAGGGAAGACCCTGTGAAGACTCAGGGAGAAGACAATGCCATCTGTCATCTAAAGAGGGAGGCCTCGCTGAAACTGGTTTGGCTCGATGGATAGAGCGTCGGCCTGCGGACTGAGGGGTCCCAGGTTCGATTCCGGTCAAAGGCATGTACCTTGGTTGCGGGCACATCCCCAGTGGGAGATGTGCAGGAGGCAGCTGATCGATGTTTCTCTCTCATCGATGTTTCTAACTCTCTATCCCTCTCCCTTCCTCTCTGTAAAAAATCAATAAAATATATTTAAAAAAAAATAAAGAGGGAGGCCTCAGAAGAAACCAACCCTGATGACTTCTAGTCTACAGAATTGTGAGACAATGAATTTCTGTTGTGTAAGCCACCCAGTCTGGCAGCCCTAGAAAATAAGTCCTTACAATAAGAGAAAGCTGGACACACCAAAACTCATCGACTTTTCTCAGACCTACCAATAAACTGAGCTTGTGGGGAAAGCTCAGCCTGAGATGGAGAAAGCTGGGGACTCCAGAGAGCCTCAGCTGAGGTCTGCTTATGTGAGGCAGAAGCTGCTAGAGCCACACACCAATGGACACACTGAAATGGCAATTTTGGCAAATTGCCGGGGGCTTAGTGTGACCTCAGTGACAATGAGCAACTCCTGGGAGCCACAGTCTTAGCCCTCTCACCCCACACAAACCAGGAACTGCCCAGGTTTTCAAGCATGGGCTGTGCATCCTGGCTTCCTTCCAAAGGTCACACTGTGGAAAGGGGAGAAAAAGAGTAACTTTAGAGTAGAGAAACCTGACAAAACCATCTCAGGGAAATGACGAGCATCAACAGAGATGCCATGCTGCCAGCCTGCACTTGGACATGCTGCCATGAGAATGGCTCTTCACCTCTGTGCCTTCCTCCCCCAATCCATCACCCGAGTCTAATGCTGAGAGGAACATCAGACAAAGGCCAATGGAGGGATAGTCTACAACATATCTGACGAGTAATCCTCAAAACTGTCAAAATCCACAAAAACAAAGTAAAGCCTGAGAAAATGTCACAGACAGGTAGAGCCTAAGATACATGATTATATGCAATTTGATGTCCTGAATGGTATTCCAGAACATAAAATGAACATTAGGGAAAAATTAAGGAAATGTGAGGAAAATAAGGTTTTAATTAATTATTAAAAAGTGATGCTTGCCCTAACCGGTTTGGCTCAATGGATAGAGCGTCGTATATTATATAATATATTATATAATAGCTATATACATGTGTGAGCATACACACACACCACCCAAAATACATTCAAACTTTATAAAAATATATAAAGTATCTAAAGTAAAGAGGAATAGTTTTCCTCCCTCCCCACCCTGGCCCTCTTGCCACTATTTTACAGTATTTTATGTATTTATTCAGCATTTTTATTCAAGGATTCATATCTATGACTTTAAAAATTTTTTAACAAATTAGATTGTACTATATGTATTGTTCTGAAATTTACTTTAATTTGCTTAAAAATAAAAAAAATTAATTCACTTCTCATTCCACAAGTTATATATATATATATGACAAAAATCTGTTTTCCTCATTTTTGTAAACTTAACCTTTACAACAGTGTTTGCCATGTAGGAGGCAAAGAGTACATATTTGTTGAGTAAGTAAATAGATAATTTGCTCAATGCATAAATGATCACTGTGTGCAGTGATCATTTAGATGAATGTTGTGAGAGATGCTAACTTATTTTTGGAGCTGAACAGGATAAATAAGAACTTTTCAAAATTCAGAGAGAGCATTCATATAAATTTGTTAGACTTTATTTTCATATTTGGGTTTTTAGAATTCAACACCTGGAAACATAAATGAGATAAATTAACTGCAGAATAAATGAGAACTCTGAACCTATTGGCTCATTTTATTTCACTTTTGCATTATTTTTGACTACCACATTTTAAGCGCGGTGCAAAGATGGAAACTATGGATTTTTTTAAATAGCATTATATAACATAATTTCATTTAAAAAACTTTAGGTGGAATATAAAAATGTAGTATTCTCATAACATTTCTACAGTTTCCCAGTGCACTCATATTCACATGGTTTTCTATAACTTTCTGATATGAATGTGTTCTTCCTGCTGCGCAGCATATACTCAGGTGTAAAATTCAGCACCCCTTTCATATTCCGCAAAACATTAATACCCCACCACATAGGAACACAGAGCAAGATTTAAAGACAACCTCAAGAAGGATAGGGAGGCAGTTTTACTTGGTATCTGAAAATACCTTGAAACCTGAACTGGAGTCATTGTGGTTCTTAAAATGTCTCTTGTTTTAGAAAAAAAAATTATTTAGTACATTATGAGGGGAGGAGAGTAATACTAGTTCACTGGTGTTATGTCACCTTGTTTCAGCTTCCCTTACTCTTTCTGGCTCCCTCTTCTACTCAATAAAAGCTTCATACTTTGGGTAAAACACATTTCTCTCTTGTGTGCAGAACAGCCACAAATATTTCTCTTCCAACTGGCCTTCAGTCAACATAGCCCATGAGGTCCTATCTTCTAAACCAGCCATATTCAACCAGTGTGCCGCAAGAACTTTTAAAATATGCAATACCTGACTATTTAATCAGGGGCACTGACCTCTTTTCCCTTAGATTGACAAATTAAAAAAAAAAAGCACAGCCAAAACAACTATAGATGCCCAGTGTGAATGAATCAAAATTATACCTATTTTGCCCAGCCGGCATTAGCTCAGTGATTAAGCATAGACCTATGAACCAGGAGGTTGTGGTTTGATTCCTGATCAGGAAACATGCTCAGGTTGCGGGCTCCATCCCCAGTGTGGGGTGTGCAGGAGTCAGCCTATTGATGAATTGATGATTCTCTCTCATCACTGATGTTTCTATCTCTCTCTCCCTCTTCCTTCCTCTCTGAAATCAATGAAAAAAAATATTTTTTTAAAAAAAATTATACCTATTTTTTGTCAGATAAGCAAAACATATAATTTTTGGTGAGCCCAGAATTTTAGTAATTAGTTTTTGTGCCCCATGAGTTTTAAAAAAAGGTTGAAAATTGCTCTTTTAAATAATACTATCAGGGTACATATTTTTTAAATAAAGAGAATTCCTTCATTGAGAGGAACTGTGGCAGTATCAAATACTTATACAATAATAAAACTGTCAATGCATCCCTATACCCAAAACAGTGGAGGCATCAGGTAATGTTAATTTAGGGAAAAGTTCAAGAAGTAAGTAGAGGCATTCCAAATTTACTCAAATAATGCAGAATTGTTCCAGTTGTATCTTGTCCCATTTGGTATAAGTAGAATCTACACTAATAAAAGAGAAACATGGTAATTAGTGTACGACCGCTACCCTTCCCATTGGCTAATCAGCATATCCTTATGCAAATTAACTGTCAGCCAAGATGGCGGCCGGCAGTCAGGCAGCTGGAAGCGAACATGAGGCTTGCTTGCTCCAGTGACTGCAGACTCCAACGTTCCCCGCCTGACTTGCCGGCCTCTGAGTTGCAACTCTAAGCAACTATGTACTATGTTGCAAATAAGAAGCTAAACAAAACCCCAGAAACCAGCTTTCAGCCTGCCGGGATCTCAGAGCTGAAGTTATACATTGTTTCGATTATAGAACGGCAAACAAACCAGATACGAAGCCTCAGAGCTAGAGCCAGAGCTAAAGCTGGCCCAGAATAAAATAAAAAAAAGAGAAAAAAAAGGAGCGGTTGGGAGCTTCAGTCAACAACCGCCAGCCTGAAAGCAGCCCTCAGCCCCTCACCCAGACTGGCCAGGCACCCCAGTGGGGACCCCCACCCTGAAGGGTGTGTGACCAGCTGCAAACAGCCATCATCCCCTCATCCAGGCTGGCCAGGCACCCCAGTGGGGACCCCCACCCTGATCCAGGACACCCTTCAGGGCAAACCAGCCGGCCCCCAGGCCTCTATCCTATATAGTAAAAGGGTAATATGCCTCCCAGCACCAGGATCAGCGGAGCC
>NW_005369915.1:852846-893160 GCF_000412655.1 Myotis brandtii
GGAGCAGGCCTAAGCCAGCAGGTCGTTATCTCCCAAGGGGTCCCAGACTGTGAGAGGGCACAGGCCGGGCTGAGGGACCCCCCCCTTCCCCCGCCGAGTGCACAAATTTTTGTGCCCCGGGCCTCTAGTCAAATATAAAAGTTTATAAGGAAAACAATGAAAGGAAGAACACTCTAATGTGGAACCAGAAATGGAAAGGGTTTTCTTGAAAAGTATTGAAAACCTCTGTCATTTTTACCCTTGAGAAGATGCTGACCCTTCATGAGGTAATAAAGGATTTCTACTTTCAGAAGAAAACAGATTAGATGAATTATAATGTCTTTTTCAATTATCTGTGAGGATACGATTCAAAGACAGACTCATGTGGTTGTTGTTTTCCGGAAATCTGGAATCTGTAAATTCTCCTTCTCATTCATTTGTAAAATGTTCAGCACCAGTGCTGAATCCAAAAATGATGTATAAAATATAAAATTTTATGAAGTAAAATATGTAAAAATACCAACAACACTTTAGCATAGTGCTCATTCATCTGCATTTCCTTGCAAACTTACAGGGTTTGAGGGACATCTGTGATGTGTGTGTTTTTTAACTCATGCTCATTCTCTCCATTGCATATCTAGTATCATGGTGTTAATAGCCTCATATAAGTGCAATGAAGGGAGGGGATCAGTTCAAGTATGAGACTATTTCAGAAGGAAGCTATGAGGGTACAGTCCATAAATAAATACTAGTAAAATAGGGGTACATTTCATAAAGAAATTAGGAGTAAAGTGGGGAGAATTAAGAAACAGTAACAATGCAAAGGAAGGAGAGGTGGTGGGATCAAGAGGGGCCAGTCCAGTGCCTGGTGAGACTCTCACATTAAAAAACACACACACACACACACACACACACACACTAGTGCCTGGTGAGACTCTCACATTAAAACACACACACACACACACACCACCTCTCACAGCATTCTTAATTTAGTTCAAAAATTTTTGCCTTGGGAGGGAAAGCAATGAAATTAGTACTTTTCTATAGCTGTCTTGATTATTTTTTTCTTTTTTTTATTGAAGTGTAATTGGCATATGAATCATATTAGATTCTTGTGTACAACCCAATGACTCAACATTTGTATATATTGTGAGGTGATCACCAGAATAAGTCTAGTTGATATTTTTTGTGGTTTAATACATACATAAACAAGTAAATATTCCTTCAGAATTGACATCTATCAAAGTGACAGATAGATACATTGATAATGGCTCTAATGAGCATTTCCACTCAAGGTCCAGCTCTAAAATCCTAGCTGTGAGATCCTGCATTTGTCCTCCCAGGCTCTCTTTACAAGTGGAAAGTCAGCCTCACCATCTCTAATTAGCTTTCTGATGACAGTCTTGCCTTTTCTGAGCGCTGCTTGGTAGGCATAACACTGCATTTGATTAAGAAAAAGGAAATGCCTTTCTGCATTGAATGTAAAAGCTAAAGTTAAATTTCAAACTCTACCTAAATATTCACTGTCAAGAAATGTACTGTTAACATGTTGTAGATATTTAATGGTCTTCACAAGTGTCAATATTTTGTCCCAAATATTGCATCTAGTGTTTCTTTTATTGCAGTTTCGGTTTATAAATATTTTTTTGTATTTCCTATTTTCCTGAAGAATGGTGCCTCTAAGAAATTTAAAATACCTATATACAAGCTTTAATACATATTTATGTGTATAGAAAGCCCAACATTCATATCGTAACCTTTTCAAATCCTGCCAACTATTCGTGAATGTGTGTCTTTTATTCAACCAACCTCATTGCTTTCTTGTTTTATGCCCAAGGCTTAGTGATTGGAGTTTCAAAGCATCAAGTTTTAATGTTCTTGACTGACATGGAAATGTTGCTTACTTTAAAGATTTCTTGTTAGCTTTACTTTTTCTCATATTTTTCCCTATTCATAATCACAAAGTCTTTGTGAATTAATAAATATTGTCATTTATTTAAACCCCAATACAGAGTGGGGTATTTTTCAAACCATAGGGGGGAAAACACCTCTGCTTAATGTATGTAGACTTAACAATCATTTTCTTCTCTTAACACATTTAAATGTGAAAACATAATGCATGCAAATGAAGTGCTGACTGCAAAGAACTACTAGTGTATCTATAATTAAGTTTAAGAAGAGCTTCTGTTTTTATGGCTTTGTGATTGTTATTCAAATGAAAGAAAGCTTTAAATTAAAAAACAAGGAATATAATTTTCTTTCACTGCAGCTCTTTATTTTAAGAAAGTCAAAGGAAAGGAGGATACATTTTTAAATCTAGTCCCTATGACACCCACCAGTTAGAGAATGTCATGAAATGTGATTTTGTTAATCCACACCCACTTTGTTGGATATCACATAATCCTGATGAAGACCAGTAGACTTGGAATCAGAAGCTCTATGTTCTAATCCATGTTGTGCAATTAACCAGCTCCGTGACCTTGAACAATCGTCTAAACTCTCTGAGTCTCAGTGTCTTTCTCTATGAAGTCATGCTGACCACATGGCTTTCACAGCCTCTTCTAATAGCACTTCATGATGTTGTATTAATCAAAGCAAATTATTACTCTCCGATGCTAAAATGAAGAAAAAAAAAAGATTTCATTTTCTGAAGATGGCTAATTAACATCCAGGACCTTAATTCTACAACAATGGAGATGTCCCTGAGGGAAGACACTGAGAATGTTAAATGCTGCTTTGGGTGATATAAAAAGAATGATTTCCTTTGTATAGCCCAAGATCTATCCTGGAAGTCCTGGGAAGAGATTATTTGATTAACTTGTAGGATGGAAGGAGAAGAAATAAATCTGGGCCCTTACTTCTATGTTATTTTCAAGGAGATTAGCAGACGTTCCAGGGTATAAATATTAACTGTACTAGAAACTGCATGGAAAAGTGCCCAGGTAAGTTCACAAGAAATGATTACAGCTAAATATGTTCCCCCTAACATTCATCCTCCCATCAAAGTGGAACGCTGGAGAATTTCTGAGCATTACTATAGAAAGATTCTTTATGACCTTTCCTAGACAGTTGATATTATAAATAATAGCTGTAAATGGTTTTATCATATTGAAGTTTATGTCCTTGAATAACTTTAGGAGAGAGGTGTCAAGACTGCAGTCTCAGGAAATAGACTGGATTTCAAACCTGGCTATGCCCTCAGTCTGTTGGACACCGTATACAACTCCTCTGTGTCTCAGTGCCCCACTCTGTAAAACTGGACTAATACTAGTACTGTTAGCGTAGGCAGCTAGCTAGATATTAGCAAAAGAGAAGGGAACAAAACTGGCTAAGCCCCGGCCTGATTAAGTCTGGAAGTTGCAGTTTCAGACACCCCAGGGGAATCTCCACCAAGGACCCACCTTCCAATCACCCTGGGGGTAACTGATCCTTGTAGGAGGCAGCCGATCAATGATTGTCTCTCATCATTGATGTTTCTGTCTGTCTCTCATTCTCCCTCCCTCTCTGAAATCAATAAAAATATATTTTTAAAAAGGTGGGGGGAGTTCCTCTGCTGGACACATGTGCAGTAGAAGCCAAGATGCAGAAGGGGAGGTAAGCTTATGTGCTGCAGAAACCAAATGACACAGCAAACGTTTGGAGCATGTGTCATATTTATTATAATATTAGGGTTCTATATTATAAATACTAATAAAAGTTGACATTAAATACTCAGGGATGAGGGAGCTCTAAAATGGATAAAATGGTATTCTGAAATTCCTTCCAGGAGAGAAATATGGCAATTGGTAATTAATAGGAAACATAAAAACAAGAAGTGTGCCCATATCATAGGATTAAATTTGTATCTTTGAGTCAGCATGGACTATATTATATACTAGCAGGTATTTAATGAGTGTTTATTGAACTTTTGTTAAAACTGCTATTGTGTTCTTTGCCTTTTTTCCCCTATTCATCTCACATCTAACCTTTGTTTATGTTCTATTCTATACTTCAGGAATTTATTGCCTCATCTTTTTATGTTTTTTATTGATTTTAGAGAGAGAGGAAGGGATATATTCTATCTAATAATAGACAAACATGGTAACTGACCATACCTTCGCTATGCCTCCCATTGGCTAATCAGCACGATATGCAAATTAACTGCCAATAAAGATGGTGGCTAATTTGCATACTGCAGGCAGGGCGGGACACCGGGAGCTGCCATTCAGGCCCCCGTGTGTGACCCCAGAAGCCGCCGGAAAGCCAGGCCGCAGGCAAGGCGGCACCCCGGACCCAGGAGCCGCCTTACCTGCAGCCTGTGATTATGATCGTGATTGGAATCCCGGGCTGCAGCATGGCGGCCCCCCGGACCCTGGAGCCGCCGTGCCTGAGGCCAGTGATCCTGATCATGATCAGAAAGCCGGGCGCTCTTGGCATTTTAATTATGATGTGTCTTGGTGTGGTCCTCTTTGGATTCCTTTTGTTTGGGGTTCTCTGTGCTTCCTGGTCTTGGAAGTCTATTTCTTTCACCAGGACCAGGAAGTTTTCTGTCATTATTTCTTCAAATAGGTTTTCAATATCTTGCCCTCTCTCTTCTTCTGGTACCCCTATAATTCTGATGTTGGTACGCTTGAAGTTGTCCCAGAGGCTCCTTACACTATCTTCGTATTTTTGGATTCTTTTTTCATTTTGCTTTTCCGGTTGGGTGTTTTTTGCTTCTTCGTATTTCAAATCTTTGACTTGATTCTTGCGATCCTCTGGTCTGCTGTTGGGAGTCTGTATAATATTCTTTATTTCAGTCAGTGTATGCTTAATTTCTAGTTGGTCCTTTATCACAACATCGAGGGTCTCACTAGATTTCTTAAGGATCTCAATACATTTATCGGCGGTTTCCATAAAATTCTTGAAAAATCTTAGAACCGTGGTTTTGAACTCTATATCCAGTCGTTTGCTGTCCTCCATTTCTGTCATTTGTGACCTGTTTCTTTGTCTTCGCATTTTGTCTGCTTCCCTGTGTTGGTAGAGTGGTTTTGTGTGCTAGGTGTCCTACAGGGCCCAGTGGCTCAGCCTCCCCAGTTACCTGAGGTGGACACTCTTGGTGCACCCCCTTGTGGGCTTTGTGCACAGTCTTGTTGTAGTTATGCCTTGATTGTTTTAGGTGTCACTGGGAGGAATTGACCTCCAGGCCAATTGGCAGTGAGAATCAGCTGTGTCTGCAGTGGGAGAACTTCTGTGCTGAAGACACCCTTCTGGGGCAAGACTTGCTTCAGTGGGGCTTTGGTGCTCACTGAGTCTGCCCCCTGAGTGTGTTCCTTATGAATCTGAGGAGTTGTAATCTGGGTGGTCCCACTCTGACCACTGGGTACACTGGCTCTTGGATCTAAGGAGGTGCTAATTAAGCCTCTTCCTGAGGTTACCCAGCAGGAGCTATGAAGAGATATGCAGATTCCCCTTCCTTTTTTGGGGGTTTGGGGGTGCCCAGATGAGGCCCAGCTGAGAAGCAATGCAAGCTGCTGTGGGGCCTTGGGCCTTCTCTTGGAAGTTCTGGGTCTGTCTGGCCCAGCTGCAATTTGTTAGGTAGTTGTCAGATTGTAAAGGACCCGGGCATTCATATGCAAAAGGCTTTGCAGCAGCCTGGATGGGGCGGGGTCTCAGAATCAACAGGGCGGAGCAAGCAGCTATGGCTGATTCCCAGTTATTAGTATGTTAAGATTTTATGTATAAATCAGCTCAGTGCATTCTTATTAGAAATGAGGAAAGCCAGGTTCAGGGAAATTAAAAGAAAAGGTCATACACCCATATACTGGAAAATTCAAACTCAAACCCTTATCCTCTGACTCCTAGTCTTGGATTCCTTCCTGTACACATCACTCTTCATTCTCTGGGAAGATTATTAATTAGTTCTCAGCCCCATTTCATCCATAGCTTCTTCAATGCTACTGTTACTACTACTATTAATTCTAGCTAATATTTATAAAGTACTCACTATGTGTCAGGCCCTATTCTAATTTACTTACATATGTTAGCTAGTGTAACACAAACTCCAAGATAGATATCATTATATTCCTGTTTTAGAGGTGAGGACATTGAAACTCAAGAGTTAAGTAACTTTGCTCAAGGTCACAGTGCTAGTAATTATTTTGTTAGAAAAAATTTAAAAATCCTCATCTGAGGATATGCTTTTATTGATTTGAGAGAGAGAGAGAGAGAGGGGAGAGAAGAGAGAGAGAGAAGCATCAATTGGCTGACTCCAGTACATACCCCTACTGAACCCACAACCTGGGCATGTGCACATGCTGCAGGGCTGTGACTTAGAACAGTTCAAAGTTGACTTGTTTTGAAATCCCAATGCCAGGATTCAAATACAATCCTGCTACTTAAAATATGTAACCTTGAATAACAAGTTTCCCCAAAATTATTTCCCTCATTTATATCATGAGTATAATACTCTTTCCTATACACCATTTATTAAGGATTAAGTTAAGTCATATATTAAAATGCCTTGCAATTTAGACATAATCAGTGACAGTGGGTAGAATTTGATTCTTTGCTTCTCATTATAATTGGAAGATTATTCTTTTCTCCTGACTCTCAAATGTGTTCTGCCCTTGGCCCTCCTCAGATTGTTTCTCCTTACTTAAAAAATTATACTCACTAACTTGAGAGCCTTCTCTAATATAATGATTTGAATGCTAAATACAGGGTGGGACAAGAGTAGGTTTACAGCTGTGAGCATGCAAAACATAATTGATTCTAGTATTAGTATTTAATCATTATATTATTTTCCACATGAAGAACTACTTATCTACTTTTGCCCCACCCCGTATATGATGATGATGATGATGTTGATGGCCCCTCCCCAATTTTATACCTTCAGTCTAGATTTCCCTTAAGATTTGAGACCTTTTATATCTCTCTGCTCATGCACTCAATTGCTTGTAGCACTCAAAATTAATGTATACAAAATTCAAATATTGATATTTTCCCTCCAAACCTGCTATTATATAGCCTTTTCTATTTTGTTAATGAGAACTCTACACTTCCAGTTATCAGGGAAGGAAAAAACTTCAAATTATCTTTGTTTTTTCCCACATCCTACCAATCAAGTTAGCTGCTGCCTCTAACTTTATAACATATTTATAATTTGACCATCTATCACTGCCCCCACACAGACACACTAAAATAGGCCATTACCATGACTCATTAGCTGGCTAAACGGTCTCTGTTTTTGCTCTTGGTTGCCAACAGACTGTGCTCCATAAAGCTACCAGAGTGATCCCACAGAAACAGTCATGTATAGCACTTCACCCTGGGTGCAGACTTTTTAACCCCTTCCTGTCATAGTCAGACTAAATTCCAAACTTCTTACAATAATTTACTTTTTTTAATCCAACAAATTATTTTTCCCCTTGCCCTCCTCAGATTGTTTCTCCTTACTTAAAAAATTATACTCACTAACTTGAGAGCCTTCTCTAATATAATGATTTGAATGCTAAATACAGGGTGGGACAAGAGTAGGTTTACAGCTGTGAGCATGCAAAACATAATTGATTCTAGTATTAGTATTTAATCATTATATTATTTTCCACATGAAGAACTACTTATCTACTTTTGCCCCACCCCGTATATGATGATGATGATGATGTTGATGGCCCCTCCCCAATTTTATACCTTCAGTCTAGATTTCCCTTAAGATTTGAGACCTTTTATATCTCTCTGCTCATGCACTCAATTGCTTGTAGCACTCAAAATTAATGTATACAAAATTCAAATATTGATATTTTCCCTCCAAACCTGCTATTATATAGCCTTTTCTATTTTGTTAATGAGAACTCTACACTTCCAGTTATCAGGGAAGGAAAAAACTTCAAATTATCTTTGTTTTTTCCCACATCCTACCAATCAAGTTAGCTGCTGCCTCTAACTTTATAACATATTTATAATTTGACCATCTATCACTGCCCCCACACAGACACACTAAAATAGGCCATTACCATGACTCATTAGCTGGCTAAACGGTCTCTGTTTTTGCTCTTGGTTGCCAACAGACTGTGCTCCATAAAGCTACCAGAGTGATCCCACAGAAACAGTCATGTATAGCACTTCACCCTGTGTGCAGACTTTTTAACCCCTTCCTGTCATAGTCAGACTAAATTCCAAACTTCTTACAATAATTTACTTTTTTTTTAATCCAACAAATTATGCATGCTTCTAAACCAAAATCTGTTTGGCTGTTTTTTCCACTGCCTTTACACTCTTCCTTAAAGTATATGTATGGTTTGGTCCCACAGATCCATCAGGATGTTGCTAAAATTCTACCTTCTCAGTTAATTCTTCAGTGAAGAATAAAATGCCCCCTCATAAGACACAGCCCCTGTCCTCCTTTTTTTCCCTTTTCCTCCACCATTATACTTATCTTCAACTAATATGTTATATATTATACTTTGTTTATATTCTGCCCCATTCAAGTAGAATGTGACAGTCATGAAGCCAGAGGTTTAGTTAGTTTATTCACTGGCAGATCTCCATTGCCTAGAATAGTTTCTGGTGCTTAATAAAATTTTTCAGATGGAAGAATGAATGGATAAATTTAATTTATGAAGAAGATAAAACTCTGACATATAAACCGAACATCAGTATTTCCCTTCTATTTATTTTTTAAATAGGTTATGCTGTTCTTTATTGAAAGTTTTTATTAACAGTATCATTATGAAAAGGGGTAAAAATTTGGGACTGATTATGAAAACATCAGTAATGAAATTCATCCACAAATCTTTTGAGAAATATTTTTCTCTGAGTTTGGCTTGACATAGGAAGGCTATTCTTTTAATGCTAAAAAGCATTAGAGGTGATTTTGGCACCTATAACATGATCAAAATGCACATACCTATAAGGTTTGCTGGACATGTAAAAATGCATTAAAGATCTCAAAAAAATGAGAAATCCACACATTTTATTATTTGATTATATTACTTCTCAGCAATTATCTTAACCAAAACATATGGGCACACACACACACACACACACACACACACACACACACACACACTGATATTGATCAATGTACAAATTTTAAAAATTATTGCCTTCACCTTTGTTAAATTTTGTGTGTGAATAAAAATTTTTACTTTTTTCTATATTCAAACTCTGTGAACCCTTCAACAGCATGTTTAATGATTTCATAATAATTATTTATTTAGCATATATGGACACAACACTACTGCTAATAAAGACAGATTCAGGCAGAAGTATGTGGCACCCATACAAGTTACACTGCAAGTTCTCTATTTTTCAGATTCATATTTATAAAAGGAATATATTCTGAGGAAATTTTATGCTCTAAAAATACTGCTTACAAAACTCTCCCCAGATTCTTAGGAAAGGGTATTGCTGAGATATCAGCACTGACTATGTCTCAACATGGCCCATTTTACAATTATTCCCAAATTCTACTGACAACTTTGAAATACTTAATAATCTGTCTGCAATAGAGCTTGTTTCCTATTTTGCCAATAAAATCATATTATTTCTTTTGTGTTGTTCTCTTCACCTAATTATCTTTTCTCTTGTCATTTTTTAGTTGATTCTTGTCCTCTCTTAAGCTTTCCTTTTTCTTTATTATTGAAAGTATTACATATGTCCCCTTTCTTCCCCCATTGGCCCCTTCTAGTCTGCCCCTGCCCTAGGCCTTTATTAATACCCTTTCTATAATCTGAAATGATAGATCTACATATCTTTTCTAAAGCAATATATGGGTGCTTACAAGAAAGAAGAGTAGTAAGAAGGAAACTGTAGAAAGCCTCCTTTGATGGGGCACATCAATACATAAAGAAAGGAAGTTCCTCAAAAGTCCAAAGTAACAAAAGCCTTATGCCTGAGGAAGAGGTAGCAAACCCTGGATTCCCCAGAGCACAGTGAAGACCTACTATATCTGGAGGAAATCTATATATATAAAAGCCTATCAACCGTTATGATCGGACGACCGGCCCGTAGCTATGACACACTCAATGCAGGAGCTGCTCCCTGGTGGTCAGTGTGCCCCCACAGCCCACCTCCCATGGTCCCTTCCCCCATCCAGCCAGCCCAGATCAGCCCCGATGGGGACTGGGCAAGATGACCCTGATTCTCCCCGGTTGCCGGCCAGGCTGAGGGACCCCACCCATGCACGAATTCATGCGCTGGGCTTCTAGTGTAAGATAAAACCCATCCAACCCTAGAAGAGGGGCAGAAAACTGTCCTGGGCCATGACCATTAGAGATTGCCCACTGCTGGGGAAGGAGCTGAATCACAGAGAAATTACCACCCAGTGGGCATAGGGACAAAGCTTCTGCCTAAGAATAAGGCCAAAGTGGACAACAAAGAACTCTGACCACCCACCACCAAGTTAACAAGTATCAAATAACAAGCAAGCAGGGACTACTGCTGGAGAAGTACAAGAGGGGAGAGAAAGAGCTTATCTGCAATACAACTCACATAAAAGGCATAAAGCAAAGAGCTGGTGCTGGGAAAGTTGAGGGGGAGGGAACACTGACAAACTACCCCACACTGAGAATGAACAGAATAGAATAATTTAAAGTTGCTGTGAACTAAAAGTAAAAATTAAACCAACATAGTACAGAACCAGCTCAACTCCTGTCTATATTGACTCAATTCCCATGCTAACAACATAGGAGAAGGAGAATTGTGCACATTTCCAGGCATAAATACTACATACTTCTATGCAGTGTCTGTCAATCAACATAAAATTTTATGATACACACATGAGAAAAAATCAAGAAAAAAGAACATAATACCTGTGAAGACACAACATATTCAACAAATTGAGAATCAGACATGACACAGACATTGACATTAGTAGACAGGGAATTTAAATGAACACAATTAATATGTTAAGTTTTTCATTAAGAAGTTGAAGAACATAGACAAATGAGAAATTATAGCAGAGTTAGAAACTATTAGAAGATTAATATGAAAATAGGAAATTCAGATTCATTTTGATGTGTTTACATGGCATATCTCATATCTTGTTACTCTTTTCTCTGGATACTTTTACCTATCTCTGTTTTGATATTTAAAGTAAATTTCTTCTAGGCACATTTTGTTGGACCTTGATTTTTTTTTATCCAATCTGGCATTTTTAATCATTTAATTGGTATGTTTATGCCAGTTCTACTTTATGTAACTATTTATATGGTTGACTTAAAATTTATCAACTTAAAATTTTTTTGTCTATATTCCATCTTTCCTTTATTTATTTTTTCTTGTTTACTAATCTACTATTGGATTGAATAATGTTTATGGTTTACATTTTATGTCACTGTTTGGTTATTATTTATAGCCTTTCAAAAATATATATTGTTTACAATATTCAACTTAATTCATCAAGTGGAGTTGCTAGGTATGTTAATATTAAAAAAGTATACATTAGAAGAAGGAATACTACCGGTGATAGATAAAAACTTTACATAATGCTTAAAGGGGCAATTAACCAAGAAAAAATGATGATTCTAAATGTGTAGACAACTAAAATCAGAAACACAAATTCATAAAACAGTTGATTGGAACATCGGCCTGATATGCCAAGCTTTCGGTTTCAATTCTTGCTCAGGGCACATTCAAGAATCAACCAATGAATACATAAATAAGTGCAATAACAAATCAATATTCTCTCTCTCCCTCTTCCCACCTCCCTTCTCTCTCTAAAATAATCTATAAAAAATAATATAACTGTTAGAACAAATGGAAAAATCCATACCTATATTTGGAGATTTCAACACTCTTCTCTAAGTAATTGATAGAACAAGTAGACATAAAATTTAGAAGGTCTAAATTACACCATCAGAGTAACAGGATTTAAGCTGTATTTATAAAACATTTCACTCAACAACAATAGGATACATATTCTTTTCAGGTATACATGAAACTTTCACCAAGATCTACCACATTTTGAACCAAAAACAAATAGCAACCAACCTCAAGAACTAAAATAATATAAGTTATATTGAATAACCATAACAAATTTAAAATAGAACCCAAAAACACAAATTTATCTGGAAAAAAAGTGCCAAATATTTGAAAAATAAACCACATGCTTCTAAATAGCCAGGAACAAAAGAGGAACTGGCAAGGAAAAATAGAAATATTCTTAATTTAATGAATACAAAACACAACAGGCAAAATTTATGTGATGTAAGTAAAGCAGTGCTTAGAGGATATTTTATAGCAATAAGTGCTTTCATTAGGAAATAAGAAAATTCTTATATTAGAAATTAAAATTTAGCTATAAGTAAATTAGAAAACAAAAGCATATTAAGCCTATACCAAGTAAAAAGATACAATAAAGGTAATCGAAGAAAACAATGACATTGAAAATATGAGAGAAAAATGAGTGAAACTAAAATCTGGCTCTTTGATTAAATCAATGAAATTGATACATCTCTAACCAGATTGATCAAATAAATTAGAATAAAAAAGAAGACATAAATTATCAATATACTATAAGAAATGAATTTTGGAAGCCATTGCTTCAGATCCTATGGATATCAACTATAAAATGGTTATACTATGAACAATGTTATGCCTATAATATCTGACAACATAAATACAGTCAACAAATTCTTTGAGCAACTTAAACTAACAAAGCTCATAAAGCTCATTCAATGGATAGCATATATATATATAATGTTATACTGAATTATATTATAGATTAATATATAATGACATATGCATACATTACTTTTCATTATTTCACACCCTTTATTGGGGCCTCCTGTGAATGTTACCAAATAAAAATAAAAAACATATTTCCAAATAAATGTTTATGGTAGCAATTTTCATTAATGCTAAAAAGTGAAAACTGCCTCCAGCTGCTAAATAGATAAGCTGTGTAAGACCCAGAAAAAAAAGAATACTCCATAGCAATAAAAACAAATGAACTATTGATGTACTCTCAAAACAGGTAACTTGAATGATTAAGCTACATGCATGAAGTTAGTCTCAATACACACATACAAACACATGCCACATACATACACATATGTGCACAAAATCTGGGAAGTAGAATCTCTTTGGCCTAACTTTAGTCACATATTTACACTCTGTCATTGTCATGTCCTCTGATGTCAAATGGAATATAAAGGAACAAATCCTCAAGGGAACATTGAAATAGTATTATCAAAACAAGGAGAAAAAAATAATATGCATATAAAATTTGTATTTATCTATATAAATATGTATCTACATGCTTTTTCTATGTTTATTAAAAACTTGCATCCAACCAGAAAGTACACAAAAAATGCTCAAAACCTATGGAAACTGACATAATATCTCAAAGACATGTCTGATAATTAACCTCACTTGAGCCCCTTCTTGGAGATTCAGTACTTATTAACCACTTGTTTTTTGTTACAGTACTTGGACAATGAAAAAGTGCTTTGATAAACAGTGGAGTTTAATGAAAAGATGAGTTTAATATTATAACCCGTTCATAGGAGCATGAAGACATTAAGTAAATTTACATATCGACTTTTATTCGGGTATTTTCACTCTTTCAACCCTCCCACATTCCTGTAGAAATTGAGAAGAAAGGAAATAGGTGATTCACGGCACATCTCTCAGTGAGACATAAACTATAGCTCTAACGTGGTATGAAGTACTTTCTGAAACATGTGACAAATAAAATTAATGCTACATGTAGAATGCCATTTCATAAATTCTGGAGCCTGTCTGGCCTGATGCCTATAAAGAATAACAGATCACACTACAAGCTGAGTTCTTAGGGAGAAGGGATCCCAGCCCAGCTGGACCCAGAAAGAGTTTTCAGTTACTTGACACCCAATATATGGGTGCCTGGAGGAGACACATGAGAGTGCATAGAGCAGCACATTATTATTCCAGCAGGAAGCAGCCTGAGGAAGTCACTAAAAAGTCACATGAAAACAAAACTCTATTTCAAAGAAAATCACCAAAGCACTAGAATACCTTTGTATGACTTCTAAAAAAATGTAACCAGTGAATCTTGGTGAAGACAAGTGGTGTTTATTGACCAGCTGACTATTAAACAGGAGACTGGCACAATTATTTTATTGAAGTTACACTCATAAGAGCTTTGGGAGTTAGGTGATAGAATCTCATTTAATATAAGGAGAAACTAAGGCTCAATGACCTTTACCCTGTCACATGACCTTAAGGCCCGGTAAGTGAATAACCCAGGCTTGACACTGATTCTTTACTGATTCCACTCCACCAAGTTTCCATCTTCTATAGTCATTTCCCGCATATTCTTTCATTATATATCATGAAGTGCTCATACAGTATTGACTATGGCATCCCAAAGTTTATTGGTTCTCAGAGTGTGCAGACCATCTTAAAACCCCAAAATGTATTCCCATAAAACTCTTTCAGAGTAACTATTTTAATTTGTGTGATTTTTCTAAAGAACTGAATTTTTTAATATTAAATGTCCCCGAAGCCATCTCTATATAACACAAATTGAAGTAGAGACACCAATTACCTTCTGTTCTAAAAATATTTCAGCAGCCTGTTCCAAAAATCCAGATCAGCACATTCACTTTGGGGCCTTGACAACTGCAGAATGACCATCGGCCTGGCTTAAACTCTATCAAAAGTCATTGTTAGCAAAGTACTGGGAGCATAATAAGCACCCGAGAAATTCATAAAGGGCCAAAATTTAATTTTTCTCAATCCTCCTTGAAATTCAGTTGGATGCTCAGACTTCATCTTGCCTTAGCTGTGAAAAATTCACTTTTAAAGAAACATATTAGAAATTGTTTTGCTTTATGCATCTTAGCTCAGACCTATGAGGATGGATTAGAACTCAGTAGAATCACCAGGGATAGTCTACTCCCAAAAAACACAAATTTCAATTGAAATAAAAATCTTGCAAAAGTGTTATTAAAAAAAAAAACATAGAAGCAAAGCAAGGCAGGACTAAAATTTACATAAAGGGCCTCTTTACCGACAACTCCTCTGACATAATCTAGTGTGTTCTACATTGAAGGAGTCAGGACAGACAAGGAAAGACTGTAGAACTCAAATTGACACAAGAGATTAAAAATCAACTCCAAGAAATATAAGATATAAATCCTGCCTTTGGGGTATGTCTAATAATATTCATGCATGCATTGCAGCAAGGAGAAAATAAATATGAGCTGTTTTACCAAGCTAAGGAGAAGTGAAGGCTGTAATAATGAGCATTAGGGATGATGCCCATACATATCTATCACTAGGGCTTTTCATACAGATTCAGATGAGCCACATAATAGAATCAAAGAAAACAAAAGCTCTGCTGTTGCTTGTTGGCTGTGAGGTGGGAAGTTCTGATGGAGAGAAAAAACTGAAGGCATCCGAAAAACACTCCATTTAAAGAACTGAGGACACCTGGTGTGAGGGAACTGAGGCCAATTTAGCTGATTTTTTTCCTTTGATTTTTGTTGTGTGTGTTTTTTCCATTTTTAGTGAACCGTGTAAATTAAATGTGACTATACTTGCCAGTTGCATCCTCCAGGAAGGTAATTTTTTTTATTTTGAAGAACATTATAAAAATACTTGGTTACTCATCACTTAAATCATTTGAGTAATTTATACCTAGTATAAAATTTCTATCTTTTATTTATTTCACTTACAAAATGGGTTTCTCCATCTGAATACTTTTCCACCAGGAGAGTTTAACTAAAGTGTTAATTAATTTAAGGAGTTCTTAAATATCAAACATTTCCTCAGCAAAGCATAATTCCAATAATTAATATATTTAATTTAGAACTTGTTAAACAGATTTGGAAAGCGTTGTAGCCCCTCTATGTTGATTTCAGCTCTGCTTTTGATTTCAAGTCTTCTACGAATTGAACTTGTCCTATACATTTAAATAATAACTTTGTCTTAAAGATTATTTACTCTAAGCATATGAGCACATATGGAATAAATAATATGAACATACGTACATATATGTGTATATATACACATATATAATCTATATAAGACTATATATAATATATAATACATATCTATGGACAAAGTTGCTTCTGTCCTAAGGAAGCTTACTGTTGAGAATTGAGATATGTATTTAACAAGTATTAAAGGACATGCTGTTACTCATTGGAACCTCCAAAATGCTCAGGGACATATGGCAGGTGCTCCAACCTAGTCTTGCAGAGGAAGGAAGGTTCTAGATTAAGGTCATTTTTAAATTGAGGACCTAAAGAAATGGAGGCAGAGAGAGTGATGAACATATTTCAGAAGGAATAAATGTCATATTCAAGGGTAAAGAGATTCAAGAATTAAATGCATTAAATTTACTTCAAGAATTAAATGCATTTCAGAATGACTGGACAGGAGAGATCAGTCCGAAGTTTGGTGAGAGCTAAGGCTGGGAGGTTGAGAAGGAAGCAGAGTATGGGCCATATATTATATATGTGGACTTTATTTGGAAAAGGAAACCCTAAAATAAGGAAGCACTAATATTAAAAATAGTATTTTTGAAAAATTACTCTAGTTACAATGAGGAGATTGGGTGTCCAGAGCAGTGATAAAAAGAGGAGAGACAGCAATATTTACAGGAGAACTAGTTAGCAAGTTGTTGCTCTAGTGGACAATAGTGATATTATATATTACTAGAGGCCCAGTGCACGAAATTCGTGCACTTGGTGGGGGGTCCCTCAGCCTGGCCTGTGCTCTCTTGCAGTCCGGGAGCCCTTGGGAGCTGTCAGTCGGACATCCTTAGCACTGCTCTGGAGGTGGGAGAGGCTCCCACCACCGCTGCACTTGCCAGCCGGGAGCCCAGCTTCTGGTTGAGCAGCGCTCCCCCTGTGGGAGTACACAGACCACCAAGGGGCAGCTCCTTCATTGAGCATCTGCCCCCTGGTGGTCAGTGTGCATCATAGCAACTGGTCATTCCACTGTTCAGTCAATTTGAATATTAGCCTTTTATTATATAGGATGGAGTAAGACTCAATGTAGAATGTATGATACATTTGGGAAATAGAAAAGGCATGAGTAAAGTAAGGTAAATATCAAGTGTGCCTGGCAGGTGCTAGGCTTGTGTGTGTGCCTGTCTGTTACTCAGCCTAATGCAGGCAAGTAGATGAATATTTAAATTATAATGATTTGGAGAGATAATGATTTAGCAGCTGTCTCTTGATACAAATCAGTTTGTAACTTCAAGAAGCAATCACACTTATTTCTTTTAGTTATCTCTTTTTTTAGGGGGTAGTTTTTCTTAATTACATTCATATCTTCATATCATAGCTTGACATCACTTTTAGAGTCCAGAGTAGGAGGGCCCATCTCCTTTTACACAAAGGCTGCCCAGGTTGAAAGGGTTTTCCTATTCTACTGTCTTCCAAGTATGTGAGGTTGCAATGCAGCAACCATCTATTTCTGGTTTCCACCAAAATGTACCAAGCTGACCCATGCAAAAACCAAGCTCTGGCATTTTTCTCCTCCCATAGTTGACCCCCATGTGGACATAGGTATAAGCTGAGGGAGGTATAGTTGTGCTTTGGTAGTGGGGATCTTGGCTATTACTCACACAGCTAGCTTTTGTGTGTTCATTGGTGCTGTTTTTGCTTGGTTCTGATGCACCTCTTCCATCATATGATGGATTGCTTCTGAGCTCCCCTGATCTTTGTGTATCTGACAGAACCCAAATCATAATGGGAAGTTCCAGATAAGTGGTCATTTGGTTTTGCATGGTCAAGCATTCTCCCCCTACCAGGGCCCAATAGCATTCTGGGAGCTGTTCTATAAAAGAGTTCTCATTTGCTGCTGCAGGTGGCATGGCCCTGCTCCAGAATCTGAGCCCTGCAGTTCTACCACTGGGGCTTCCTACAAGCTCCGCATGACATTTCGTCCCCTCACTAATAGTTCTAAAACCGTAGGTTATTCCAAACTGTATGGTCCAAGCATCAAGGCTGTTTGCACCACAGCAAATATGTATATCAGAGCTTGCACCATTTGAACATGGCAGGCTTTCATTTCTCCCAGGATAGGGGTCAGATCGATTTCCCAGCTGGAGAATACCACCTTCAGAATATCATTAAACATTAATTGTTCAGAACCTGTAGGATGTAATGTTTCATCTTTTACTTTGGAGACAATTTCCTGTTATACCTCTATTAACAGAACCCTAAGATGTTTACTGATTATCAAGCTCCTGACTTTGTATAGGGCTTACCTCCCATACTCAGCAGCATGTATGTCTTATCAAGGCTTCCATCTTACAAACTATTTGATTTAGCCTGATGTCCTGGATCAATATGATGCTCTCTTGAATGTCCATTTTGTCCAGACTAGATAGAGGATAGTAGAGTTAATATATCTTTGGAGAAAAATTGTAAGTACATACTGTCTTCTCCATATGAATACTAGCTATCTCTGATCTGCCTTTCTTATGAAAATAGAAAAGTGTGGTTTCACAACTTTGCTGCAAAATCACTCTTTCCTATGTAATCACATAATCATTCATCTTTGATCAACCAATCACCCTGAGAATCCTATCCCACATCGCACCCACAGGTCACAGGATCCCACCAGCACAGCCTGGTTAATTATGTCACTTCCTTAGGGTTTAGTCTCTCCCTTCTTAGCCCTGCATGTGCCCAGCTGGATTAACCATGGATTTAACAAGGGCATATCCTGAGGGTAACATATTATGTGGTAGGCTGGGGTAAGGCTTTTGAATTGTCTTCAAGGCTAAAAGGTAGTGCTAACTGGAAGGGATAGGCCATTTCTGTAGTGCCAGACATTACAGAGAGAGCAGGTGATTTAAAACTGTGGGGGCATCCACCTAAATAGCCCTATTCATATTCACTTTCTAATTAGGGCTCTGCTCTTGGCATAACAGATAACTTAGTTTGGGCATTTATTATACTTCAGAATGCAGCTACTCTATTAAGTTCTAGGCCTGGTCCTTGTGCTTCTCTGTTTGCCCTGTAGGAGGTGAGAACTTTTCTAAGATTTCGGGAAGGCCCTCTGACTTTCACACTCAACTTTTAATTGCTCCTGAATCCCTGGGGTCTTTTGTCGTCTTTATCTAGGTATCAATGGCACTTAGCAATAGCCTTCCAAACCAACTGTCTTTATAGTTACTCTTTTGCTTATACATTTCAATCTGACAAATTCTAACAGTCAATGCATTCCCTTCCACATGCACACTATCCCAACTCACCATCAGTGAGAGTTGTTTTTTTTTTAAGTCCTCTCTCAAGGATATTTTCCCATTGATTTTTAAAGAGAGGGGAATACTATCTCAACTCACCATCGGTGAGAGTTGTTGGTTTTTTTTTAAGTCCTCACTCAAGGATATTTTCCCATTGATTTTTAAAGAGAGTGGAAGGGTGGGGAGAGACAGAGAGAGAAACATTGATGTGAGAGAGACACATTGATTGTTTGCCTCCCGAACCCATCCCAACCAGGGCCAGTGATTGAGCCTGCAACCAAGGTACATACCCTTGACCAGAATAGAACCTGGCACCCTTCAGTCCATGGGCTGATGCTCTCTCAATTGAGCCAAAATGGCTAGGGCTCAGTGAGAGTTTTAACAATTAAACTCCATCCTTGTGCCAGGGGATGTCATCTGAGTTCAAACTACTACTAGGGACTGGGGCACAAGGTAATTCAGCTCCATAGCCCAATTTTATCACTTCCTTTCTTGAACCACTTCTGGCATGATCTATTTCAGGTTACATTCTCTAGAAGCAGAAGCTGAGGTGGAATATGGCATGTAAGATGTTTATAAGGAATCAACACTTGTGGAAGGGAAAGAAGAGAAAACAAGAGTAGGCAGAGGAAAAAGTCTAATTTGTTGTTAGACTACAAAAGCCTCAGTTTACTCCACAGGGACTACTGGAGCGTAAATGGCCCATCAGAGGTGTCCTGTGTTGAGCCAAAATACCTGGCTCTTTAAACCCCTCCCTGCATTAGTCATTGGATATGGGCCACTTGGGTAGGACATGCTCTTGGGCCAGGTGGCTCTCTCCAGCTGAGGCAAAGAACTGGCATCTGGAGATTTTCTGTTGACATCAGGCACAAAGCACCCTTCCTTGAAGGGGGATTTGGACAGTGCCAATTGGTGCCCACCACATTCCTCTTCATTGCTCCTCTCTAAGAAAGCATTTTCATGCATTTGGGAATGAGCAGTCGGAATTACAGAAAGTTAAGAGATCTTTAAATTCATCTGAGGAGCCCATAGAGTTCCTCTAACTTCACTGGCTCTGAGTACCTGTGGGATTTCAATGGGGAGGTTGGATTTTGATGAAGCTCATCTTTTGGCTTGGACCAATATCAGCCATCTCCATCTAGCAGCTAACTCAGTGTCATCTTGGCTCTCTCTGTTATACAGTCTACCTCCTACCATCCATCTGTCCCTGTGCCTGCTGTTTTACTCAAGCCTCCAGGTGCCACTTGGCTCAACACTTTGCTTTATTGCATCTATTACCTAGAAAGTCCCTGGAACTCATGCTGGCTCTCAAATTTGCTGGCTTTTGAAATTCAATTTCATGGAGGCTTCCTCATTTAGTAGCTGTGGCAGAGGGCACTACTGTTTGCTCACTAAATATTCTCATTAATCCACTATAATTCCCAACTTTGCAGGTAGATTGGGCTCTGTGACTAGTTTTGTCCAATAAAATATAAGCAGAAAATATATGATTAACCTCTAAAATGAGGCAGTGAGAAGTCCATACAGAATTCTCTAGAATCTCTCTTTTCCTTCCAAGGTAATTCAAGTTGCTGTATGTTCCCAGTGGTGGAGTCTCCACCCGTCATTTCTGGGTGACTGCATGGCTTCAACACACTAATGCAGCAAATAAAACATCCATAAAAAGTAAACCACTGAACCATGGCGAGTGCTTCTGAATGTAGCTTTCACTGTCCTGAGTTAGTGCATCATGCCACAAGGAAAGTGAGATTGGGCCGGGAGAACTAACTACCTCCTTTGCCAACCGTGCCAGTATGGCCATGCCTCGATTGGTTGATGAGAGGATTATTTTGGGAATAAGGCAGTTCACACTCCATCTCCTTCTGACTGGGAAATGGGGAAAGCGCCTGCCTTCAGTATATTTAAGACTCACATCTCTGAATCCTGGTTCTGTCCTAGAGAGTGAAAATCAGTGCCAAACAAGTTGGCACTGATAAAGTGCTTTGAATCAGTCCTCCTGCATAGTAAGAGCGGTGTTAACTCACAGTCTCTAGAATCTAACTCCATCAGAGGAGAGATTTTTGTCCATTTTATTTGATGCTTACACTTCAGCACCTGGGATCCTGCCTAGAACATAATATGTATTCAATCAATCTGTGTTAAATGAATGATGAATGAATAAATGTAAGTACTCGGTTTCCCTCCTACGTCTCTGGGTCTCTATCTTTGCTTCTTCCAACATATACTTCTCCAGGCCCAGAATGAAGTATGTACTACTTCCCTTTGAATTTCTTCACTCATACATGCCTTCTTGCCAATGGTATATTGCTATGTATTATTGCCACTAATATCTTCTATACTTTATGGAAGAAATGTTCATTATCATCAACCCTGCTGTCCTCATTGAAGAATATTCCCTACCTCTGAGTTTCAACCTCACACAAAGATGGAAGGCAACAAGAATACAATGATGCAATGAGAAATCCAATATTAGTGAAGACAGTTTCCCCATTACACGCCCTTTAACTTTTACAGCACGAAGTTAGTCATATTTATCTTCTGCACTCTTCTTATAATGGAAATCTTGTAAATAATGTTTACATTATTAGGATTTTATTAAAACATTTACTATAGAACCAAGTGTCTATGGACTATGATTGCACGTATTCACCTGTATGGCTCTGTTTTACTTTCACTGTTAAATTTCCTTGCATTTTCTACCTTCAGCATTTTTTAAGGACACTATCAAAACTGCAGATTCTCCTTTGTTTCCACATACTCTCCTAGAAAAATTCATGTCTCCTTGCTTTCGTCTTTAATCTACTAGTACACTGGTCACTTCCTAGGTGAGATCGGCACCTGTTTTCAAGGACTTCCCAGCACTCATCCCCTGAGGGTGGTCCACGATTGTTTAGATCCCCTGTCTTTTTGTTTCATGATTTCATCCCTGCTTTTTCTGGAGCACACCCTCAAATAAGTTCCTAAGTAAAAATGTGAGAGTGAGAAATTGTCAGGGTAGTATCCTCGTGAGTGAGTTTGGAATTGTAAGTTAAAAACCCTGTTGTCTCATGACATGAAAGGTGTTGTCCCTTTACTTTCAGTTTCGTTTGAAATTTTTTTATTCTGGTCTGACTTTCTATTCCTTTGAGGTGAGTTTATGATCTGTTTCCTGTTCACGTGCTTTCTGGTAATTTATTTATGTGTGTTAAAAAATTTCAAAATGCTATGTTTAGATGTAGATAATTCTTTTGTTTTGCTTTATTTTCTGAATACTAAATGGGTCTTTCCTGCCTTAAGACAATTTTCTTCTTCATTTTTGAGAACTTCTCTTTTGTTGTTTTGTAATAATTTCCTTTAGTCTACCTTATCTATTATCCTTTTCTGTTTTTCCTACTAATGAAATGATGGATCTAGATTGATCTTCTTTTGTCTTTTAACTTTTCTTTTAGATTTTTTCTTATGTTTATGTTCTCATTTCTAGATTACCTGAATTTGTGCCATAATCATTATATAGCAAGTGCATTTTTTTCAACAGTTGGATTATTCTAATTTTTCATGCCATTTTCATTTTATAGATGATTTTTATTATTGAATTTTTGAAGATGTTAATAGATTTTGGAATAAAATTTTTTTAACTTGATTCAATTTAATTCCCTTTTTTACCTTGCCCCTGGGACGAGTTCTTCTTTTTACTTTTCTTGGCCTTTTTTTTTCCCTCAGGTCCCATCCTTTGCTCCAATATCTGGAGAAAATTTGTAGATTAGTCATGATTACAAATAAAGCAAGAAGCAAGCTGAGTGGGAGGCTCTGTGTATATGGGGGACGCTGCTTGACTAGCAGGCCCATTTTGGGGCAGGTAGCTACAGCAGCACCATATCATTTTAATGCCCTTGACTCTTGGGTAGTTAATTTTTAATTACTTATAGCATATCCTATATACAAAATATTTTTCATAGTGTAAAAATATTTATTAGTTATAGTAAAAAAAAAGCATTGATGTCAACATCAATGGGATTTTTATCATTTGAAGCCCCCAGTGTGATGATTATAATATCACAACCCATGCTGCTCTCCAGAGGTTGCGAAGGGTTTCACAATATGTATGCATATCCTTAAATAATGTTTTTTTCTGTTTTGTTTTTTGTTTTACGTATTTGTAAGCTTCTTGTACGTGGAGGCATATTGTGTCTTCTGTGACTTGCTTTTCATAGTACATACTTTTTTATTTGACATATATTTTATATGATATATGTAACTGTAGAGTGTATATGTTTATTGCTTCTGTCAGGCATCAGGGGATAGGAACTGTCAATCACTTTTAATAACATTCCTGCCCTAAGAGTTTCAGATTTCAGAAAAAAAAAAGGAAAACCTATGGGAGGACTGGCTTATTATTTGATATTTTCAAGGTATACTATTTTACCTCATCTAAGAAAGCTCCAGCAAGCACCATTCTGTCTTCTTCAGTGGGTAGATTTCCTTTTCTCAAAATCCATTCATGGACAGTACATTGTCTTTGGTTCTTGGCAGCAGGTAGAATCCCAAGTACTGCTCTCTACTGAGCTGGGGCCCTACCCTTTGTTTCTAGCACCCCAAGCTTGGACCAGCAGATACTCTCAGGACAGAGCTCAGATTCAGAACCAGCTCATCCCTTAGCATAATTACTCTCCTCCACCTGGTGCAGTGAATTATCCTTACTTTTATTGCCACCTCCGCTCTTCATGTAAAATGTTTTTGTAAACATGGTTTGTTGAATGTTTTTTTGGTGTGTAATTCTGAGACACTGTGTATTGTTAGACGGACATGTTGCCAGAAAAGGGATTCTTTGCTATTTTATTTATTATTATTTCTTTTTGATTTGGCAAAGGCTGGGCTGTTGTATATTGGAAAGTGGTATTATGGAAGGAATGTTATTGAAACAAGTGTGTGGAGGTGTTAACATTGTGTGTGTGTGTATTTTCAGTGAACTCTCCCATTTTCCGTCCCATGCCTCTCTACTGTCCTCTCTTGTACTGAACGTCTTAGGCTCTGGGCCTTTCTGGGATGTATCTATGAACATCCCAGAACATAAATGGACCCTATTCTACCTTTATGATGTAACTAGAATTTTTCTCTATCTGTTTCATCATTCTTCCACTCACTTCTTATTTCCAAAAGTTTGTTAAAATGTATTTTCTTTTAAAAACTCATCTCCTGTTCTTTTAATTGGAGTATATCTGTTGTTTTTACAGAGATCTCTTGTTTATCATTAAATGGTATCTCTGAAAGTTAGAGCATAAAATATAGTCGTCTGGATTCTTGTACTTAAATAATCCCCTAGTCCTTTATTCTTGTTAGACACTTTAATACCTCTAACTTAAATTATATTATGTAATTATCATAACCACCTTGGGCAGAACGTTATCAATGCTGTTATTTGTCAAAGAACTTCCAAATTGGAATTACATAATTAAATAGAAATTGATTTCCTAAAGTTGTTTGTTTCATATCTATAAAGAACTTCATAATTACATAATTAGATAGAAATTGATTTCCTAAAGTTGTTTGTTTCATATCTGTGTATGGGCGAGAGAAAAAAGAAAACTGGTTTACTTCTCAGTTAGATGAAAAGAGTACTTGAGCCCAAACCTAACTGTCATATAGCGTATAGTAACAGGAGCATCCAAAGTCGAGGTCAGCAAAACTGGGCCCGAGGCACAGAGCTGTGTAGTTCAAAGAACACAGGCTTCAGTGTACATCCTGGAGCAATCACAAACAGTGAGTCAAAACTGAGGCATACTATTCAATTTACCAGATGATTAATATCAGTATCTTAAGTATACAATGAAACCCTATATGGGTGTTGATTATAAATTTAATTTCAGATACACTTCAGAATTTAATATTCTGAAGTAAAACAATTAATGCATTGCTTGGCACATAATAGATGTTGAAATGTTTGTCTTTCACATTTCCTGTCCTGCCTTCCTCCTCTTCCTTAGAACAATGTCTGCTACAAAACACAAATGTTGGCTAATTGGACTCTTGGTAAAGTCCACTTCAAGAAACCAATTTTGTCCACCCTTCCAGCCCAGGCTTTTTTCCCCCTTATCAAGGCTTCCCCTCTTGTAATTAGCTCAGCAAGTGCTATTAACGGGGTGGAGATGAGAAGCTGAGTCTCTATGGTAGGGACTCTGTAAATAATTTTATTTCTTCAAATGAGTCAGACTTTTGGTTGATGCATTGCTTAAACTGTCAAAAATCAATTCAGAAGTTAAATATCATTTATGGTCATTTCAGATGACCTTTAGGTTTTGGAAAGCATGTTTGATAATTACTCACCTACCAGCTTGCTAATGTCTACTGATTTTACCCTTTTGCATTATGCATTCATTTTGAAGGTTTTATATAAAAGCAATTTACCCCTTAGGCATTGGAAGGGTTTTTAAAACACAGCCGGAAGCTCTATTCAACTATCTGACTCCCTCCCTCACCGCAATCTCTGAGATTCTTGCAGAAACCTGCCTTTGATAGTTCTCATATTTATACAACACTCTGGATGTGATTGATTTCTCATCCTTCCCAGGGACTTACAAATAGACAATCAAAGCTTCATCATCAGTGGGGCTGATGCATTCACTGAGATAAGAATAGGAAAACAAGTGTACTCTAGGAAATTATCATCAAGGCCGCTATGAAGCTAATTTTGAGCTAGATTTTCCTATCAGGAGGTTTAAATTTGTAGAAAAAAGAGGTAAGTATATGGACTCTTATTTCTTTTTCAATTTGATTCAAAACTATCATTATTAGAGCCCCACTGCCATGTTTAAAACATGCTGTTAGGTATAAGCATTAGTGTATACAATATACCTTTGACATCATCTCACGCTCAAATATATATAATGTAATAATGATGTGCTATAAAAATATTTAAATACCATTAGCATAGACATGATAGGTTAGGATGGGCTTTAAGCAAGTGGTCGGTTTTCAATGATGGGTAGGATTTGGACAAGCAGAAATACTAAGAGGGACACATTCCCAGCACAGAAAACAGTAATGTAGGGTGTGTATGTGTGGATGTCGATGGGTTTTCACTCTATAGTAGTCCTTACCCTTGGTTGCATAGGTATCAATACCTGTGCTTAAAGAACAAACATTGTATTCTGAAGATATAATTACGGCACGTAAAATGTCGGGCGGGGGAGGGGGGGCGGGGACTGGAATCGGGTGCCTGAATACTATGAAGCTTCCTGGACTGCCTCCTATTTCTGATTCTCTGGAGTTTGCTTCATTGCATGTTTTCCTGTCTATGTGGCTTCCCAGAGCTCTGGGATTTATTTAGGCTCCATTAAAAGAATAATCAAACTTGGGCTGGAATCTCTTGGCCTCACTTCAAAATTCCCCAGGGAAAATAGTTATTGGTCCATTTTGTTTAAGTTTTCATCTAGGGTTCAAGCAATTTCCCTAAAGCATTAAGATCACACTGAGGAGAGATGGTCTCCTGAGTCCTGTTGGGGCAACCAGTTGAACAGGGTAGGATAAAAGTCTCAAGTTCCTATTAAAAAAGAGAGAGATCTAGAATAACCACCCTGCAAGTACTCATTGGGGTGGTGAATATTTGAACATCTGACATTTCGATGTCATCAAGTATGAATATAAAATTATAAAAGGTAATAAAACTAGGAAAGTTAATTGGGCTGATGTCGTGAGAACTTTTAATGAAATTCCAAGGAATTAGAATGGAATGATTAACACAAGAAGGAGACACTAAAAATATTTAAATAGGGAGATTCATGTGAAAGCAAAATACAGACACAGGGACTACCTAGAAAGAGACTGCATTGTATTAGATGAGAAGTGATGGTTTAGAGCTGTGGGGTAAGACTGGAAAGGAGATTTCTGATGTGAAGTCGAGGCAACTGGTTTGATGTCTGATTTTATATAGGAGAAATAGAGAAATGGGATGAGAGATTGTGAACAAATACGTCTTCAATACCTTGCTCATGTTTATGCTGTATTAACACAGCTTAGAGTGATTTAAAAAGTGAAAATGTCTAGCATCGTCTTTCATTGGTATGTCCACATGCTCAGACTTGTGAGGGTGCACTGAGCAAAGGCCAAACGAATGGGTGTGTGACTTTCATTCTCATAGAACAAAACCTATGGCAGGAATTCTCCAGAGGGGAAAGCGATACTACACAATGGGTTATCCTCTGCAATCGATAGCTATTAAATGAAGAGGGGACTTTGTAGACAAATTAATTTGAAAAATGCTGAGTTAAACAATTTTATAGACGTTTCTTATTACCAAGGCAACTCTGGACCTTTAATATATTAATGTTTTGTGTATCTTTAAAAGCAGCAGTACAGTATACAGACTCTCCCATATTATCACAAAACTACTTTTTTTACAGGGAAACCTCCATGGATTAATATTGCTTGAAATGCAGTGTGAAATTCTGTTAGCTGTAGAGCTTTCTTAGGATAAAAAATGCTCTATTTCCATGGTGAATATCATTAGGATATTTTATCTTAAAGTGATTCAACTTGAATCAGAAGATACACTTTGTACTGTGGTAAAGTGGCTGGAAATGATTAAAACAATGGACATGGTTGTCATCTGCTTTCAAAGTTATGGTCATCTTTCTGAGTGTATGCTGAGTGAGGACCAGGAGAATGGGTTTGTGACCTTTGCCTCCATAATAGAAATAAATATATGCCATGATTTCTCCAGAGGAGAAAATTATACTACTTAATGGATTTTAAAGACTTGGTAGGTCTGTGTCTAACAGAGAAAAGTGCCACCTACACTGACACTGAGGCCAGGGAAATATAATTCAGAGTAACATATGATGAGAGACCTAGAGGACAGTGAGCAAAAATAGTCCTGGGCTGTAATAGCCTAATGTGCTGCTATATTATGTAGAGGACCAGTTTTAGAAAAATGACGTTGAAAAGTGAAAGTGGATGTTGATCTGTGGACATTTAACTTTGGTCAACTCTTCCTTTTAGAAACAATTATCCTATATAATATCCTATATAATATATAATGGTGAAAGTGTAATATGCAAATCAACTGATCGGCGGAATGACCGGTCGGTGGGAGGGGCCGGTGAGCAGGTGGCGCCAGGCCGGCCAAGGCAGGTGCCAGTGGGCAGAGGGAGGGGATAGCAATGGGGTGGAGGGGAGTGGCAGCAATCAGTGGCAGGGTGATGGGGGCAGGTGCCGTCCCCTGATGGCCCGCCCAGTTGCCTCCTGCAGAGCGAGGCCATGGGCTGCAGCGGCAGGGCGATTCAGGGCGGGGCTAGCTTCTTGCCATCCCCAGATAGGCCCGCCAGCCAGGGTTGCCTTCTGCAGAGGGAGGACACTGGCAGTGGAGGCAGGGTGATACAGGGCAGGGCGATTCAGGGCAGGGTGGGCTGCTCACCACCCACACTGTCTCCCGATCAGCTTGCTGGTCACTTCCCACAGAGGGAGGCATAACTGTGGGAAGCCATCAGTTGGACATCCCCTGAGGGCTCCAAGACTGTGAGAGGGCGCAGGCTGGCCTGAAGGACCCCCTGAGTGCATGAATTTTTGTGCACCAGGCCTCTAGTAATAATAATAAAAACTTTCAAAGGAGAGGGTATTTATTTTTAAAATATGCATTCTTTTGTTTTTATATAACAATAAATCTGAACATTCTGAAGCACCCTTTGTCCAAGTGTGTTCCTTAATTGACCTATATCATTATTATTTAGGAGGGCTACACTGGAGACCTGCTGAATCAGAATATCTAAAGATATAGCCTGAAAATCTGCAATTAAATAAATACCCAGTTGAGCTAATGAACATGGCATTTGGAGAAACACTGCAGTAGGTTTTCCTGGTCCAAAGAATGGGTAATTGGCACTATCATTTTTAAAAATGTCCAAAAGTACAGGCCAACCAAAGACACAATTATACATCATTCAATTGACGACAGAGCTTTTAGTGTGATGACTTCAAAGATGTATAAGGTATTGTTCCTGCTCTGAAAAGAATCTACATGACTCTGATATTAAGCCAATAAATAAAAAGAAAATCCTTGGTATACTGTGAAAGTCACAGAAATATAATTTGGCATTTCTAGAGTTCCATTCCTACAGGTAAAAGTTTTTTTATAAATATAGCTCTCAAAAGTGGTTTAGAATTAGTTTATCTACTGAGGAGATGGGTATAAATGATCATACTTTCATATACAACGTATTTTTAATATGTAATTCCTCCCAAGCCTTCTGAAGAAATGTCTGTCAAATTGAATGGTTGATGCACGTTGAACACTTAGCTCCAAAAAAAAAGATGACAATTTTTCATTAGTTTAAGATTTCTATGCCAAAGTATCTGTCACAATAATAATAAAATCTGACAGTATGGATCATGCAGCAGCGGTAATGTGTTCTTTGGAAGATATAAATGACAATTTGTTCAAATCAGAAATTTAAAAAAAATCAAAAAGCACAGGAGCACCAAAACTTCATATTTTACCATTTCGGAATCATTCATTTAACAATATTTACGTCATGTCAGCCATATTCTTGACTACTTTGTATTTAAGAATGAATTATGAATTGCTATTATATATGTAGTCATTAACAATTTCAAAAAATGGTCATGTGCCAATCAGTTCATATGTATCTAAAAAGAGAGATGTTTTTAGGTATAAATTCTAACATAATTACTCTGTGCTATAGCTGAATTCTCTGTGCTTTTTCCCCCCTTTTTGGTAGCTGTAGCACTTGAAATTTCAATCTATTCTATACAAGGGGACTATAAAATATTCATATACCTTAACCTCAAACAAAGAAGAAGGAAAACCTTCTCAGAAAAATATATGGAGAATTAATGTGGTATAGCTACTAACTTTCCACAGTGCACCAAAAGCCTTGTTTTTGCAATTGTGCCCCAACCTGACTGCATCTCTCAAGCAAAGGGACATGTTTTATTCATCATTGTCATCCTCATGTTGTATACTGCATTATAGCAGGTGCTTAATAAATGTGAGCTGAACACAACTGAAAAGTCAGTACAATAAGTTTGCTACAGATTATTAAACTGCATAAGTGCTATAAGTGAATCATACAGATATTTAGAGAAATTATAATCCCAAATACTTCAGTGTCTACATTCAGGGGGAAAAAAAAAGTCTAATTATTTTCTAAATATTCTATATCTTCTTTATATTGATGCTCCTGAATATTCCAACTAACTCTATATTTCATTGGAAATAACTAGGGTAAAATTTGGCCTTTTCTGGTGCTACTTAATGCTAAGAGATAATAATTTATCTTGAAAGAATTAACACAGCTTCTAAAGTGCCTTCTATATTCTAAAGAAGAAGCTTATGTTGTGGGAGTTTAGCTTCTTAAGACTTAATTTTCCACACATGGAATGCTTATTTTAGTTCTTTACCTAAAAAGACCTTTAGGAGAGTCATCATTTTTGTTCTCTAAGCCACATTTCGTTGTCAAATCATATTTTACATGAATACTGCTGACACTTCAAGTTGCACCCTCAGGGAAAGAATCTCATCCCATCTCCAGTCCAAGGAGGATTAATCACAGATAAGTATAATGTGAAGCTATAGCATTCTATAACATCACTAACACATCATTACGTAAATAGAGTGCCAAGAACTTTCAGAAATAGAGAAGCTCTCATATTAAAGCTTACTTTAGAAAGAAAAACTTCCTCTAGAGAAAAAGTCTCTAGGAAAACTTTTTGGGGTGTACATAGTCAAACACCTTCCACAAAACACTGCATCATGTCTGAGAGGAAGCTAACATACCCATCCTCGATTTTTTTTGATCAATGTGTCTCCTAGGCTTCAGTTCTCCTATTCTTTCATTTTCTAAGATCTGTAAGTATTTACCTCTGTTAACATATAGGCCTTAAGGGAGGTAAAATAAATTTACCAAAGCTCTAAAATAAACCTTGATTAATAACTATTTTCAAAACATTCATGACACAAAGTGGCATCCCACCAGCAAACAGCTCATAAATACCTTCAGAGTCCATTATGTGGACAATTATAATATATATAAACATATATATACTAGAGGCCTGGTACATGAAATTCGTGCATGGGGGGGGGGTCCCCTCAGCCCAGCCTGCACCCTCTCCAATCCGAGACCCCTTGGGGGATGTCCAACTGCCGGTAAACTGGAAGTCATACATCCCTCTCACAATCCAGGACTGCTGGCTCCTAACTGTTCACCTGACTGCCTTCCTGATAGCCCCTAACTGCCCCCCCGCCCTGCCAGCCTGATCACTCCTAACCACCTCGGCCTGCCAGCCTAATCGCCCCTAATTGCCCCCCCTGCTGGCCTGGTTGCCCCCAACTGCCCCTCTGCTGGCCTGGTCACCCTACGCATCCTGCTGTTCAGTCATTTGGTCGACCCTCACTAACCCCCCTGCTGACCTGGTCGCCCCACGATGCAGCCTACTGTTCAGACATCCATCTGGTTGGTTTGGTTGTGACGACCCCTGGCTTTTTATATATTAGGAGATATATATATATATATAAATTCTCACCCAAGGATATTTTTCCATTGATTTTTAGAGAGAGTGGAAGAGAGAGGGAAAGACAGAGAGAAACACCAATGTGAGAGAAACACATCGACTGGTTGCCTCCTGCATGTGCCCTGACTAGGGCCTGGCATGGGAGGAGCCTGCAAACAAGGTACATGCCCTTGACTGGAATCAAACCTGGGACCCTTCAGTTCACAGGCCCAACTGAACCAAACCAGCTAGGGCGACAGCTACATATTAAATAACAAGAAAAAAGCAGACTTATTCTGTGTAGGTGTGCATGTATGTATATCTGTCTGTGTGAAAACCATGTATGTATGCATGCATGTGCAATCTGCAGCTTTCAAGGCCTGTTTAAGAAGGATTCACAGTGCAGAAATTGGCGTTTAGGTTTAATCTGAAAAAAATAGGGATAAATATTGGGAGTGAGCACTCTATCACTTCTCCTTTTCTTTCGCTTGGCTAGTCTTTTATAATAAACAATTATAAAAATAGGCAAAAACATTTTTTTCCAGTAAGGATGCACTGGCTAATGTTCTAGTAATAAACAACACCAAAATCACAGTGACTTATATTAAGAAAAGTAGCTACCTTGCTTGTCCTGCATGTCCATTGCACATCAGCAGGGGGAGACTTGCTCAGCTTGCTACTTCGAATCACAGCAGCTGCCATTTTGAATATCGCTGCACAAAGTGCTAGAGAGAATGAAGATAGCTCCACCTAGACTTTCTCTATAAGTTAAAATCTCCACACGAGAGCGGCATAAGGTATTTCCATTCTTAATTTATGGCCTAGAATTCGTCTCTTTGTCTCACCCACCCTAAAGAGGGTCAGCAAATACAGTCCTACAAGATGAGTAGAAGGAGAGAAGATCCAGATGTGGGTATTTAGCACAGGCGGTCCCCTCTCTTATGGACTCCTATCGTATGAACAGGTCCTTGCACCAGTGCAGACATACAGACAGGATGAATGAGGTATCCCACCAACTAAGGTGGCAAGTCTGGGCAACATGGCTGGCATTTTCTTTGGAGGAGAATACCCAATTACCTCTGTCTCTTTCTTTGTCCAGAACTGTGGACCACTTATTATCCTGAGTCATCTTATTGTACAGCCTGAAAAATTGCCTGGCTCATCCCTGAGATTAGGAGCTCCCTGAGATCAGGAGCTACCATTTCTCATTACTTTCAGCACAGAGACTGGCATATTATAGGTACTCAATAAATTTAATAAGTAAATGCAAAGCTCTCAGAATGCCTGAAATCTTTTAATCAGAGGGCTGAACGAGATTCATACTCTATTTTGATTATTTCTTATGAATAAAGCTAAACTTTGGGTCTTTATAACATGGCTTTATTCAGTTTAGGTATGGAATCAACCGTTTCTATAAGATAGTCGGTATTTGTAATACTCAGGTTGTATTAGCCTCATATATGATGTCACAGAGAGATATTTTTTGCAACTGCTGTATTTTAGAAGCCAATGTCTAGAAACAAGCACTGGTTGAAAGCCAGAATTCAGTGTCAAAGACAATCTAAATAATGAAGCCTAGAGGCTTAGAGATTTCCAAAGATCATTTAAGTTATATCACAGAAACATATACATTTACAATTGAATATGATTGATTTTTTCAGGTGCATGTTTTCCTTTCTGCTCCCTTTACTTGGTATTTGTACTAAATGACAGACCTGCCCCCCCATATGGGTGAAGTACTGATCTGTAAATTCAGATTGAGAACTATGTCCTACCTTATCCACAGAGAAAGGTCTAGACGTAATTGCCTATTTAAAAATTCCAGCTTCATAACCAGGAAATCTTACTTAACATATTATTTTTAAAAACAACTTTGGGCTTCTGCTACAGGGCCAATTTTAAGTAGGTTAAGCCAGTTAAGAGTTTACCCATTTCAGAAATGATGTTACTAAAGCTACTGGAGCTTGATCCTACTCAAACTTTGAATAATCTTGACTTTTGAATTTTATTTCTCATAATGATCTTTATATCAATCCTTTAGATGGCAAATAGGCCCAGAGATAATAAAAATCTAAATATTTGTAAGAATTAGCCACAAGAAAGTGTGGTGACTAGGGTAATTTATGACTGTGTATCACAGCTTAATTAAATCTACTTGGCTTAAACTATCCCCCATCCCACACCCTGCAAAAAATAATAGTAGGGAGGAGAGTCAGGGGGAGGGGAAGGCTCTCATAAATGCTGAGTCTGGATGTTGGGCAGACTTCATGCAAGGCTTGATTTAACATCTAATATGGTAACACCAAAGAACTATATTTTTTCCTTGTAATCACTCCCCTGGCCCATCCAATTCCCTACCCATGTAACTGTATCATTTAATTATTACTGTTTAATAAACCACCCCCAAAATAAGTGGCTTAAAAAACAAGGATTTGTTATTTCTCACAGTAATGTTGGATGGCTGTGGTTCCTCCATGGCACTCACTCATGTAACTTCATTACGTGAGGATCAGCTGAGTTGGAAAGGCATGACTCAGATCTGACCTTTGAAGTTGGCTCTGGCCTTGGACACGATGGATCTCTTTCTGGTGGAATAGCACCATCCAGTGGACTAAACTGGTTTCCTCACAAGGTAGTCTCAGGGCAGGGTTCCAAAAGAGCAAAAATGAAAGCTGCAAATGCTCTGTCTCAGAATTGCTCCATGTCATTTCTTTCATCTTCTACCATCCAAAACCAAGTTAGAAAACCAGCCTAGATTCAAGAATGGGGAAGATCATTCATCTCTTGAGGAAAGGTGTGGAAAGAATCACAAGGTAACAGGGCATGGCCACAGGGAGATTTGCCTCATTCTCCCATAAGGTCCAAAGAGTTGCTTAATTTCCAAACTTCATATTTTCACAGAACACTACACCAGCCAGTGAACAGCCATGTATGTTTTCATAGGTAGAGAAGAAGGAAAGAGATTGATATCTTTTCTTAAAGCTCTGGAAGGTATCTGACCCATACTTGGAGCCAGGAAAATGATATTTAAGGCAACTGCAATGAGGAGTTGAGTTAAACAGCACTCAATTTGCATAGCTGAAGATTAGAAGTGGTGTTTTGCCAAATTAAGATTAGGGAATTCCTTCCAGAATAAAGAAGTATATGCTGGATTAAAAAAAATAAAATAAAATAAAAGAAGAAGAAAGAAAGGAAGAAAGAAAAAAGAAAGAGAGAAAGAGAAAATGATTTCAATACACTGCTAAGAAGGAAGAATGCAAACTTTACCCTAAATCACTCAACCAATACAGTTATGCCTTTTTTGTCATATTATTTTATTTGTTCTTTGTTGGCAATTTGCACTTAGAATTCGGATAATATAAATTAAAAGCCATCACTCCCCATATACTCTTTGTCTGACCTTAATTATCCTCTCTGAGACTCAGTATTTTCAAAGAATATGAGTTAATGATAAACATGTTGAGGTAATTAAATGAGATAATCTATGATAAATAACTAGTAAAGTATCTTGCACCTGGTAAATAACTCTCAAGGGACATATACAGACCACCAAGAGCATCAACATTGTTATCATCAGGCCAAAAAATAGCTTAGTAAAAATTATCTATAAATGCATTTATTTTCTTTGACTGAATATTTTTACTTTCAAATTTGGGTTTTTATATTCCTATGTATGAATTGTTCAAATAAGTAAACAAAATTAAGTTTAAAACAACAACAACAACAAATCATGGGAAGAGCTGTCTGTGTTATGCTGAAACAATTCTTATCGATGTGTTTTAGAAACACACACGATACTCCAGGGCTTCTGAGGAAATTTTATAACCACAGCTATGAATATAATCTAAGTACATCCAAAGTCACTTACTCTAAGTCTGTACATTTGACGTGTGCTCGCAAAATGATTTGGAAAGAAGCAGGGAATACTGTAGCTGAAGAAGTTTAAAGATGACCTAGATTGTTGTACCAGAATTATTTCAGAACTGGCCCAAATGGCCTTAAATAGAACTAAACTAGAACTTTTTCTGAATTTAAAGTTGAAATAATATGCATGCATTTTTATGATACAGTTCTGTGACCTGACTCACAATGCCTTACACAGAATGTTAAAGAAAAATAAAAAAGAATAAACGAATGGTGCCAAGACAAGGTTAACTTCAGCTGGAGTCTTGTTTATTCTCTCCCTGTTTCCAAATTGCACTTGATCTTAGTTTCTGGCTTTGGATCCCCTTTGTTTTCATTATTGAATCTTGAGGATCTGTTTTTAAAGTCACGGAGGAGCTGGAAGCCTTTCACTTCCATCCACACTTACTGGGGGCACACAGGCTTGTCTTGGTAGCTCTATCCTCAGGCCCTTATTTCTTCCCAATAGCAAGCACCACTCAAAAGTATGAGAGCAGCTTGCATTAGCCCTAACATGCAAGCCCTCTCATTGCCTCGGAGACACTCAGGCAATTTATGATCATTTGTTGCAAAGAGGCTCTGCCATTTCTCTCAGCCAGGAGGAAAATAGCATTGCCTCCTCAATTCCATCTCAAGGACTCGGCTAATGCAGCCCCGGTGCTCTTCTCCGGATAGAAAAATCTACAAAGGCTTTGAGAGCTCGGATCAAATATTTTCGCTGTCAGCCACCAGAGGCATTCTGCCCCCTGCCTGCCACAATTACAGAACTTTCTAGCCAGCAGAAACAGGCAATCTGAAATGTCTTCTAATGCTCCTGTCAATATTGAACTATGGATTCTGAAAAAGAGTCATTCTTTTCACTTAGTAGCTCAAGTGCACTGTGAAGGGTCTTCAACAGTCCGTGGCAGTCTGGGACATGAGGCTTAGAGGCTCAGCTATCCCCAATCATGAATGTCCCCCACCATTTGCTCTACAGAATTACTGACTCACTGCTGGGTAGATAGTGGGAGCACTTGTTCCAACATGGGGCCTCATCCACAGGATGAGAAAACACCAACAAAAGGAGCTAGGAGGAAAGAATGTGACCAAGGAGAATTTAGAGCATGAGTAGTTGTTTCAGCAATGAAGTTGAGAGAGAAAAAGAGATTCTACATTCAAGTCTGTTAGTGAGGAGGGAATGAAAGGAATCGGTAAGCCTGGGTAAGTTTGATTGCTTCTTTTGTTCTTTTATTTTTTAAAATATTTTTTTATTGATTTCAGAAAGGAAGGGAGAGGGAGAGAGAAACATCAATGATGAAAGAGAATCATTGATTGGCTGCCTCCTGCATGCACCCCACTGGGGATTGAGCCCACAACCCAGGCATATGCCCTGGCCAGGAATCAAACTCATGCCCTCCTGGTTCACAGGTCAATGCTCAACCACTGAGCCAATGCCAGTAGGGTTCTTTTGATCTTTAATAGGAAGCTATCCAAGGCCGAGTTAAAGTTCCCCAGACCTGTGAGCTCAAAATTCGGTAGAGAAATACATTGTGTACACAGTGACTTTCCCTTAAATTAGTACAACAATGTCAAAGCATTTCTTATTGCAAGGAACCCAGTATGTCTAGAACCACAATGCAACCAGATATGAGATTCAAGAGCCAGCGTTGTTATAGATATTGTAACTACTCCTTCTGGGAACAGGTGACTTAGGATAACTATGAGAATGTAGAGCAATATGAGAAAAAGGCTGTGTCTCAGCTGTGCTTCGTTAGCTATATAGGATTTCCAATTTAGGTAACAATGAGATCAGTTAAGTGGTGGTGTTCACCTTAAATACCTGAAGTTTGAAGGGCTTGCCTGTTCTATAACTGCCACCTACTCTGTCATCATTAGCTAATACATTCTTTATGGATTCTCAAAAACACAAAAGTGAAAATAACATTGTCTCCATATTTTTTTCAAATTGAAAATACAAACTCAACCCTAAGCCCTTGATGTGCCATGAGTGAAAATAAGTATAAAATTCTAGGGGCTAGAGAAAGAAAAAAAAAGTAGAAAATGATACAAATTTCCACATAAGCTAAAATGCAAGACCTTTCAAAAACCATTTTCAACCAGAGAAAACACCATTTAATTATTGTTGAGTTTTATCTGTATATTAAAAAGCAAGGAGAAGCCAGAACCAGTCTCAAAAGTTATTTAGTGAGGCCCTCCTATTTCAGATCAAATATCCATTGAATGACAAAGCACAGAGAAAAAAGTCACACATCCACATTCTCAGGGTTTATAATCTGATGGAGGACACCAAATGTCAAAAAATAAAAGCACTGAAAATCAAGGGAAAAGGAAGTGTGGCATAGGGTACAAACGAAGGAGTAATTGATCAATTTTAACTGGGATACATGAAAATGCTTTTCTGAGGACACGGGATCTTAAAGGTAAACTAAGATTTCAGCATGAGGAAAGAGATCACAAATACAGTGGAATGAGAAAATAACTTGAGAGAATGTATATGGCTATGAACAGACAAGGCCCATTCATAGAAATGGGGTATAGAGCAGAATAATGGAAACCTAGGGTGTGCATAGAGTGGCTAAGTTCTGAGGATCTTGATTCATAGAGATTTATACATACATTACATATAGCTTATATTTTATTGTGGTAAGAAATAACAAAAAAATTACCAATTTAACCACATTTAAGTAGTATTAAGTATATTCACATTGTTGTGCAACCATCACCACCATCCCTCCAGAACTGTTCTCATCGCCACAAACTGAAACTCTATACCCATTAAACAAAAACTTCCCGATCCCCTATTTCCACAGCCCTTGAAACTATCATTTTACTTTCTGTCTCTATAGATTTGACTATTCCAGGTACCTCACATAAATGGAATCACACAGTACTTCGCCTTTTGTGGCTGGCTTATTTCACTTAGCATAATGTTTTGGAGGCTCATCCATATTTTAGTATGTGTGAGAATCCCACTCCTTTTTTAAGGCTGAAAAATATTCCATTATGTGTAAATAACATATTTTGTTTATTCATTCATCCAATGGACACGGGTTGTTTCCACCTTTTGCCTGTTGTGAATAATGCTGCTATAAACATTAGTTCACAAGTACATATCTGTTCAACTCCCTGCTTCACTTCATTTGGGTATATACCTCAAAGTAGAAATGCTAAATCATATGGTAATTCTGTTTTTTTTAATTTTTTCAAGGAAACCTCATACTGTTTTTCGTGATGTGGAAGCATCATTTTGCATTCTCATCAGCAGGGCACAAGTTCTACACATCCTCACCAACATGGGCTATTTTCTGTTTGTTGTGTAATAGACATCCTAATGGGTATAAAGTGATATTCAGGCTATTTTACTGATTTATTTATTTATTCATTATTTATTTTTTTTAGAGAGAGAAAGGAAGTGAGAGGGAGAAACATCAATGCAAATCAAAGCTAAAGGATCTGCCTGAAGCTGGTGAGTTGGAATACAATGACTTGCATAAGTAATTCAAATAATGATAGCAGCTCCCATAGTTAGCATTTTTTGAAGAAAAACACAGCAGAATATAGTAATTAAATAGCAGAGGATAGAGTATGTATGGTGATTCACTGCAGATCAATAACCAATAAATCAATAAATATTTATTGTATATCTGTTAATTACACACAGGGGTGAGAAAGGTGAGTGGCATATAGAAAATAATTGAAGAATAGATATTAAATTAATAAAATGTTTTTCCACTTTTCATTAGACAGAAAGTAAATATATTCATCCCTTCCCACTTTTCATAACCACTCTTTCCCACATTATATGTATCTTTAAGCACTTTCCTTTATGGCCTTTCTCATATACACAAACGACTTTCTTATGAAATAACATATTCTGTCAAGTATCACAGTTATTTAGGTTTATTGTTAATATGTTTGAAAGGAATTGTAAATATTTGAAGGTGCTCAGCAAGTGCATATATGAAGGTTACAGTGAATGTCAAATCAATAAAAAGAATGAATCAATGAATCAATGACTTAAATTGTACACATTATTTCTGCATCAAGGAAAAACCAGGTATGTGAGAATCTAACCATGAGATTATTACAAATTAAATAAATAAGAAAAAATAAAAAAAATTTCATTAGCAATAAAATTCCAATAAAATAAAGAAAGGGAATATTAGAAAGGAACTTAAGGAGAAATATGAACAAAGTGAACAGTCCTTTAAGAAAGGTAAGTTGACATTTGACAAAAATATCAGCGTTGCTGGGTTAGCAATATAACAGCGGAAAAATCAACCTGTTGCTTGAAACACTGAAGGGCAAAGGAAAAAAGACACCAACAAAGAATAATTAGACATTAACTGCATGTGAGCAAAGTAGGTTCTGGTATTTTCCCAAATTTCAACTTAAATAGTAGCCATTGCCACGCTCCAGAATAAAAGCAATTTATCATCCATGAGCAACTGCCAAGGAGAGCATCACCAGGGACATGCTGAGGTGGTGTTTTCATATAAAAGTATTGAATTGGTCTGGACTATGGAGAGTTGCTAAGCTCATTGTCAAGGGGGAAATCCCATGTTATTGGTAGCGATGCTATCTTAGTTACTGTAGCCTGTCATGGGCTGGAGGAGTGGGAAGGAGAGATGCACACAGGCACAGATGCAGGCAAATGAGAATTTGGTTTTTAAGGAGCTCCATGTTATTCTGCATAGAGGGCCTAATTTAGGCCAGAGAAGTTTGAGGGCCCTGAGATCCCACCTTAAATTCCTGCAAGCTAAAGCAAATGTGTTTTAAAAGGAAAAAAAAAAAAAATA